>NC_067481.1:77340176-77654342 GCF_947179515.1 Apodemus sylvaticus
TCTTATAATCTTGAGGATTTTTTTATGAACAGAGACAGGAGGATATGGTAACTGTGAGAAAATAATTTTTCTGATTGCCTATCAGATCTCTAGACATGTGCTCCCTACAACCTTTGCTACTTGCTGAAACTGCCTGGAGACAAAGGGGGAGTCTCTGTATCTACCTTGCTGGTGATGGGCATCATCAGGAATCTTACAATGTGATATGAGTGGAATTTCCAGAAAGAACTTTGCAAGTACCATTTCCTGTTTCCTGTGGGCTAGACTGATTGACTGTGGCTTTCTTCTGTTTTATGGATGCAATGACTCTAAAAAGCTACCAGCTTTCTGTTTTATGGCTTACTCTCTACAGAGAATTTTGAGGTCAGTCTACTGTGATATTTGGTCATGGGGTTGAAGTATTAGTATTGGATTGAATAAAATTTTTAAGATTAGTTGAAATTTCTAGTTTGTCCAAAACTCTACTATATTAAATTTGCATAGAAATATTTAGACATTAATCTTTGCTGGGCAAATACCTTCAGTAACATAGGCAAAAGGCTGAAATTAATATTTTAATTATATGTAATAAAGGGCATGACTATGTTGTATGTAAATTTCATTCACTTCCTGTGTCACCTATTCTTTCTGTTATTTAGTCATGCAATTCTTTAAATTTTTCTCATCTTGCTTACAGAATATCACAGCCTTCATTGTTTATATGGAGGCAGATTAACTATACATACACACACATGTCTACCATAAACACACACACACACATACACACACACACACACACACACACACACATTACAGTACCAGAACCAGAAACACTGTTAAACATCCATGTTCTGTGGCCTATGGCTTACAATCATAGGGGTATATGGAGAAAGAATCAAGGATGCTCTGTGTTGTTTGATTTCAGATGTGAACAATTTGCATTGTTCACCAACAAAGTCAATCCTGGTAATATGTTCCACTTCAGGAGGCAAATGGCTACATTTATTATTGATCAGTAAAGTATATTTTATTACACATCATTCCTATCCCCTAGTCTTCTCTTCTATGCTTAATGGACTAGTCAATTGACTTCAACTTTTGTGTCTCTGCTGACCTCCAAATATTAGTTATCCTTAGCTTATTGAGCAATTCCTAAGCCTGAGCTTTGCTGATGGGATAACTTTTCTATGAGCTAATCCTGCTGTGCCACTTGTCATAAGATTCACCAAACTGGTTTAGGTCCAAACAATTTGTTGAAAGGGACCTGCATAATGGTCTTCACCATCTTTCTTCATGTCTCTATGATCATCATCATCTTCACCAGCATTTACAGTATGGTTCTTGTCATCCTTCTTACCATCATTCTCTTCATTATTTTTCCATTATTTCTACCTGTCTCCACCTTTGTTATCACCATCTACCATCCTCACCTTCATCAGGAAACGTCAGCCTCTCCATCCATCTCTTCATCATTTCATCCAGTTTTCATCATTGTTAATTAGCACAATCCTCTCCATCTTCCTCACCATCATTGTTACCATAGTTCTGTTGCCTGTTATGAGTGTCGCACACTCATTACGTAGCAGAAGTTGTGCTAAATGCTGTTCCTAACTAATTTATGTTATACAGTGGCACAAATATTATGTTTCTTCCTTACAGATAGAAACCTGAATATCAGGAGAGTAAATTTATCCCCAAATTTCTGAGCCTTTGGTATGTGGCTATACCAAAATGGGGCCTCTCTAGTTGTTTATGTTCAAGCCCAGACCAAGCAGAGGATGGCCTTGTTGAATATCAAAGGGAGGAGAAGGCCTTGGTCCTGAGATGCCAGAATAGGGAAGCAAGAGTGGGCGGGTTGGTGGGCAGGGGAAGGGGGGAAGGAACAAGGTGTGCTCAGAGGGGAAATAGGGAAAAGGGATAAAATTTGAAATGTAAATAAAGAAAATATCTAATAAAAATTTTAAAAAGGTTTTAAAAATAAATCACTTTATTGATAAAACGTGTAATATAGTGAATTTTCATCTAATAGTTAGCTCTTTATTTCTTTTCTCTTATATTTGACAATAGCAGCAAGTATTACAAAGAACACAGAAATCATATAATCAGAAGCACAGCAAAGAAGAAAGGAGTTTATTGATACCTAGTTTCTACTTTCACCATCCCCAAATTGGTACCCTAATCCTAGATAAGTGATACTCTATGCTCAGAGCAAAACTTGTGTATAACTGAATGATCGTCACATTGTTTCAAATTACAAAGATGGCTTCTTTAGTTTTGTTTTGCCTAGATTCAATTCTTTAATTTAACCCTTGTTTGGGAAGTAAAAACCATCATAAATGTCTTAAGGTTTTGATTATCTTGTTCTCAAGGCATACTCATAAAAATGAAGTGTCTAATCTCAAGGCTTGAAGAAGTATAAAGAAACTCTGATCACAAAACTCTCTTATCTGGGAAGTCAAACTACTTTAGATGCTATGTCATCAGAGCCTTGAAAGTGAAAAGAAGAAAGCAGAGGGCCTAACACTCAAGAGTACAAACAGAAAAAATGACACAAAACAAAAACCTAAGTGTTCTGAGATGATATTGTAGCAGGTATGAATAATGAACATTATTTTGTGAACCAAGGTATAGAAAGTTGATCCTGATAAACTGTCCTTGACTAGAGGACTATACAACTGTATGTTCCCAGATTTTGGTCTTCTACAATATTTGCATTTCAGAACAACTATGTGGTAACCAACTGTGTTCAAGAGATATGCTATCCTGGCTGGTGCTCATTTGGCTTTTTGTTTTGTCAACTTGACACAAGCTAGAGTTATTTGAAAAAGAAGAACCACAATTGACAAAATACACTCATAAGACTCACATTTAGAAAAGCTTGTAGGGTGTTCTCTTAATTTGTGATTGATGTGGTAGGGTTCAGTTCACTGTAAGTTCCTGTTCCTGGCCTACAAGTATCACCTGATACTGGGTGATACAAGAAAGAAGGATGACAACTGCACAAGGAGCAATCCAGTAAGCAGAGTTCTCCATGGCCTCTGCTTAAGTTCCTGCCTCTAGGTTCCTGTCTTGAGTTGCAACCTAGGCTTCCCTCAATCATCAACTGTGTTCAGTACATGTAAGCCCAGTATACCCTTTCATACCTAAGGTATGTTTTATCACAGCAGTATGAGCCCTAACTAAGACACAAGAGTTTTGTGGGTGCATCATATTTAATGGCAAAACCTAAAGAACTCAACACAAACACCAAAAAGATGTGTCTTCAAGGCAGAGGTCAAAAAGTAGGACAGTATAGTAAATTATGTGAGTGAACACATATGCTGATGTTGGAAATTTGCCAGCATACATTTTAAAGTTGAAATAGTAAGGCAGAAGAACACACAATGTAGAATGATGCTCTCATTAGGAGATAATCCTAAAACACTTGTAAGTCAATTAACCAACCAACCAACCAACCAACCAATCAATCAATCTCTTTCTGTATGTGTATGTTGCTGTATACAAACTTATACAGACTTAAAAAAATCTTTTAAAATGTGTGAAAGTCATCTACTTAGTCAACAAATATTTATTGACTGGCTGTTGTATCCTAAAATGACAGATCCTTGTAAGGGTGGTAAGACCTGACTTTCAGAAATGCAAAACTAGTGAGATTAACTAGGTAGTAAGAAAATATAAGAAACACAATTCTAGAAAGTTCTAAGAGCCTGAAAGAATTTTAAAAAGTTATTAGATCAGTTTATACTTTATATGACAAATCAAATGCTCTGTGGATATGCATACCATAACCATCATCCAATGTGGTGCCTCATGATAAGCATTTATCTTATTTATCAGTGGCTCAGATAGTTGAGTGTTGTTTTGGTGGAGAATATCTGTTTTCAATTCTGGGGCATGTGTACTTGTGGTCTGCAGGCTATGTTTAGGTCTTCTCTATGCTTTTTCATTATGACTAGCTTCTTAGAGAAGCTCATTCCTGACAGGGCATCAGAGTGCTATTGAGCCAAATTAAATTTGTCAAGCTCATCAAAGACCCTTGTATAAATCAAGGTTGCTAATACCTCATTTACTAAATTAAATCAGTTTACACACACTAGATACCTGAAGGGCAGAGATAAGTCAAGATAGAAAACCAGGGCTCCCTGATAACTAGTACAAACATTTTTTATGTGGTGGGGAATGGGACTGCCTTTGCAAGAGCAAGTGTTGGGATTGCTTGATAGGCTAGACATGTTCTTTCAGTCAAAGCTGATATTGAATGAGTGCTATGTTAAAGTGTTGTAAAAAATGCTTAGGTTCATCCAGCAATGCAACACAGGGAAAAAAGGCTGTCGAGCCTGACAACTAGTGTTTAATCCTCAGAATTCACCGAGTAGAAAGAGTCGACTCGTGTACATTGTCCTTAGACTTCTACATGTGACCTATGACTAGTATGCATGTGCACCCTAGTATGTGAGTGCACAACTGTATGACTGATAGATATATACACATACACATACATACATAAATACATACATACATACATATATACATACATACATACATACATATATAGATAGGTACCTAAATTCATAGATAGATACATAGATCATAGATAGATAGATAGATAGATAGATAGATAAGGCTGATTTGGCTGTGAGTTTGACCTGAGGTCCCAGTTTTGCCAGCATAAGTCACATCTTAGGAACAGAAGTAATAAAAATATACTTGCTTTGTTATTTTACCCTTGAGTCATGTTTAAACTATTCATGACATTAATGCCTACTTGGTGATTGTAATATTCTGTAGAGGTTATAAGGCCTCATCCCTAAGAGCTCTCTGAGATAATTACTGTCATCCCCCTTTTACAGATGAGCAAATTGAAACCAAAGAGACTGCTTATGGCCACAGATAGAGCAGATTAGAACTGGAGTCTAAATAGTTCCCATTTTCTGTGTGTCTAGAGTCTTGGTTTTCAGTGGATCTTACCAGTGAGACTGCTTTCTGCTTGTTCTCCATCACACAGGCCAAGACTGACTCAGTGCCCCATGTTATTGCATGACATAGCTTCAGTTTGTCTCTGGAAGGTCCCTTGCCCTACACTCTTGCTTTATGTCCACACGCAGTCTTCTGCAGACATGAATGCTAAGAATTAAGTCTGGCCACATATGACAGTGACTTGACTGGTCGATACTTATGTATGCAGGTCAGCACCTGCTGGATGTGCTTTCTTTGGGATTCAGCCTCCTCCTGTGACTTAGACCAGGGTGTCTGTGAAGACCCTCTGTGAGGCAGGCTGAGGACAGCATGTCAATTACCTTGACTCCCTCCAAAGATCCATTCTGTTCCTGTAAATAGAGAAACAGTTACATCTGCTCCTCACCCAGCAGGGCCCGTATTGCCAGTGGCATCTTGTCAAAATGAAGGCCTGTCTCTTGTATTACAGATAATGCAAGACAAACTACATTTTCTACTTCCTGACAATACGATTTGCTGAGGATAAGGTCCAGGGAGAGTTCTTGTAGATTTAGCCTGACTTGAATCCTGTTATCAGGAAGATAGATTTTAGAGATGGTTTCTATTAAGGTAAAGGACAAGAGGAGTGGTATCTTTTATTCGGCTGGAAGTACGATAGCATGTGTGTGATGTGAAAATGGATTGGTAAACACAAGGAAGACTCATAGGTATGAAGGCTGCCTTAAGAACCTGAGGCTAACAGATTTCGTCAGCATCTGTTGTAATCAATTTTTGATAACTTACCTCTTTCCACTTTATTGCAGCTCAACTTGTATTCATGTATGTGAGCTAGCATACACATGCAAAGTTTTCATTCAAGTGATGAAGATAAGCTTTATGGAGGAGGTGGGATTTAAGGTACCCCAAAAGTGATTGCATATTATGTTCTAAGCACATATCTATATTTTGTATACTTTTTATAATTTCTATAAGTAGCAGAACCACCTAACAAATCTAAGGACATTCACAGATAAGGCAGAGAGCAAAGTAAAAAGGCTCACAGGCAGGAAGGACCGGATGAGGATACAGACTGTGGCTGTACAAACTCATACGACTGATTCTTGTATCTTACTACTTAGTAAGAGTTGAGTTACAGACAAAGCTAGGTCTGTCCCTTTTCACTCAACCCCAAGCTCTTTCTTCATGCTCCAGTTTCCAGCCTTGGTGTTGCTCTGGAAGAACAGTTTCCCTCATGATCACATCTTCCACATTCCTAACCAAACACCTCCCAGACACAGCTACTCCTTCCTTCCTCATCTTTGCTGCTTGGCAAGACATTGTGCTGGCCCATGCCATGGCCTCCTTCCCAGTCTCCATCCATTACAGATCTGTCCTGGCAGCAGACCCAGCCTCCTAAAGCATACAAGTAATATTTTTTTCCATCTTGATTACAAACCTTAAATGAATCTCTTAGTCATGGGATAAGTACCGAGTGAGCTGCTATTTTGAGTTCTCCTGACCCCGCACAATGAGGCTCATCGATTGCAGGTTTAAGGACTATCTGTGTAGATTCCTTTCCCTACTCAAGCCACGATTTATGCACTTTCTATTTGTTCCCTTCTAATACTTGTTTCTTTATATTTTTCCCTATAGAACAAGGACTTAAGATCCACTGTTTCATGTTGTAGCTATTGTAGTTGAATTGATCTTTAAGTATCCAGTGCACTATAGCATGATTTCTGCATAAACGGTATTATAGCACATCTGGAGCAGGGCAGTGTGCAGCACAGACCACCACTCAATCCCTTGCAAGGCTCAGACTAATTGCAAGGAGACAAGAAAATAATATTTTAGAATTTGAGAGAAAACTTGGGCCCAAGAAGGAGTGTGATATCCCTGGTGGTGAGGCTGGGGCAGAGAAGACTGGGCTTAGAAAATACGTAAGCTGAGGACCTGGTACCTAAGCTGGACTCAGAGAGCCTAAATGAGCCAGGTATGTTCCCTGGTGGAAGAATATTACAAGCAGAGAAATGTAAGACTGTATTCAGGGACGCCAAAAGCAAAACAATCACAAAAACCAAACAAATTAAATAAAGCAAAGGATCATCTTGGGTAAGGGTCTGAAAGAGGAAATCAATTAGAGAAAAATCAGTGTGTGGAGTGGTAGCAGCTGATGTTGGAGAAGCCAAGGATTCAAAGATTAGGATTTCAAAGCCACATGAAGAATTTGGGTTCTATTCCAGTACTGTGTGTGTGTGCATGCGTGCGTGCGTGCGTGCATGCATGCGTGCATGTGTGCATGCCTGCATGTGAGTGTGCATGTGTGTGTATGTGTGTGTGTGTGTGTGCGTGCACACGCGTGCGCATGAAGCAGAAAAATTAGACTGTTTATCCGGCATTGCAGTTCTCTTTAACATACCTCTTAGCACCAGGCAGGTCATCCCAATCATGAATGTTTCTGTGTCCATGTTTCCTGTATCATTGACACCTATAGCTGTGATTAATACTTAACTACACTTCAATAGCAGTTGAGTCTCATCCTCTTTATACATGTTTTCACCCAGCATGCAAGCTATGTATGTAAAAATGTGATATTTTTAGCAATTACTTTTCAGTTTATTATTTTAATACTTAGTGATAGCTCTTCAGATATTTGAAACTTCCAGTGAAAGAAGTTTGAGGTTTTCTTCACCAATAAAATTGTCTTTTTTTCGTGACTATATTTAAGTACTCTTGTAGTCCCCCCAAAGAACTCTATTTTTCAGTGCTTTAGAATATGTGACAGACATTTGCAGTTTATAGATGTGGAAATCAAGGCTTTGAAAGTTGTTTTATTTGTTCAAGACCACCTATTTAGATGATAATAATTTTATGAGTCTCTCCCTTGCTTGGACATAATACTACTCTTGTTTTACTAGGGATTACCTTCTATTTAGAATTTTATGTAATACGCTGTCATTGAAAAGTGGTAACTTACAACAATTTACTTTATTTTCTTTCAGTGAAAAGTGCCTATTTGATTTTTAATTTTTATTTTTTGATAGTTTCATAAATATATTGTTTCATATATATATAAACAATATAAAATCATATATATATATATATATATATATATATATATATATATGATTTTAATCTTTTTTATGTCCCTAGTAACTTCTTTCCTTCCATTTACTTTTTCCACTGAACTGTTTCTTCCCCCAGTAATCCCCTCATATTTTCATTTCTTTCTGTGTATATGTGACCCCCTGGGCTTAATTAGGATTGATGAAACTAAATGAGAAATTTACTCCTGTTTATTTCTTGACTTAAAATCAACATACTGCTTAGAAATCATTCCTGTGGATGAAATTAAAATTCAACTTTAGGAATAGTTGCTTTCCTTGGTAGAAAAGGTTCCTTGAGAAATAGTGATGGCATGAGGGACTGCAGGGTTTCCAGAAGTAAATGCATATCTGGGATCTTCTCAGTAAAGAAAATAATCCTTGTTTGGCAGATAGATAACGGGAAGGTGGCTTGTAGTATATGTGAAAAATACAACCTGTGAATGAGCAGTTTGCTTTCAGGGTAAGGGAGAGAGAGAATGACAGGTAAGCATCACGTGGTGGTGAGCGTACTTTAGAAGCAGAGCTCCTGAGGACTCCTTACAGAAGTCCTTAGCTCCTTACAGAAAATGTGTATGGAACACTTTTGATATCTTCAAGGTTCTGTCATTTTATCCTCACAAAAGAATCTGCCAGTTTTCCAGGAGGGTTGGCCTTCACTGGAGGCAACTGAGTCAAGCTGTGGGAATGAAATGGTGACATCAGATTGGTTCAGTGAGAACCAGGTGTGCAGGATAGTGTTAGACGCCCAGAACCCACGATTCTCATCACACAGTGTTTCTAGGTCCTCTGTTCTAGCAACTTCTTTTCCTCTGTTGTGTGTTGGTATTTTTAGAAATAAACCAGTAGCTTTTAAATTCAAGCCTCCAGTGTACAGTAGACAATGAAGATAAACAGTAAGTTGTAGACTGGTTTTTCCATTTCTTTAACAAACTATAAAAGTCTCTTATTAGGGCCGGCCAGATAACACAGCAGATAAAGGCATTTGCCATTCAAATGACTAGGTTTGAATTCAAGTCCCTGAATCCACATAAACATGGAAGGAGAGAACAGAGATGTCCACAGAGATGTCCTCTGACCTCTACATGTCTATCTACATTGTGGCATAGATATGCCCCTCCCATTTTATGCATGCACGAATTAAATTTTGGAGTTATTACAATATTTCAGGTATAGTAGTTAGCATGTAAGGTCAAAGCTGAATAGGATCTGGCCATTGCAAAGGAGAAACCTCCAGAGTGAAGATGTCATATTTGCAGAGGGGCGATTATGCTCATAAGTCCTAAGGACATTGTAACAAATGGTATAGAGGAGAAAAAGCAAGACAGCTTGTCCAGGAGTACCTCAGAGATTGTGTATTAAAGGATGCTTTTGCATGAAGTCTTAAAAAAAATACTGATGGTGTAGTGCCTTGTTCTAGGTTTTGGCTTGACTGAAGTAAATAAAGAACGGAAGACGGATCCATCAGTCAGGGAACAGCTTGTGCAGAGGCAGGCAGAAGGCAAGGCAATCATGTGGCCAAAGTAGAAGATGAAACTGGAGAAGTGATGGTTGTCAGTTATCTAAAAATGCCAGGGTGGGCAGAACATGTAACATGTCTCTTTACCCCAGTCTCAATTAAAAACTGTATCTCGACCATAGGCCTATGGAAATTTTCATCCTAAGTGCCAGATGAAGTTTGGACCTAGATCCTTACAGCCATGCCTCATTTCCTGCCTGATGCTTTTTTCAGCTTAGAATTAATCTTTCATTAGACAACTAACATTTTTCATGCTTTAGGATTTTGGGTTTTAACTTGGTCCACCATCACGGTCCAACTTTCACTACCACGTGCTTGCAGAAAAGGTAGCTTCACTGTTTTATTTTACGGCTACTTGGGAGAGATATTTTCTCACATTTTTGTAGGCATTGCTGCCCATCTGTGTGCTAGTTCTGAGCTGGAGGTCACCTAGGGGTCCCTTAATGCACTCTTTCCTATTTGGGATAAAAACAGGAGCGGGAGATGACTGGGAAGCCATTTTCCCTTCGTCTGAGGTGTAGACAGATCCTCACAAACACCTACTTTCATCAATGTATATTCATTCTCTTACTAGATGTGAGGAGTCTAAAATCTTTTTTTACCAGCCTGAACTTAACAGATTTAAGACTGGTTCTTTTGTTAAATTATTATTTTATTTATTTTCACCTCAAATGTTGCCCTCCTCCTGGTGACCCCCCCCCCAGAGTTCTTCAGCCCCTACTCTTCCTCGCTTAGAGGATGCTCCCCCACCCCCAGGCATCCCAGTTCCTGGGTCATCAAGTCTCTACAGGGTTAGATGCGTCCTCTCCACTGAGGCCAGACAAGGCAGTCCTCTGCTAAACATGTGCCAGGGCCTCGGAACAGCAAAGGGGCAACATTTGGGATGTAAATAAATGAAACAATTAATTTTAAAAAAAGAATCATACAAAGTTTCTGTAAGGCAAAGGACACCGTAAAAAGGACAAAACAGCAGCCAACAAATTGGGAAAAGATCTTCACCAACCCTACATCCAACAGAGCGCTAATATCCAATATATACAAAGAAGTCAAGAAGTTAAACTCCAGAGAGCCAAATAACCCTATTAAAAAATGGGGTACAGAGCTAAACAAAGAATTTTCACCAGAAGAACTTCAAATGGCTGAGAAGCACCTTAAGAATTGTTCAGCATTATTAGTGATTAGGGAAATACAAATCAAAACAACCCTGAGATTTCACCTCACACTAGTCAGAATGGCTAATATTAAAAACTCAGGAGACAGCAGGTGTTGGCAAGGATGTAGAGAAAGAGGAACACTCCTCCACTGCTGGTAGGAATGCAAGTTGGTACAACCACTCTGGAAATCAGTCTGGTGGTTCCTCAGAAAATTGTATATGACACTTCTGTAGGACCCTGCTATATCACTCCTGGGCATACACCCAGAGGATTCCTGGGCATGCAATAAGGACACATGCTCCACTATGTTCATAGCAGCCTTATTTATAATAGCCAGAAGTTGGAAAGAACCCAGATGTCCATCAATGGAGGAATGGATACAGAAAATGTGGTATATTTACACAATGGAATACTACTCAGCAATTAAAAACAATGAATTCATGAAGTTCTTCGACAAATGGTTGGAACTGGAAAATATCATCCTAAGTGAGGTAACCCAATCACAAAAGAACACACATGGAATGCAGTCACTGATAAGTGGATATTAGCCCAGAAGCTCTGAATACCCAAGACACAATTAGCATATCAAATGATTCCCAAGAAGAAGGAAGGAGAGGTCTCTGGTCCTGGAAAGGCTTGATGCAGCAGTGTAGGGGATTACCGGGACAAAGAGGAAGGAGGGGGTTGATTGGAGAATGGGCGGAGGGATGAGAGCTTATGAAACTTATGGGGAGGGTGCAACCAGGAAAGGAAAAAATCATTGTAAACAAAGAATATAGAAAAAAGAAAAGAATCAATCTTTTAAGTTCAGACTGGTAAAATAAGATTTTAGACTCCTTACATTCAGGAATAAAATGAATATGCATTATTGAAAGCAGCTATGTTTGTGAGATTTGTCTACAAAACAACAATGTTCAATATCCTTAGTCATCACGGAAATGCACATCAAAAGTGCCCTGAGACTCCACCTTAATCCTGGTTCTTTATGGACCCTTTTGGAATGAAATTCTTTTCTTTGCCCCTTACTGCATCTAGTGATTGCTTATCCCTCATGACTCACAGGCTTTCTCTCCTGCTATTGCCACGTGTCTGTGCCTGTTGTGCTGTAATGGAGATGCCGATGAATAATCAGGGTCACTAGACAATCTACAATCATCTATCCCCACCCCATCTGCTAGACTTCATTTTAAAATATCCCTTTTATGTGAGATAACATTCACAAGTTCAAGGGATGATATGAGATCTAGAGAGGTTTTGGAAGTGGTTATTCTTTGTTCTTGTTCTTTGGGGAGCTGCCCCCCCCCAAGTCTCCTCCCAGTTTATAAACTATTAAGCATAAGTTCTCTCAGTGCTCCATTGACCAGATTGGTGCCACACGCACCTCTGATGTTGATGGTTTGTATACAGTTTTTCTTGTGTGCACTCAAATATTTCTGAATTTACCATATAGAGACATGTCATGAATTTGATTTAAGCATAAAACTGTTTGCAAGAATTGTTTAGGAAACATGCAACAATGAAATTAACATTTAGTGTGAGCATGCCTTAATAACATCAGAGGAAGTAAAGAGCCAGAGTGATTGATTTCCAATGATGTTCATCTACTTTATTGCTCTCTTAGGGCATACTGTCTGCTATATATTAAAATGATTTGTATACCTTATCTGTCTCCTTCTAGACTATAACATTGTTGGGGACAGAATCTTTTTTTCTGATTGTTAGCCTATCTGGTAGAGTACAAAAACTGTTATGTATGTACGAACTGCATGCATTAACTTTTAATAGTGCATTTACGAATCCTAAGAGTGAGTTCCAGGGCAGATACAAACCTTGGCCAAAATTCGACAACTAAGACACAGTGCTAACGTTCAAACCCTCTGACTTCTGTGCCCATGCTTTATCAAATCACTTTAGCAACCCTGTTATGATCTTTTTCACTACTCTATTATGTGCTGAATGAACCATAATTATTGCTTTATAGCTAGCATAGTACTTTTACATACATTATCTCATTAGGTCTCCATTTAAGAAAAGGTAGGTAACCATCTCCTGTTTTTTGATGTTAGCAGTGTGAAAACAGGCTCTGAATGGCCAAGTGTATGCATTAATTTACTCATTCAAGTTTCATTATGTAGACATCTGCTGAGACTCCATGAGATGCTAAGCTTGGTTATGCCCTGGGAAACAGTGGTAAGCCAAAAACAAAGACTGCTTCTTTGTAATTCTTGTGGCATTGGATTGTACATGCCGTGTCTACTCCAAACAGATTGCATGTTTTATAGAAGCAGATTATGGGCAACTGTCAGGAAAACTAGACATAAAATTAGATCTATGTACAATATCAATGAGCTTTTTGATTCTTATTAAAAAAAAATCTCTTCAAGTAGGGAAAACCATTTATTATTTATTGGCTCAAATTGCTAAGACAAACAAGTAAAAATCAGTGGTAGTAAATGCATGATTGTAGGTGACCCTAGAGGTGTATATGATATTCTTAGAACTTGGTTAGATATATTCTTTTTTTAAAAAATTAATTAATTAATTAATTAATTTATTTATTTATTATATGTAAATACTCTGTAGCTGTCTTCAGACACTCCAGAAGAGGGGGTCAGATCTCATTACAGATGGTTGCGGCCACCATGTGGTTGCTGGGATTTGAACTCAGGACCTCTGGTAGAGCAGTCAGTGTTCTTAACCTCTGAGCCATCTCTCCAGCCCCCTAGATATATTCTCTATCAGTTGGTTCCTTTGGGTTAATAAGATAGCTATTAGACGGTGATTTGCTTTTATTGTTGGACCAAGAAAAGTAGAAGACCATTTGATCCTGATGGCTCTAAGAATTATAGTTCCTTAGGAACTCTTGGGTTTTCCCTCTGTTTAAATAACTTGTCAAAATATCACTGCCCTCGGCTCCAGGATACTCTGATTGGTATGACTATGTACTGCACTTTTTCCCAACCTCTTCCTATCTCCATCATGGAGGGACCAAGTTCTCACGTTTGACATTTCAAAGATAAATTTCTGAAAAGCAAAATTTCAAACAGGTGACATGAGTAGAGATTCCCTACAGAATCACGTAGTTAATGCATTAAGTAATTTTACAACCTGATTTGGGTGTTTCTAAAAGTCAGCACACTATGCATAGTTGTATGATAAAAAAACCAAGGGGCTATTGTAGAAAATCAAGGCTTCAGATACCATAATCAAAGTTTATCAAATGGCATATGAAATAAAACATAGGGATACTGTACAATGGCACTACAACTTTATCCATTGGTATTGCAATAAATTTATTATGGTAAATCATTCCAAAAAGGAGCTGCAGAATGTTTTAGGAGATGGGTAAGGGAAGAGGTTCTGCTTGTGAGTCTCTGTGAACGTGATGCTGAAGGGTTACCGACCTCTGCTCTCCAGTGCAGCCTTCAGGTTCTAGGGTATGCTTCTCTGCCTTCTAACAACAGTCTTTGATGTCTTTTATATATGAATAACTTAGTTCATCAGAGATGAAAATTTGGTCCATGGAGAAGCTGCCTTCTTCAGTTAATTTCCATGTCATTGCAGGAAATCATTCCTATAGTTTTCTCATCTGTTCCTGAGGTTTCACCCAGTTGTTGCTTTTAGAAACTTGTAACAATATTTGCAGTTTCCAAGCTTACCAGCACTGGGTCTGAAAAGAACTCTGGTCTGGGATTTGGCAATTTCTGCTTAAGACCTCCTTGTATATACTTCATATTTCATCTCGAGGAGTGCCGTTTCTGACTTTCCTATTTGATATTCGTTCCATATGCTCAGTGGTCTCTGCACCTCTTCTATTTCCATAGGCCTTGGTTCTTATTTAATATTTAACACTTGACATTGTTCCAGCAATAGACATTTCCTTTCCTACATTCTCTCTCATGGTCTGTACTAAGGATCTCCTTATGCCTGCTTCTCGGGAGGGAATCATATTCTACCATTTCTTTAAAAATCGTTAAAAATTTTCTCTCAAGTCTTAAAACTTTTATTATTTTGCATTTCTTGGCATTTTCAAATCCCTATTGTTATATATGAGTTGGATATTGAAAGATATTCTTTTCATATAGAAAAGTTCACTAGTGTCAAAGAATACTAAGACATCATATTGTAGGATAAAACACAAGGTGAACTGGTGCCTGGCATGTTTCTGCTTTGAATCCTCCTGGTTCTGGCATAGTTTTCTATGTTTCTCTGTATTTTTAATATATGAAATTGTTCATATGGAGTTGCAGAATTCAGCGAGTGCTCCAATTATTTCCTGATGTTGACTCTATTACAATATACTCTCCGTGTCAAAGGAAAAGACAAAGACAGATTTGACTAAAATAAAAACGAGTCAAACCCATGACTTATGCTTCAGCCACAGTTTTCCATACATAGCAGGACTAATAGAGCTGCAATCACAACAATATTGACTGTTAAAAAATATAATTAGATGCATTCTAATATAGTGTTTCAGTTTGGATGTAGAATGATTCTCAAAGTCATGGGAGGTGAAATCTTGGTTCCTAGCCTAATGCTATTGAAACATTGAATTCTTCCAGTAATAGAGTATATTAGGACTCCATCTTTTAGGTTTTCATTGCTGTGAAGAGACAACATGACCAAGGCAACTCTTATAAAGGAAAACATTTAATTGGGGCTGGTTTCAGAGGTTCAGTCTGTTATCATCATGGTGAGAAGCATGGGGGCAGACAGGCAGACATGGGGCTGGGGAAGCTCAGAGAGTTCTACATCTTGATTGTAAGGCAGCCAGGAGTCTGTCTTCTACAGGCAACCAGGAGGAGGGTCTCTTCTGTCCTGTATGGAGCTTAAGAATAGGACCCCAAAGCCCACCCCCAAAATGATGTACATCCTTCAAGAAGGCCACACCTATTCCAACAAGGCCATACCGTCCAATAGTGCCACTTTACATGGGCCATGTATATTCAAAGCATCATAGATGCTATAGACATTAGTAGATGACCTTGAAAGGGATACTGGGACTCCTGGATCTTTTTCCCTTCACTATGGTTGCCATGAAGAGGGTGGGCTTCCTCCCCGCTGTGCTTTTGCTGAAACACATTGCCTTACCATTTTACATAATCCCTCTCTATAAATTCCCAGAACGTTCTTCAAGGATGATGAAACTACAGTGGTTCAACCTGAACAGGCTTTCCATGTTTGACTCTCTTACTCTGTTCACCAGTCTCTATTCTGGTGCCTGGTAGAGGGCGAGTTCCTAGGTGATAATGGGCAGGTTGACTTAGTGGTATCTTAGCAGTTCCTCAATTAAGACTTTACGCTATGTATATTTTATTTTTTCTCCATTGTTAATTTACTCTCAGTGTTGTACTTGACATTTCGTAAGAAGGTATGCTTATATTTAATAGAAGATATGTTTTATATCTTTTCCAGTCTTTTGGAGGCTAATTGCAGTTATCTGAGCTTTTCACACATATCAATACATATGGAATGTTTTTTTTTTTTGGCTCCCAACAATTTCTGTCTCTATTATAACTTATTTCTCTTTAGTTTGTTTTCTATACAATGCTTAGATTCATTCAATCCTCCTTATAAACTCTGAAATGCCCGTTGCTTTTGTTCTTCAGGCAGTTAGTGTGCAGAGTGTGAAGTTTTAATTACTTAAACACGTGTGTGCTATGGATTTTATATCATCCTTTGTGATTTTATTCAACACTGTCTGACATAGGCCATAGGCTCCTTTTATAAGCATGCTATTAGTACATTGTGGGTTTATAGTGTCCTGCCTTTGCCCCTCCCATTTCATATTTTATCATTATTATAAAATGTCTGTGCTGAAAATTCCATACATGTCCCTATATTTTCTTTGTTTTGAAAATAAATTTTTTTTTCTCACATGATATATTCTGATTATGGTTCCCCGTCTTTACTCATCACGCACTCTCCCTACCCCCATTTCCCACCAATCCAGATCCAACTCCTTTCTGGTCTCATTAGAAAACAAACAGGTTTCTGTAGAATAGTAATAAAACAAAATAAATAAGATAAAATAAGAATCAACACATTGGAATGTAATGAAACAAACCGAGAGAAGGAAAAGAATCTAAGAGAAGTCAGAAGAAACAGAGACCCACTTGTTTGTGTACTCAGAAATCCCATAAAAGCACGAAACTAGAAGCCAGACTATATACACAAGAGGAACTTTAGGATAAAAAGAGAGAAGAAAAATGTATACATTAAATTAAAGAAAGGAAAATCCCTGACAGGACATTGTGAGACAAGGAACCTGCAAAGATGCATTTGAGTTTGCATCCTGCTGGGCATCTCTCTCTACTGCTGGGCATGCAGCCTACTCTCATGAATAGTTTGTTTCTCCACTGAGATTCCCTTGAAGAACTTTTAATTTTTGCTTTCAAGTAGTTACCAGTTAGCGGTAGTTTGGGGTATGGCACAGAGGCACATGTCCATGCCTCCTTTTAGCTCTAAGATCCCCATCTGGTGTAGAACCCTGCAGGTCATGTGCATGCTGTTCCAGTACCTGTGAGTTCATCTGGGCTTCACTCTTGCTGATTTGAAGGTACTTATTTTCATGGTGTTCCCTCTCCCTTCTGGCTCTTACCTTCTTTCTGCTGCCCTTCACTCCTGCAGCATTCCCTGTGCCCCAAGGGGAAGACTTTGAGGGAAACATCTCCTTTGGGCTGAGTGTTCCAAGGTCTGCTATTTTCTGCTTAATGTCTGGCTGTGGATCTCTGTATTTGTTCCCATCTGCTACAGGAGGAAGTATTTCTGGTGATGGCTCAACAAGGCACTTATCATATTTATCTTTCTCTGTCAGTCAGGGTCACCTCAGTTAGGATGAATTTTATCTTCCTAGTTTCATCCATTTACCTATGATATGTTACATTCGCACAATGGAATATTACTCTGCCATTACAAGAAATGAAATTTGCATGGCCCTATTAAGAAATTATGTCCACTAGATTATCATCTGTGAGACTCCTGGGACACCCATCATATGCTAATGAAAATGACTAGAATGACCATTTCTAAATAGATGGTATCTCTTTGACTGCCCCATTGCGTCCTGTGGTATTGTGTTGTTGACAACATGGACATGATGAGATATCCTATTTGCCTTTATGGTGTGTGTGGTATGGTAGGGTATTAGGTTTTCTTTTTCTTTTTTTCTTCTTTCTTTCTTTCTTTCTTTCTTTCTTTCTTTCTTTCTTTCTTTCTTTCTTTCTTTCTTTCTTTCTTTCTTCCTTTCTTTCTTTCTTTCCTTCCTTCCTTCCTTCCTTCCTTCCTTCCTTCCTTCCTTCCTTCCTTCCTTCCTTCTTTCTTTCTTTCTTTATTTCTTTATTTCTTTATTTCTTTTTGTTTTTTTGGATTTGGTTTTCTTGAGACAGAGACAGGGTTTCTCTGTATAGCCCTGACTGTCCTGGAGCTCACTCTGTAGACCAGGCTGGCCTTGAACTCAGAAATCTGCCTGCCTCTGCCTCCCAGAGTGCTGGGATTATGGGCATGTGCGACCACCACCCGGCAGGTTTTCTTTTTAAAGTAAATTTTATTTTTTAAATATTTATAATATGTCTACAAAGCATCTCGGTGTATCCAATTCTCCTATATCTCTGTGGAACTCTTATAGAGCACATCTTCTTCCCAACCTCTTTATGTTCTCTTTTGAGATTATAACATACTAATGACAATTGGTGTTGCTATGTACATAGGATATGTGTGTGTGTGTGTGTGTGTGTGTGTGTGTGTGTGTGGTATGCATGCGAATACAGGGGGAGGGTTGGGGAAGCTTCATGCCCTGGGGCATAGAAAATCTTCTGGTGGTCCCTGACCCAAAGTAAAGTAAACCTCTCTTCCGCAGGACTGGGCAACTGCTCAGCTAGAGGTGGAGCCTTAGGAGTTCCTTCCTCAGTCATGTTGAGATTTTTCAATGTGCTTGAACTTGAGCAGGTCTTCTGGTAACTCTAGCTGCTGTTAGTTCCTGAGTGCCACAGCCATGCCCTGTTCAGTGGATAGCATTTCAAGCACACTCTTCCACTCTCATGCTCTCCCACTCCTTTTATCCAGTTTCTACTTTTCAATTCCCCAAGCTGTGATGAAGGGCATATTGATATAAATGTCCTGTCTGCAGCTAAGCACTTGCAGATGCCCATCCATTCTCAGCACATTGACCAGGCATCAGTTCCAGCTTCAACTAGTACCTACTAATACAAGACGCTTCTGATCAAGCTTGAGAGAAGCACTCATCTGTGCCTATAAACACAAATATTTAGAAGGCGGTTTCAGTTTAACCATATGGACATTTAGCAAATGGAGAACAGTAGAGTTCTGTTCCATAGACTCTAACCTCACAGCCATAAAAGTTAACCATATTTACAGTTCCAGGCATGTATTTTCTTCTGCGGAGCCTCATCTAGAACTTAGGATCCCTCCCCTCTCTGCATGTTTCTCAGTGTCTCATCATTATTTCAATTTGTATTCAAATAGGTTAAGTTGAACTATTTCCTCATATCTCCTGAACACTCTTATCTTCCTTTATTATTTTACTGATGAGATACTCTGAGTTTTAATTGGTTGTTTTTACAAACAATTCATTTTATTTTTACATGTGTGTGTGTGTGTGTGTGTGTGTGTGTGTGTGTGTGTGTGTGTGTGTGTAAATGCATGATGCATGTATTTGGGTGGGTATGCACTATACAGTATATACATGTAGGTGTCAGAGGATGCCTTTATGGTGTTGTTTCTTTCTTTCCAGCTTTACATGGGTTGTGGGGACTTAACCCAGATTTTTAGGCTTGTGTGGAAAATAATTTACCCCCTGATCCATCTCACCAGTCTCTGTCCCAGTTTTCTGCTTGAGCTTATTCTGCTTTGGGGATCCATATTTTTCTACCTGATAACAGAGTAGAGATCAATGCCTAGAGACAATACCTGTGTCTTTCTCCTGAATGACACAACAGTGTAGAAACAGAAACTGAGAAGTCTTTGTGGTCCTCAGAGTTGTATCATGTTGCCTTAGATATCAAAGTAAATTTTATGTATTCTGGCAGGAGTTGATTTCAAATGCTTAGAAAAACAGTCCCTGTGTGGAGCCAATTAAAATGGTGACATGGACCATGTGTTCTTATTCTTACCCTGTGTTGGAAGTCCTGTCAGAGTTTCTGTATCTTAATTGGCTCTATTTGAAAGGGAATTTTGAAATCCCCTGCTGTAGTATAAATGCACTTATTTATCCCTTGAGTTTCCATCTGTTTCCTCTGCAATTGCTGCTGAGAATTGCTTGTCTTGCCTCTCTTTGGAAGTGAGTGTGGTGGCATTTGAAGTGATAAGAACAGTAACACCTTAGAGCAGGCAGAATTCCATAATGACAGTAGGTCAAATGCAGCTCCATTAGGTCAGAGGCGAAAACATGATTTCTAGAAATGTTCATTTTACTGTGAATATATATTCCTAAATTGGCATTCACTTCTAGCAAATTTTCAGCTTTTCTATGCATACAACACATTTTTTCAACACCTATCATTTGAAGGGAAGTAAAGATGACCAAAGATTCGGATCCAGGTGATATCACATGGCATAATGAGTTTGGCATTATTAGAATGTGGCTCAGACTTTGGGGAAGCCATCTGCAATTATCACAGTAGTGTCTTGACCTCCTCACTTCAGAGCTGTTGTCTTAGCAGTCTACATTCTATTGTCTTCCTGTTCAAATATTCATCTCTTCTGTTTACCAGTTTGGTTCCATGAGCCTTAAGGATACCAGAAGCCCTTATATGATGCTAAAGGGTATTTACAATAAACCTTTCAATTATTTCCAACTGGCTTATATTTAATATAGTATAAAAGCTATATAAATATTATAGTGTATTGTTTAGAAAATAATAATGTAAAATTTTGAACATGCTAAGCACAAATATTATTTTGAATATTTTCTTTTTTTTAAAATTTTATTTGATATATTTTTTATTTACATTTCAAGTGATTTCCCCTTTTCTGGTTCCCCACTCCCTGAAAGTCACATAAGCCCCCTTCCCTCCCCCTGTTCTCCAACCCATCCCTTCCCACTTGCCTGTTCTGGTTTTGTCTTATACTGCTACACTGGGTCTTTCCAGAACTAGGGGCCACTCCTCCATTCTTCTTGTACCTCATTTGAAGTGTGGATTATGTTTTGCAAATTCCAGTTTTCCAAGCTAATATCCACTTATTAGTGAGTGCATACCATGATTGATCTTTTGAGACTGGGCTACCTCACTTAGAATGATGTTCTCCAGCTCCATCCATTTGCCTAAGAATTTCATGAATTCATTGTTTCTAATGGCTGAATAGTACTCCATTGTGTAGATATACCACATTTTTTGCATCCATTCTTCTGTTGAGGGATACCCGTGTTCTTTCCAGCTTCTGGCTATTATAAATAGGGCTGCTATGAACATAGTGGAACATGTATCCTTATTACATGCTCGGGAATCCTCTGGGTATATGCCCAGGAGTGGTATAGCAGGATCTTTCAGAAGTGACATGCCCAGTTTTCTGAGAGACTGCCAGACTGATTTCCAGAGTGGTTGTACTAATTTGCAACCCCACCAGCAGTGGAGGAGTGTTCCTCTTTCTTCACATCCTCGCCAACATCTGCTGTCTCCTGAGTTTTTAATCTTAGCCATTCTGACGGGTGTAAGGTGAAATCTCAGGGTTGTTTTGATTTGCATTTCCCTGATGACTAATGAAGTTGAGCATTTTTTAAGATGTTTCTCCGCCATCCGAAATTCTTCAGATGAGAATTCTTTGTTTAACTCTGTACCTCATTTTTTAATAGGGTTATTTGGTTTGGGTGACTCTTACCAAAGATGTGAAAGATCTATATGACAAGAACTTCAAGACTCTGAAGAAGAAAATAGAGGAAGACCTCAAAAAATGGAAAAACCTCCCATGCTCATGGATCGGCAGGGTCAATATAGTTAAAATGGCCATTTTGCCAAAAGCAATATACAGATTCAATGCAATACCCATCAAAATCCCAACTCAATTCTTCATAGAGTTAGAAAGAGCAATTCTCAAATTCATCTGGAATAACAAAAAACCCAGGATAGCTAAAACTATTCTCAACAACAAAAGAAATTCTGGGAGAATCAGCATCCCTGACCTCAAGCAATACTACAGAGCAATAGTGTTAAAAACTGCATGGTATTGGTACAGTGACAAGCAGGCGAATCAATGGAACAGGATTGAAGATCCAGAAATGAACCCACACACCTATGGCCACTTGATCCTCGACAAAGGGCCTGAAAACATCCAATGGAAAAAAGATAGCCTTTTCAACAAATGGTGTTGGTTCAACTGGAGGTCAGCATGCAGAAGAATGCGAATTGATCCATCCTTGCCTCCTCATACTAAGTTCAACTCCAAATGGATCAAGGACCTCCATCTAAAGCCAGACACTCTGAAGCTAATAGAAAAGAAACTGGGGAAGACCCTTGAGGACATCGGTACAGGGGGAAGTTCCTAAAGAGAACACCAATAGGTTATGCTCTAAGATCAAGAATTGACAAATGGGACCTCATAAAATTACAAAGTTTCTGTAAAGCAAAGGACACCATCAAAAGGACAAATCGGCAACCAACAAATTGGGAAAAGATCTTCACCAACATCAGATAGAGGGCTAATATCCAATATATACAAAGAACTCAAGAAATTAGACCCCAGAAAACCAAATAACCCTAATATTTTCTATATGCATATTTGATTGAACCAATAAATATTGAATTTCAGATATAAAGTACTGGCTGTATATTTCAAATAAAATTATTGCAGAATTTTATCTTCAATTGTGTATTACATACCCTGAGAGGTAAAAATAAAATTTATAACACTGCCAAGAAGATTTAATGTTATCTTTGAGATAAATCTAGACATCATCCAATCTAATCTTTTTAAAATTGGGAAAACCTTCAGTTGAAAGGATATTCAAAGATATTAGCTTTTAGTGGCATTTATGTTCTATCATGTCTTTATAAATGTATTATGATCCAATACATTTCAAAAAGTAATTTGAAATAATTCTTTTAAACACTTTTGTTTCTTAGGCTAGTTGATCTTAAGGCCAGTTTGGCTCAGCATTCTAAAAGATTCAGCTAGGGTACAGTTGACATTTTATGTTTGTACACGCTGAATTTCAGTATTATTTATGTGCCTCCTGAGCCAGGAAAGCCTTGGAAGAGAAGAGCAGGGAGCACAGAGATGTAGATAACTGTGTGAGGGACTCTAGATTCTCCAAATTCTAGCCAATCACTTGGCTTTTACTTTTCTTATGAAAGATTGATTATTGTTTAGATTTATTTATTGAATTTACACATATGAATATTGTGTCTTCATGTTTGTATGTGTGACACATGTGTGCTTGGTGCCTATAGAAGTCAGATGGGGGTATCTGGTCCTCTGACACATTCTAGGGTGTGAATGGTTATGAACCAGCATACAGGTGCTGGAAACTGAACCTGAATCCCCTGTAAGAGCAACAAGTACTTCTGAGCCATCTCTCCAGTGTCTTATGTGTGGATAGTGTAAAAGATTTCACTGCATGGAAAAAATCTAGAGGCTATGAAAAGGTTTAAGAAAAGTCTCTTTATTCCCATCATGGCAGCCAAAATGTTGATCGAGGACTACTGAGTTCATTTTCAGTATGGATGTAGTAGTCATTTCAGAGGCAATTGTAGGACTCTTATATGATCTATGTTCTGGCAATTGTAGGACTCTTATATGATCTAAGTTCTTAAATTAATGAGAGCTTTCCCCCAATATTCTAAAGGACAGAAACTAAAGCCATCAACTAACGTTTAAAACATGCATCTAGGAAAATTGATTTTAGTTCTATTTAAATAAAACCTACTTTAAAAAGATTCATCTACTAAAAGAAAAAAATCACAAGAGGTGGGGAAGAGGAGAATGAATACATGCATGCATACTTTTAAAGCTTCGGTTTTATCATTTGAAGTCAGAAAAAACATAATCTAAATCAGTTTGAAATTTTAAAGATATAATATATCTATGTTGTATAAGAACATGTGTTTGTTATATATACAACATACAGTTGTTATAAAAGTGCATGGGTTTACTGTAGAGAATATTTTGCTGCAGAATTGATGGTGTAGTGAAATATGCTATTCAAATTTGGAAGGCACACAAAAGGACACCTGAAGAGACTTCAACAGTGTGTAAAGGAATTTAAAAAAAAAAACAGTTTAGAATTTTATGGACTTTTAAGTAAATTGAAAGGTAACGTGATATGTTGCAAGAAAGTGTTTGTGGAAGGCAACAGAAGAAAGGTTGTATTTTGGCTCACAGAGTGAGGTACAGCATCATGGCGGGGAAGGTGATTGGCTTCATTGTGTCTCTGGTCAGAAGCAGAAAGAGATAAGTGCTGGTGCTCTCCTTGCTTGCTCTCCTTCATGTCGTATAGGACTGCAACCCTTGGGTGGTGCTGTTATCTCAAAGGCAGGGCTTCCTTTCTTACTCAGTTACATCTATCTGGAAACATTTCACTTTTCTAAAAAGATGACTTTTTCCGGAACTTTTTTAGAGGATATGTTTTGCGCGTGCGTGCGTGTGTGCATGTACACAACACCCCACCCCCCCCACATACCCACACACACATGTGCAATTCCTTTGGAGGTTAGAAGAACATTAGATCCCCTAAAGCAGAGATCACAGGAAGTTGTGTGATTTCTTCAGGGTGCTGGGAAGCAAATGTGGATCTTTTCTTAGCACAGTAAGCACACTGAACCGGTGAATCATCTTTCTAGTCTCCTTTGGGGCTGTTTTGGATGACAGAAATCTAGGTGGTAGTAAAAGCAGTCATTAAAGATATTTTATATTTATCACACTAGGAACTATTGAAAGATGATAAAACTAAGTAAACTAGATCAGAGGAAATTTATAGTCTCAAACAAATAGTAATAACATTTGCTCACACTGGATTTGATTCATTACAAAAAGAACTTTATAACAATAATCAAGCATGTTCCTCTCTTGACCTCAGATTCAAGTGAGTAAAATCTAGACTAATATATTAGCCTCTCTCTGTGTGGAAATGAAGCATGTGAATTATTTTTAGTAGGAGGTATTGCAGGCAGTAATGAATAAATAGAAGGGAGAACACAGTTGAATGTAGAGAATAGGTCTGAAAGTAGTAGGAAATGGATATGATGAAAATACACTGTGTGTCTGTATGAAATTCTCAAAAGATTAATGAAAACATTATATTAAAAACAATAGCTAGAAGTGTATAGGGGAAACTGAAAGAGAAAATTACAAAAGATAAATAATAGATATTAGCATGATCTTCTGGTGCATTTTCTTCATATTGTCTGTGTCTTGAGTCTTCTCCCTGTTATATTGTTTAGATCTTATTATAATATTTAATAATTATAAATGTAGGCTTCAGGATTCTATTCTTGGTTATGACTTCAGTGTCTGTACTGAGAGGAGATCAGAGACTTGAGGGCTTGGGGGAGTCAGGAACAGTACTGATGAGGTAGTGAGTTACATGGGTCTCTGGGAGCTGTTGACTACTTTACATACATTAGAGGGATTGTGTCATTTTCCCCACAAGAAATCATGTGAGGCATTAGGATAGAGTTTCCTTAGGAAGTGGGACACCGACTTTGGACAGGGAGAGAATTTTATGGTCATGTCTGAAGACCTGGAGTTAATGAAAGAAAAAAAACAAAAGAGAACTAAAGTATATTGATTAAAGTTGAAGAATAGAACATCAAGAATTTCAGAGAAAATAGTAAGCAGTGAATCTAGATATCTTAGTGTGTTTATTACTTTTTCGTTGCTAGCATACAATACCATTACCAAAGCAACCTACAAAAATAGCATTTAACTGGGCTCATAGCCCAAGATTGTTAGAGTCCATGATGAAAGAATACAGGCATAGATTCAGGGACATCAGAGAACTTATGTCTTGAACTGCAAGCAGGAGGCAGAATGTACACTGGGGATGCAGGAGTCAACCTCAAAGCTTACACCTAGGGACACACCTCCTCCAACATAGCCACACCTCCTGATCCTTCCCATGCAGTTCCATACTTGGACCAAGTATTTAGACTTATAAGCTTATTCAAACCACCACATTTTGAAAAAAAAAAGTGAGCACTTCTGAGATACTGTTAGGAAGTATCATAATCAGTCTCTATATTCTGATTATGAAAGCATCACCAAGAATAAAATCCTGCATTCACAATTGTTAAATACTCCAATGATCTAAACTGTGTAACAGGGAGACTTAAGGCAGGGACAGTATGAAAAGCAACACACACACAAAAAATACAATTGAGGCATAGCCAGGAGAGGCTTAGAAGGTAATAAACTCATCGTAGAAACTTTTGACTTCTTTCCAGGTCTGCACAACTATGGTGTGTCTGAGTTTTAGGGAGGCATGAGTGGGTTGTGATGGTTTGAGCTATAATATCAGCAGTCTTTCTTTCTCTCCTTCATGCTTTTGCATCTTCCTTGAATCCTTGTCTCTGGTACCTGCAGAAACAATATAAGTTCAAAATTTTTCAAAAATTGTAAAGATACCAACGTACAACGTACAGAGTTGGTAGAAAATCATGATGAAATGTTGAGATTATATATAATATTTTAAATTTTAAATATCTCTATACTTTCTCTATTGTCACATTCATAATATAATTATAATGTGATTCTGTTGTTTCTCAAAAATAGCAAAGGCTGAAATACTGACTGAAATGGAAATTTGGTAATTTACTTTGTAAACACATTTACTATCACATAAAGCACTTGAAACTATGCACATCTCATGATTCCTATATCAAGATACACTGGCTGGTTTTTCTTTTAAAGATTTATTTATTATGTGCATATGTGTACTCTATCTGTATGTACATCTACATGTCAGAAGAGGGTATCAGATCCTAATACAGATTGTTTTTAACTACCATGTGATTGCTGGGAATTGAACTCAAGAGCAGGTGGTGCTCTTACCACTGAGCCATCACTCCAGCCCTATACTGGTTAATTTTTATTGTGAACGTGATACAAACTAGAGACTCCCAGGTTGAGGCAATCTCAATTGGGGATTTGCATCCATAATATTGACCTGTGGACATATCTGTGGGAGCATTATCTTGACTGTCAGATAGCCCAGGCCATGGTAGGCAGTGCCATTCCTAGGAAGATGGATCTAGACTATATAAACAAGGAAGCAGTTTGGTGAGCATCATTCCTTTATGGTTAGTACTTCCAGTTCCTACTCTGAGTTCCTCTCATTGATTCCCTGGATGATGGACTGTAATCTGTAAGCCAAACAAATATTTTCCTCCTCAAGTTACTTTTATTCAAATGTTTTTTCACAGCAACAGAGATGCCAGCTGGCTAGAACATCACTCTACCTCTGAGTAATACTTATACAGTGTATAAGAGAAGTTTGTATCTAGGAAGTACATGGCAATGATATTTGTTATAATCCATGTTTGATGGATAGAAACCCTCTAAATGTAATATGGAACATGATGAAAATAATTATGATTTATTTACACAATAAAATACAATGGAAGCCTTAAAATACATGAGGCCTTTCTCCTCTTCACCCTCTCTTTCCTCTTGTACTTTTTTCTCTCTCTCTTTCCCTGAAAAAGAGTTTTTAGAAACACAAACTCAAGCAAAAATGAAAAATCTCAAGGGAATATATTATATTATGAATATAAATTTCAAAACATGCAAAGATTATACTCCCTAGGTATATGTGATACCTAATTGGTAAATTTATAAATGCCTACATGAGAATAACTAGGGACATTTTTTGCACCATTCATATTAAAAATACTCTGATGTTGAGGGGCTCCCTGCCACCTCTCAATTTCTCAGAAATTGGGCGTGACACTTCTGGAGGACCCTGCTATATCCCTTCTGGGCATACACCCAGAGGATTACCTGGTATGCAATAAGGACAAATGCTCTAGTATGTTCACAACAGCCTTATTTATAATAGTCAGAAGCTGGAAAGAACCCAGATGTTCCTCAATGGAGGAATGGATACAGAAAATGTGGTATATTTACAAAATGGAATACTACTCAGCAATTAAAAACAATGAATTCATGAAGCTCTTCGGCAAATGGTTGGAACTGGAAAATATCATCCTAAGTGAGGTAACCCAATCACAAGAGAATACACATGGAATGTAGTCACTGATAAGTGGATATTAATTAGCCAAGAAGCTCTGAACACTCAAGACACAATTAACATATCAAATGATTCCCAAGAAGAAGGAAGGAGAGGTCCTTGTTCCTGGAAAGGCTTGATGTAGCATTGTAGGGGATTACCAGGACAGAGAAATGGGAGGGAGTGACTGGGGAATGGGCATAGGGAAGAGGGCTTATGGGACTTATGAGGAGGTGGGAACTAGGAAAGGGGAAATCATTTAGAATGTAAACAAAGAATATAGAAAAAATACTCTGATGTTGCTTTACTGTATGTAAATGACAGGACCAATTTTACAGAGTATGTCTAGAGCTATAAATAAACTATCTTGCAGGTAAGGATAACATTTATGCCATGGGTATTGTTTCTGTGATTGCTGCTGCTTTCCACTTCTTTAGTGCTGATTGTAGAGTTTCCAATTTATTTTCAGGATTGCCCATGAGAGATTTAGCCAAGAATGCTTTGGGGTATATGAAAGCATTTTTTTTTTGTCAGTGATAAGTACATCTGTTTGGTATATACGATCATATTTTCTTTCTAGAATTGTGCTGCATAAGAAACAGTCGACAGAAAACAGGGAAACAAACAGTATATTGTGTTTTAGAACAAAATGATCCATTTCATTTACAGTAATGTGTCTTTTTGGTCAGGTCTAATTTTGTTGCAGGTGACAAACTAAGGTCCTGTGGGTTTAAGACAAAATGAAAATTTATTGGTTTGTGTAACTTGGATAATATCCTCGTCTTGGCTAGACTCATATGCTAATAATCATTTAATGTCTATCTGTCTATCTTATGGTTGAATATCAACTTCCAGGCTTTAGTACTCAGAGGCCATCTTCCTTTAACAGAGGTCCTGGGGAGACCTAAGTTAGATTGACATGTTTCAGTTGGTATGCCATTATTTAAATAATCCTGGTGATTTAGAGATGTGCTGGAATACTTACAATGGGTCAGGTAAAGGATATTTGGATTACCAATCAGGATATTTCATTACAGGTTAGGTGGGTTAATATAATCAGGAGATACACTATGAGAAGATATCACAGGCGTATAGCACTGATGCACTATATGGCTTCTCTTTCTGTTATTCTCCTCCACATAACTAAAGAAACAGGACAGCAGACCGACCATGCATGCTTTAAATACTCTTGAGTTTTATTAAAGCATGAATGAATGAGCTTTTCTTAAGTAAGTTTGTCAAGTATTCATCATTGTCAATCTTTGGCAGAACAAGAACTAAGGAAGCTCCCATCAGAAAAACATGCCTCAAAAAGTGTTTCATTCATTGACGGTGTAATCCGTAAAGTCTATATTTTCTTGATCTGTGAACAGTCTGTACCAAGGGAGTCCATTTATTTCCTTAGTCTGTAAGAGGCTCATGGAGAACCAGAGGGCACAACTGCATGAGAACATCATCAGTGTATGGAAGAGAGAGCTTTGTTGCAATCAGCCTAGGGGTGACTTGTGTTGGCTTGTGTGCATTTGTACTGCAGTGTTACACTGTCCATCACTTTGAGAAGTCCACATCACTTCTAAATCAGACACTAAGTGTAATTAAGCACTACCCTCAACACATCTCTCCTTTAAGGACATTTTTATTCACCATGATTTAGAACATGACAATTGGGTGAGATTAAAGCAGCAAATTGTGCCTATAAAATAAACCCTGGAAAATAGCAAGGGACTGTAAAATTTTATAAAGGGGAATACTGCACATGCCTCCAATCTGATAAAACTTTTGTGAGCTGTGAGATTAACTGTGAAATAAAAATAAGCCAATGCAGTGTGTGCCACATCCAGACTATAAAGTGCATATTATTGTTTAGAGTAACTTTTATGTTCTCTCCCCAAATGATTCCTCAGTATTGAGAATATCCCATGTGGCACAGAATTAATTAATTAGCCTCCAAGGAAACTGGCTGAGGAGACAGTGGGCTCCTCTGTCAAATGGAGGAAATTGGGTGACAGTACTGTATGGGAATGGTGTTTGGGCTTGGTGGGAGGTTCTCTGGTTCTTGCTTTTGCTAGACTGGAGTCTTTATTGGCTTGGCTTGTGTTTATGTCTTGTCTGTTGTAAAGGATGCAACAGACTTCCTAGGCTTTTGAAAGCTATCTGCTTCTCACTTAGCGTCACAGCATTTTATGGCTACATGGCATTTTATTTCTCATTGACTCTAGCACATCCTTAAAAAGAGAGAGAGAGAGAGAGAGAGAGAGAGAGAGAGAGAGAGAGAGAGAGAGAGAGAAAAGTTAAAAGCATTAAGTGGTTTGCTTGCATTCACATAGAGAGTGAAGGCCACCACTCTGTTCTCCTTCAGAGCTAACCACATCTGATAGAGCTTTGGCATTCTTCTTACTACAATGAAGATATGGTAAAGGAATAAATCCCCCCTTGAACACATAGGAATTTAAAAAGATAATTTGAAATAAATCATCTCTAACCTCTTCCCATAGCAGGTAACCACTTGAAACATTACACACACACACACACACACACACACACACACACACACGTATATTGTGTGTATGTGTACATATGTGTATTTATTTTTAATAAGTTAATCCATTTATTGGGAAGTTTTCCTTAGTGATGAAAAAGTATTTTAAAAATATGGTTGATTTTAATTAGTTTAAAATGTAATCACTTTTAAAAACATCATTCTCCTATTATTTTTCCCCCCTGGTCCAGAAGAAATTAAGGTTGTTAAAGAAAAAAAAAAAGACTTGGAGAGACACAAAAAATGTCAGAAAATTGATAAAATGCAAATTGTTACAATGCTTTATGTCCATGGGTAGTTTTATGGGAGCAATTGTGTCAAATTATATGTGATAATATAGAATTTTATACCAAATAATATTAGATGATACCACTGAAATATTAAGAGAAATTTATGTTTAATTTCTTATATATCACATTTGTTGTACTCTGAAAGGATCCTAATTTATATCAATAAGCATCTTATATTTCCTTTTTTAAAATATTTGTGTGTGTGTGTGTGTGTGTGTGTGTCTTTAGTATTCCAAGCTTCTGAGTTAATATCCACTTATCAGTGAGTACATACCATCTGTATTCTTTTGTGATTGGATTACCTCACTAAGGATATTTTCCATTTCCATCCATTTGCCTAAGAATTTCATGTGTTCATTGATTTCATAGCTGAGTAGTATTCCATTGTGTGTATATATACCACATTTTCTGTATCCATTCCTCTGTTGAGGGATGTCTGGTTTCTTTCCAGCTTCTGGCTATTATAAATAGGGCTGCAATGAACATAGTGGAGCATATGTCCTTATTGCATGCTGGAGAATCCTCTGGGTATATACCCAGGAGTTGTATAACAGGGCCCTCTGGTAGTATTATGCCCAGTTTTCTGAGGAACTGCCAAACTGATTTCCAGAGTGGTTGTACCAGTTTGCAATTCTACCAGCAATGGAGGAGTGTTCCTCTTTCTCCACATCCTCACCAGTACCTGCTATATCCTGAGTTTTTGATTTTAGCCATTCTGATTGGTGTGAGGTGAAATCTCAGGGTTGTTTTGGTTTGCATTTCCCTGATGACTAAGAATGTTGAATATTTCCCTGAAGTTTGGAATATCCAAAACAGAATTCACATATCAAATAATGCTCAAGAAGGAAGAACAATGTACGAATACTCTGGTCCTTCTTAGAAGGGGGAGTACTTGCTGACCAGAACCTGATTAGCTCTCACCTGGGAGGCTCTGCTAGTGCATGACAAATACAGAGGGGGACACTCTCAGCCAGCCATTGAACTGAGCACAGGGTCCCCAATGGGGGAACTAGAAAAAGGACCCAAGGAGCTGAAGGGGTTTGCAGTGCCATAGGAGGAACAACAATATGAGCCACTCTATACTCCCAGAGCTCCCAGGGACAAAAATCATTAACCAAAGAGTGCACATGGAGTTACCCATGGCTCCAGACACATAAGCAATAGAGGGTGGCCATGTTGGACATCAAAGGGAGGAGAGGCCCTTGGTCCTGGAAAGGCTCGGTGTTGCAGTGTGGGAGAATGCTGGGACAGTGAAGCATGAGAGGGTTGATTGGGGGACAGAGGGAGGGGAGATAGGTTATGAGACTTTCAGGGTGAGGGAATCAGGAAAGGGGACAACATTTGGAATGTAAATGAAGAATATATCTAATAGAAATAATAAAGGAAATCAAGATTTTTTATTGGATAATTTCTTTATATACATTTCAAATATTATCCCCTTTCCTAGATTCCTCCCTCCAGGAAATCCCCTATCGTGTCCTACCTCCCACTGCTTCTATGAGGGTGTTCTGCCACCCACTCACCCACTCTTACCACCCCAACCTCAATTCCCCTACATTGGGGCATCTATTAAGCCTTCATAGGACCCAGGACCTCTCCTCCCATTGATGCCTGACAAGGCTTTCCTCTGCTACATATGGATCTGGTTGGTTGATATTGTTGTTCTTCCTATGTGGTTGCAAACCCCTTCAGTTTCTTCAATCCTTTCTCTAACTCCTCAACTAGGGACCCTGTGATCAGTCCGATGGTTGGCTGCAAACCTCTGCCTCTGTATTTGTAAGGCTCTGGCAGGGCATTTCTTGGCATCCACAATAGTGTCAGCAGGGGGTAGGGGAGTTACTGTATATGGGATGAATCTTCAGGTGGGACAATCTCTGGATGGCCTTTCCTTCAGTCTCTTCTCTATCCTTCACTTCCATATTTGCTCCTGTGAGTATTTTGTTTCCCCTCTCAGAAGAACCGAAGCACCCACACTTTGGTCTTCCTTCTTCTTGAGCTTAATGTGATCTGTGAACTTTATCTCGGGTATAAGGAGCTTTTAGGCTAATATCCACTTATCAGTAAGTCCATACCATATGTGTTCTTTTGTGATATGATTACCTCACTCAGGATGATATTTTCTAGTTCCATCCATTTGCCTAACAATTCATTAATTCATCATTTTTAATAGCTGAGTAGTACTCCATTGTGTACATGTACCACATTTTCTGTATCCATTCCTCTGATAAAGGACATTTGAGTTCTTTTCAGCTTCTGGCTATTATAAATAAGGCTGCTATGAACATAGTGGATCATATGTCCTTATTACATTCTGGAGCATCTCCTGGGTATATGCCCAAGAGTGGTATAGCTGGATCTTCAGGTAGTGCTATGTCCAGTTTTCTGAGGAGCTGCCAAACTGATTTCCAGAGTGGTTGTACCAACTTGCAACCCCACCAGCAATGTAGAAGTGTTCCTCTTTCTCCACACCCTCACCAGCATCTGTTGTCACCCGACTTTTTGATTTTAGTCATTCTGATAAGTGTGAGGTGGAATCTCATGGTTGTTTTGATTTGAATTTCCCTGATGACTAAGGATTTTGAATATTTCTTTAGGTGTTTCTTGGCCATTTGATATTCCTCAGTCACCTCTAGGTCACTTATAGCACCCACTTATCTATTCCTTTACTCCCATGTGTAATTCAGTTCTTTCCCTCCAATCTTATGACAGCTCCTGGGATATGCAAATAGTGAGATGATGGATGTAGCCTTGTATTGGCCTCCCAGGAGTTGATTGTTTTGTTGGAGGGGAAAAGGAGTGAACAACTTCACCTGTAACAGCAGTGTCCCAGGGAAGCATAGCTATCTAGCCTCAAGGTCAAAGAGTAGGTGCAGAGCAATTGCAGAGTCACAAAATAGTTCAGTAATCTGCTGTGCTCAGAGAACACTACTCTGGTTGGGATGGGGTGTGAGGGATGAGAAAAAGAAGTAACCTGTGAGAATACGAAGAAGGGAGTTATCAACGTTACTGAAGAATAGGAGACAAATAACTACAGCATTCCACATCTTACCTGCTTCCCACTGGGATTAACAAGGCTCTAAAGTGAGCCAGCGATGAGGGAGGAGTCTGGACTTTATGATTGACTTGAGACTGTGTACTCATGCTGCTATGTGTCCATTTTCATTCCAGCTTGACTCTGTTTCTCTAAGGTTAAGTGACAATATCAGAATCAAATATCAAGCATGTCCAAACCATATAGATATGCTCCCACTGAATAGAATCATTAAATGTTTATTGGGGTTTGTTTGAACTCATTTTACAATATCAGACTTTACTTTCTCACAGTGACACTGGAATAAAATTTAGAGAAATAGACTAATAGAGATACTTTAAAATTATTATTGAAAGAGAAATATAGTTTTATTACTTTCATATACATAATTTGAGCAGTGCTAGTAAAGAATTAGATAATAGATGCTGTGATGAACCCACTTTAATGAATACATGAAAAGAATTCTGCAATTAGTATAATAATTTCATTCAAATAAAAGCTGATGAAGTTTTAAAGTGTCTGAATATGGATTATTTTGTACAATGGAACAAAGGTACTTATAAATAAAATGATAGCAATTTTTGCATTTGCCTGATGGTTCTTAAGTTTTTGAATCAATATTTTTTCTTATAAGATTTTAATAATTCACTTATTTGCACGGGTGCACATACACTTACATGCTGGTGTCCACAGAGGTCAGAGAGAACATCAGATCCCCTGGACGTGGATTTATGAGTGCCTGCAAGTCATACAGTATGAGTGCCAAGAACTGAACTCAGTTCCTCTGGAAGAGCAGTAAATGCTGTTAACCACTAAGCCTTATCTCCTATCCTTTAAAACTCATATTTTAAAAGACCACATTATTTAGATCTCACAATGTGTTTATCAAGTATGTTAAGAGTTGTTAGCCCCCATTATATAAATAAGTCAAAGATATTGCAAAAGTTAAATGAGGGCTTCTATAATTAGTAATCAAAAAAGTACACCTGATCCATGAGCTGCTTGATTATTGATATTATTGTTCTATATTCAATTTTATATGATGGCTTTTATCAGTACATCTTCTTGTCTTATTATTTAAATAGTAGAAACTCTTTGAAGCCATACCTTTTGCATGTTAAATAAATTCAATGAGAAACAGATCGAGGGATCTTGATTCTATTCTCTGAAAATATGTACTCTATTATACTTACCTCATCACTACCACACAAATTGAAGAAATCCAGCCAAGCTCAATCTTGAAAATACAGTTTTGCTTTCATGTTCTTAGTGTTAAGTTGGAAATTTCCAGCTTTCAAAGATTCTACCATAGATCTTCCGTTATTAGCAAGCTGGGAATACTTAATTACATAAAGAAGGCCATATGTCTGGAGAAATTGGAACATCACCTAAGATAGCATATGTTTCTAAGGAATATACCTCGGAAAGAAAATTATAACTTTATATTCTTTTCCTTCCTTGTCTGCATTTCTGGATGATGGTACAAAAGTTAGTATTCCAGAAGGTTGCAGCAATTCATGAGTCTTCATTTAGCTATGAACATGCAGAGTCTATTGCAATAGACCAGATCTATTGCAGATCACAGCCATAAGAGCACTGGAATACATGCCAAGAATATGTGAAAATGACAAATTTGAATAGAAGTAACATGATAGAGTTTTTGTAAGAAAAAGTGCTCTATTTACCCTGTGCTCTTGGAAATGCACAGGGTAAATAAAGCAACCCCCCTAAATGAGCAATACAGAACCTCATTGCCTCAGCTCCTTATTGTATTATAGAATTGTTGTGAAGATTTCCCCCTTCATGCCTCGGCATATGCTACAGAGCAGAAAATAATAGGTACATCTCCTCTTCCTTTTTGTCTGTCATTTGAAAACTGTGGTATGCATACTGACTGCAGCATTGTACCGAGGCTGCTACACGATGGTGATTTTACCATATCTCTAAGAGCATTGCAAATTCCTTCACACAGAGCAAACTTATTCTCAGGTACTTAATATAAGACTTGCTCATCTGGTTTTTATGTCACATTTAGAGGAGCTGGTCAATTTTATTACTTTTTGTTTTTTGTTTTTTTACCAAGAACAAAACTAGAAGAAGGGTCTGAATGGGAGAGAGTGATTTGTGATAGAATAATAGCCTTGCTGAAAACAACTGGAATTTTTTTGGTGACTACTTTAAAAATCTGCTTAAATGTGTCACTGTATTTCTTAAGTCATGAAGAAAGGAATAGCTGAAATTTCAGAGTCAGAGCAACTCAGTTTGATTTAATGAGTCCTCCCTCATCATACCTGAGGGCTTCTCTTGCCTTTGAGTAGCAAAAGAAGTTGAGAACAGGGTTCTCCCAAATCAAACAGCAGCTTTAGAGGAAAGACAAATGGAGAAACTTTGTGGCCTCATGAAACAGAGAAAATAAATAAGCAAACAAATGGAGATCAAGATTTTGCTTCCCTAAAATTTATTTGCTGATATTTGACACTGAATAATAGATGGGGGGGGGGGGACACAAAACAATACCAGAATAGATGAGCTAAAATTTTCTGGAATGGTAAGTTAAAAATACCATAAGGATTAGTGTTTGAGACCAGCAGAGGAAAATAAATGCATTAGAGGTTCACTTGGAAGCCAGGTAGAAGAACTATGCGGTAAGAAGAGCCTTCCTGATGTGGGCTTAAGAGATCAGTTCTGACAACAGAGACATGCTCTCAGTGAGAATAAAATAACCTGAAGTTGTGATGATTTGAAAAACAGTATTGGACACTCAAAGAAATACTGACAAATATCATGAAAAACTGTTGATGGTCTATATTGAGAAGTAATCTAGAAATTTCTATTATGTGGTCATATGATTGTAACATGACTCTAAAAAATATGGAGAAGTTGGACATGGTAGTACACATTAGTAACAGAGAGTTTGAGAAAGGGGTGTCTTTGTAATTTTGGTCCAGTCTGTGTTACATTGAGAGTTACAGTCCAGCCTGTACTACAGAGTGTGTGAGACATTATAGTCTCAAAGATCAAAGGAAAATAGGAGGATTGTGTGGTAACCTTGGAAAAAGGCATAAATATTCCAACCTGTGAAGAAAATGTGTTCCAGTAAATCAAACAGAAATCTAGTAATGGAATTTACATGGAATCCTAAATTTATCAGCAAGTATATTTAAAGAGCAAATTAGACACAATTGAAAACAGAATCAATCAAAAACTGAGATATCAATGAAGAGAATCTAAGCAATTGAGCACAGAAAATGAACACAGAAAAGGAGAATAAATACAAGGGAAAATGCAGTGTAAATATCCAGTATGGAAGTTGTCTGGGCTTTAGAGGAAATGGGAAGATGTGACAGATTCAATAGTCAAAGAAATATGTGTGTCTTGCATGGATTTTAGAAGCTTTACAAGTTGCATGAAAAATAAATACAATACTACATTATAGTGAAACTCATAATAACCATTATAAATAATATATAAAAGCAGGTGAATGGGTATACAGCCAGGTATAAAGATTATTTATTTATTTTTCAGTCTAGCACCAGCAGAACCAACCCCTGACATCCTGATAGGGATGATGAAAGTTAGAAGATGATGGAATTATGGCTGAAAATTGAGACGTGAGCAACAGACCAAAGAAGCAATACTTCCAAGTCTCTCTTACTGAGCCTGAGAGTTGACTGGATTAGATATAGGGTGTAGGCAGGTGCTACGATAGGACCAAGGGTGACAGCATGAATTCTGAATTCAGGTAGAAGGAAACGGAAGAAATATATTCCTGGCACACATGTGGCAGGATATGTAGTGAGAGAAGAAGGATTCGGGGAGATGCAGAAGACATATTAAAAACGTGAAATGAGAAATCTGGGGGCCAAATATCAACTGTTGACTTACAAAGCATTGAGAACCACATTTTGTGGGATTAAACTATGTATAGATTTGATGTAAAAAATGCAGTAGCTACAGTAACACATGTGCTCTTCATGGAGGTTTAATTAAATGCTGTACTGTTGTCAGAGCATGGTAGATATGATGCGCTGGAGTGTAATTACCCACACTTTTGGCTAGCCAATTATACACTGGCAAATAATATACTTCAAAGAACGTAATGGAAGAAGGAATAATAAATCATACCTTATTAATGTAAAGGAGAGGGGAAATTGGAACAACTAAATCCAATAGGGCACAAATGATTATATTTTATTTCAGGTGCAAGTAAGTCACTGATCATAGATTTAAAAGTATAATTTTATCAAATAAAGAGTAAATGACTAAAATTGTCAGATTATATTAAAGATAATTCTAAATGCACTTAGTACAGACTCATTTTGACTATACAGACATGAAAACAGTAAAAGAAGGAAAAATGTACCTTCAAGGTAGTCAGCAAAAGACACTTTTGGGCTTTATTACTATCAGACAAACTGAGAACCTCATTTATAGAAGTAGAGTTTTGTAACTTTTTCCTATGAAGATGTGAGCTACCATCCACTGGGTTTAGTTGAGCCGTGAGCACCAGAGCAAAGAGGAGATACTTCCAAGTCTCTCTTACTGAGCCTGGGAGTTGACTGGATTATATACAGGGTGTAGGCAGGTGCTACGATAGGACCAAGGGTGACTCAAAACCAGCTGCAAAGTGGCTACACATCTACCCTAGTTTGAGTGACATCATGAAAACTCTTTCCACATAGTTCCTCCTGTGACTTTCAGGGAGTAGCTCTCCTCCCTAGCAATCGTTAGTGCTTATATAATGCTGCAGAGGGAATCAGTGACTGTTAAAGGTTTGAGGAACTTTCTGACTCTGGTCACCTTCATTTCCTCATGACATCTTTCAGTTTTCACCTAATTCCTGAATCTGAAGGAGTTGCTCTCCTCTTTTGGGGAGGGAATGTTTCCACTTGAAGAGATCTCTGTACAACAGGAGAGAAACACAAAGCAAAGCAGATAGTCCTATGCTGACTATGTGGAGCTAGTACTGTTTTTATTTTTTTTAAACACTTAAAGTGTCAAATGGAAATAAAAGAAACGAGAACTCCATGGTTATAGTGAGTGAGCATACCTCTCTGTGACTGAACATGCTCTATGCTCTCTAAGTCAGGAAATATGGTGAGGATTCTCAACACACATTTAACAAACTCCTAGCCAACATTTTCCCAGAAATTGTACACAACCATGAGAGAAGTGACTATTGCATTCAGATCATTAGCAAAAATGACCATATTAGTTTATAAAGCAAACCCCAGCAAATATGAAAAGCCTAAAACTATTCATATTATAATATCTGATTACAAAGATGTAGACATACAACCCAAACATTAACTGGAAAAAAGTCAAAAGTTGCTCAGAAATTGATTATTATTTTCATTATAATGTTTGAAAATGGCATCACAATGACAATTAAAAATGCTTTGACCAGGTTTCAGTGAAGATGTAGTACCGGAATTTGCAGGATGCAGCTACAGCAGTGAATAGGGGAAATCTAGGGATTAAAAATTTATATTCAAATGGTGTAGTCAATTAAGTGGCATTTATCTAAGTTTTCACCTTAATTAAATGGAAAAACAAAAAAATAGGCATTGGGAATGAATAATTGTAAGTTGAGAAATCATTTAAAGTGAAAATAAATTTTGATATAAAACCATTGAACACTGAAGTTGGTTCTTTACAAATATTCATAAGCTTAATAGCAAGACTAATTAAAGAAAAATAATTATGAAGATTAGAATTTTAAAATAGGATAGGATAGCACAGTATATCCTAATGTCATAAAAAAGATAAAATATACATGATCTTCACAATCCTTTCTGTAGAAAAAGTAGGCATTATTCTTCACTTAAAAATGGTTGTTAGAAAAGAAAGAACATCAGGATGTTAAATTAATTAGTAACCTAAGCATTATTATGTTATAAAATAAAAGGTTTGAAACAATATTTATTAGAATAAGGAAATTTATTTAAACCCATTTTGAATATATACCAGGCTATTCACAGATAATTTATAGAGGAAATTTTTCTTATAATTGTCATTATATTTCAGTAAATTTTTACATTGATGGGCAATGGTACAAATTTTATTTCATTAGTAAAAGGTTTTTTGATAAATGTGTGACAGTGAACTGCACATTATTTTGTGATTTAGAAAACTCAGATTCTAATTTGGGTTTCAATTTCCTATGACCTTAAACGAGTAGCCAAATATCTCTGGGCTTTTATTTTATCATTTAAGCAAGGAGCGGTTTGGCTAAAAAAAAAAAAAATAAGATCTAAGATAAGTCTGATGATTAATGTGATTTCTATTCTGTCTCTTAGGCATGACAAGCTACCTGTGGAAGTAGGAAGGCATAGAAGTTATAACTAGCAGTGAGTTGTCATAATTGTCATCAACCCAGGGGAACTTAGGAAGTCATTAACCATGGGTCAGATAACTGACCATGTCCTTTGTTGGTGATGCTCTTTGATGGTCTACAGAGTAGGAGGAGGTCATGCTCAGCAAGCGGGAAAGCCAGTAGACACCAGAGATAACACTGGGCCACAGACGTAAGGATGTTTCATTCGAACCCGTCTCTGTATGTTTTTAATAATATCACCAGCATACACACTGCCCATATTCCACACAATTCTTGATTTTCTCAAGAATGTATCATGGGGCTGTAGAGATGGCTCAGAGGTTGAGTGCATGCAGTGTTCTTACAGAGAACTAGGGTTTAGTCAGAACCATTTTTGCCAGGTAGCTCATGAGTTGCCTGTAGTTACCTCTGAAAGATTCAGAATCCTCTGGCCTATTCAGGTACCTGTATTAATTATGCCTCTACCTACCAGATACATAACACAATATAAAATAAAAACTTAAAAATGTATCAAATCTTAACTATCATTTTTGCTTTGGGAATGTTAGAAATAGCAAGTCTCTTTAATTTTAGTATACATAGTAACTCCCACTAACTAGTTAACAGACATATGTTCTAACCTGTATCTTCCAATTTGTTTTAAATTAAATCACATGAAGTTACTTCCACAATATTTTTAAAACTTGCCTCTATACATTTCTTTCTTTGCAACTTCTACCTATAAAGATTGACAAGGCCTTTAATTTGATGATTTTTTTCAACTTCAGAAAAATAGATTTGCCTTCTACTCAATGCCACACACCCTAAGTGGTTTCTATGATAGAATTTTCATGTTCTATTTATAATCTCTTGAGACTGCTATGACTAATGTATATTGAAGCTATTTTTAACCAGTTTATATAGGAGTTCATCTATAAGCCAAACACATTACCCAATTGTCCTCTTTAGGTGCACTTTCTTTTCTAATGTCAGGATTAGTTGTGTTACTTTGGTCCATGCTTCCTGTCTTTGTCTGTGGGAAAGGATAGACTTGGGAATGTCAGGAAACAGCTGTGTAGTAGATGCCTTTCAACGAGTGAAGGGAACAGAAAGATTTTGATACAATGGTCTAAGCGTGTCCCTTGTCTACCTCCTGTAACTCTTTCTGGACGGTGTTAGGAGAAAACAGACTATTTCATCAAGCTTGACAAAATTTTTTTGCTCAGATCTGTGCAAGGAAATCATGTGAGGACTTAGTTTTTTCTAGGTTATTTCTTTAGTGATATTTATATTTTATTGCTTATTTGCTATACTTAAGGTAGTTATTATTCATGAGAAAAGAGCTCATCAGTGCAGTTTATAATAATGTAATTGTCCCAGGTTCCAAGTCATCTTTCATTATCTGTTCATTTTCTGATGGACCTTTTATTCTTAAATATTAAATAAACAAGAATTCCAAGTGTTTGCTGAATATGTGTCTTTATACTAAAAGGATTCAGACTGAGACATGAACAGTTGTCTTCCTTTCGTGAAGTTTCTATTGATTTGTTTCATTCAAACAGCAATTATTACTAGAGCTTGGTGGACTGGGGAGGGATAGCACCTTGTCTCTGAAAATTCACACAGATTAAGTGCAGTGCTGGTTTCAGTATACAAGTTAAAGAGTTGAATGGCCAAAAATTAGAGAAAGAAAATTTAGTTAGTGTTGAATTGGAAAGAACAGATGAAGGGGTTCAGTGACCCCAAATTCATTTTTAAGGGGCTAATAGGCCTTTGAGATATTATTGAAAAGAGAAGACAGGAAAGGTTAAGGTACGGCTAATATTGTGACATCTTGGTAAGACCAGGAGTCTGACTGATCATTTAATTTTGTTCTTGCAAACAGTTCTGCAGACTACTTGAGAAGAACATTCTGGTCTGTTCAGAAGGATCGCTTTTGCCCTGGGAGGCAGACCCTGTATCCTTGTGATTGCATTTATTGAGGGCGGCAATCAGTTCTGTGAAATTCCCTTTGTGTGTGGGTAGTTACCATCTGTGGTTTTAAAGATGTTTATTGATCCTTCTCCATATCCTTAGAATCCAAGGTAACTGCAGAAGATAGAGACTCAGTGTTGGGGCAGATAAAACTTTAAGAAGATTATGTAGAGCCAGAGAGGCGAAAGTAGATAGAGTTAGGCCAGCAATCGGCACTTTCTTCATACTCCCCATTTTTCTGCTATTTTAAAACATGTTTGATGACTATTTTTACATGAAGAAAATGCTGCTGCAAACAAAATATCATTTTCCCCTTTTCTTTCTCCAAAGGACAAGGCCCGAGACTACTTTTATTTCCCCATTTCCTTCTGCCTTCTATACACCCCAATATCTGCTTCTACTTCTTATTAGTACATTTTCTGTGATAGTTCAATAAAATTAATCTTCTATACAGATGTCTGATGTATTTCCTAAATCCTTTCTTAGCTTAGAGATTACTAGCTCCCAGAGAGTATGAACTAGGGTTCCTCTTCAGTGCTGTATCTTTTATGCACCTTTTTAAAATATTTTTATTTTATATATTCTTTGTTTACATTCCAAATGATTTCCCTTTTCCCGGATTCCCCCTCCCCATATGTCCCATAAACCTTCTTCTCTCCATCCCTTCTCCAATCACCTCCCTCCTTTTTCTCTCCTTTTATTATATCACCTTCATCTTTAAAAAATTAGTTTGGGCTGGTTCAGAATACTTTAAAAAAAAAGAACCTTTGTCACTTCAGGCTTACAGAGGGTGCATCCTCCTGCTCACTACAATTCTGGTGCTGTGTCTTTTTTGATCCTTCTTGAGGAGCTATATCTTGGCAGTTGGGAGGTCCTTAAACTGCAGCCCCTCTGAGTTTTCCTGGAGGTTCTTTGACTTCTGGATTGGGACTGACTGGTTGATCCTTACTCGCTACAGGGAAAACTTTCTCTTTTGTATGAATGTTTATAATATTTATGTACTTTTCCATATAATGGCTTCAGAGATTATACTAGAAGATATCCAGAATTGCGTCTGTATCTGTCGATTATGCTACAACAAGGTATTACCCTGCCCAGCAGGTTCCAACCTTTAGTTCAGATCAACAAATATTTTCTTCTCCCTGCCATGGCAGATCATGCCTACTCACATCCTCCTCTATCGCTTCCCTTTTCTCCTTGATATTGTCTCAAATCTACTTCATCATCTCTTCGTGGTTTCCTTGGTGACACCCACCATTCTTTCATGCTTTTCAGTAGTCCCTGGAGTGAGTGTATCATCTAGGCCACGTTTTATGGCCTCAATCATTAACAGTTTTCTGAACTTATTATTTCATTCAATTTTTAGCCCTAAGAAATGTGTGTTTAGTACAAGGGTCTCCCACACGTTTTGAATCTCTGGAAATTCTATCTCTATTTTTCCTTCACCCTGATCCTCTTTGTTCTCCCCAGACTTTGGGTGTGCCTCACTGACCTCTGGCTGCTTGTTTTGCACAAAGGGCAGATATTGGTTTCCTGTTGACTCACCAGAATTCAAATTTGGTTGTTGAAATACTCCTAATAGTAGACATCTCATCATTGTACTTAAAAAATAAGAGGTTTCTTATATTGTGGATAGCAGGCGTAGGGACAGTGGTTAAACCGCGCCTTCTCCAACAGTAGGAAGCCACTTCATAATTTTGTCCTTCCTTTTCCAAAGGCATAAGAGATAAGAGACAAATCTTTGATTAGTTCCTTCCTGGCTCTGGAGCCCTCGAAAGTCAAGTTGCTTTGCTTGCCGTTATAATATTGAATTAGTATGTTTTATACAAGACTCTGAAGCTCTCTGGTTCTTGAACAAAACTGATTTCAAGTTCTGTCTTTTGGGTACTTCAGTAGATGCTAAATATTACTGGACTCATGATAGCAGCTACAGTCTTTAGAAAGATATGTGTGCTGGTGAAAGAGAACAAATAATATAGGTGGCCATGTTTTATAAGATTTGCTTAGATCTTTAGTCAAAATGAATAACTGGTTATAATTCAACATATCAACTTACTACCGAATCCTTTACATATATTTGTGTATGTGTGTGTACACCTTTGTTGATGTTTGTGTATATGAATATGTGAACCCTTATGTGTGTGGAGTTGTACACTTGCTGCTATACTTGCATATAGAGGTTGAAGATTGATGTCAGGTGTCATTCTTTTTAAAATTTTTTATTGGTTATTTTATTTACATTTCAAGTGTTATTCCCCTTCCACAAACCTCCTATCCACCCCTCCCCCTGCTTTTATGAGGGGGCTCCACCCACCCACCCACCCACCTACCCATTCACTAAGGCCTCACTGCTGTGCATTCCCCTATGCATGGGGCATCAAGCCTTCACAGGACCAAGGGCCTCCCCTACCACTGATGCCAGATAAAACTGCCTGTTACATATGTGGCTGTAGCCATGGGTCCCTCCATGTGTATTCTTTGGTTGGTGGTTTAGTTCCTGGGAGCTCTGGGGGAGTCTGGTCATTTACTATTGCTGTTCTTCCTATGGGGTTGCAAACCCCTTCAGCTCCTTCAGTCCTTCCCCTAACTCCTCCATTTGGGTCTCTGTGCTCAACCCCATAGTGGGCTGCAAGCATCCACATCTGTATTGGTAAGGCTCTGGCAGAGCCTCTCGGGGGACAGCCATACCATACTCCTGTCAGCAAGTGCTTCTTGGCATCAGCAGTAGTGTCTGAGTTTGGTGTCTGCAGATGGGATGGATCCTAGGTGGGACTGTCTCTGGATGGCCATTTCCTTCAGCCTCTGCTCTACTCTTTGTCCCTGTATTTCATTTAGACAGGAGCAATTCTGGGTTAAAATTTTTGAGATGAGTAGGTAGGTGGCTCCATTCCTCAACTGAGGGGCCATGCCTAGCATCTGGCTATAGTCTCTTGGGTTCTTTCTCTCCTTTGTTAGGTATTTCAGCTAATGTCATCCCCGTTGGGTCCTGGGAATCTCTTGCTTTCTTGGCATCTGGGACTTTCTGTTGGCTACTCCAGAATGGGAAGTTCCCCATCTCCCATTGCTACACACCTCTGTTCAATTTCCTGACCCTCTGTACATCTCCTCTATCTCTTCCCACACCTGATCCTGCCCTCCCTTTTTTCTCTCCCCCACTCTTTTCCTCCCAAGTCTCCACCACCCTCTACCTCCTATGATTATTTTTTTGTTCCCCCTTCTAAGTAGGACAGAAGCACTTATACTTTGGGTCTGTAGTTTATGTTTTAAGGCTTTAGTAGAACCAGGGAGTTCATCAATGGTTAGACTGTCTGTCTGATTCACTCTAAGGACCCTTCCCCTTCCCCATGCTAGGGTTAGAGACCTGTGCCTCTGTGTCCAGTTTTTATGTGGCAGCAGAGAATCTGAATTCAGGTCAACACGCCTCTGCATAGCCACTTTACTGAGATGAGCTACATCGGAGGTGTTATCCCTACCACTGAAACCAGCTGGTCTTTTATGATTATTTTGCAGACAGGAGCAATCAGTGCAGTGCTGCTTGTTATATGTAACCTTCTTTGCCTACATAAAACCCAAATGACTGGAAATAGATACCTGGCACATGTTGGGATTAGATAGAGTTACTGTGCTTAAGAGGGAGAATTTAAAGAGCACTGGTAACCCCCAGACTAGGGGGAACTGAGTGCTGGCTATTTTAGATGTCAGGGATATGAGAGAAACATTTCTATTATTCCCAATGAGAGATTAAGGTGCATTTACAGAAAGGTGGGAGCAGCTGAACCCACAGTTAGTAGGGATGGATATAGGCAGAGTATCCCCTGCTGCCTCATGGTCTCCTGTGTTTGGTTCTCATCTTTCCTCTGACACTTGACTTCATCTTCTCTTTCTGGGATTCATAGGCTGGCTTCTATATTCTGCCTATATTTTTCTATATTTGCATACATTTTTGTGAGTTCCTGAGATTTGAATTTGAAGGATCCCTAAGACATTCGCTTCCCTCATTAGCAGTGTGCAGATGCACAGAAAATAAAAATGGAAAAGTGTCCTGGAAAGCAAAACAGAACGAAACAGACAAAGTCTGGACTATTTTCTGACTCTTGTACTTATTTCTCTCATTTTGAAGTATTCTTTCTATGTTCTTTAACAGCTTTCTATATTAAGACCGAGCTATTAGCCTCGTATATAATTCATTCCATTTAGAAATCAAAGCATTTACTTTAGCAATGTATTGAGTTAGATATTGGTCACATTTGGGGATCAAAGTGTTTTTAATTTCTCCCCTATGTCTACAGTTTTATAGGAATGGGCAAAAAGACATTGGCTAACTATGCTGGTCTTTTATGCTCTCCCTCCCTCTTCTCATCCTCATTGGAATCTTCCTACATGACAGTTGGGTTCTTTTATGACAAACATATGCTACCTTTTTCCATTAAAAAGTGTCTGTGGATTAAGAAAATGGCCACTGCTTGAATAGTTTTTCTAAACTTATGTTCTAGCTGATACAAGACAACACAGAATCATGTGTACCAACTTATCATGAATCACTATTTTAAGGGTTTACAAGCAGTGAAAAAAGGCACATGTTCCCTCCTCCAAATTACCCATGGAGTCATTTGTTGGGGATAAAGTTAGGAAAAACAAAACCATTCGTTTTGTGTCCAACTTTTCAATCAGAGAAAGAAATGATACCCTATATATTTTAACAGAAGAAATGATAATATAATGTGTAAATCATTTGAAAAGATACAAGAGCAACCATAGCATGGTGTGCAAGGGAACACGTAAGAAGCTTGGACAGATCACAGGAGGAGGTGGGGTCATCATCAAAGTAAACATGCCAGTCACCAGATGAGAATACAGCAGGGCTGCTCTGCCAGCGATGCTGCTCTGCTGCTGTCCAGTGATGGACTTCGGAGAGAGGCATGTTTTAGATATTCTCTCTACCAAAAGAAACACCACCCGAGACAGACAGTGAGAGAGATAAACATTTGGATTTCTCCTTTTCTTCAATATCCAGTATTGTTTATAGGGTGAGTCTACCAAGAATCAGTGAGCAGCGGTCCCACTTTTGTAAGATACAGAGTAGGTACAGGCAGTACAAGCTCTGAGAGCATGCAATGAAACCCTACTTGAAATAATTCTTGAAACTTTGGTAGTTTCTTAGTGTTCTCTTTACATTTTCCCAAGGAAAGGGGAGGGTTAGGTTGGCTAGTGGCTATTTTAGACATGTTAGTACTGCCTTTCTTGGAGACCTGCAAAACAAATATGTAAGAAACTGTCTGTCTGTGCGTCTGTCTGGGTGTCTGTCTGTCTGTGTGTCTACTTACCTACCTACCTATCAATCAATCATCTATCTATCATTTTGTTGCTCACTTGGTGATGATAGGCATGTACTGCTGGGATCTAGAATGTTGAATGCAGATGGATGTTTAATTTCTGTGGTTATTATACCCAGCAAATACAGAATTATTCAAATCCTCATTTATATGATGGAAACTTCCTGTTCCAGTAGTTTGAATGAATGAGGGTGCCTCACAGTGTGGAAAGTTTCTGGTCATTAAAGAATTTCTGGCAAACACTGGACAATTCTTAGAGAGTTTTAGAGAGGGCAATTTGTAAACTGCTCTCTTTAGTGCTGACAAATATTTCATCTTTATTCATCACAGTAGAGTAGAGCAGGGAGAAAAATAAGAGCTTTTTATCAAGATTCTGAAAACCTGAATCCCAAAGGCACATGCTAATCTGCTCTTATTTTACTTTACTTGCAAATGATGTGAGAGGAACCTGAACTCAGTTCTCTTGATTCTTCAGCTGTGTCTTTACTTACCTTGCTTTAAGACTTCTCTGCTCTACTTTCATTATCTCTGCTTTACCTACGGTTTATATCTTTCAGTTGAGGTGCACATTATGCATTGTACCTACAGAATCTTTGTACCTTCCTCACTGCGATTGCTGATGCTCAGGACTTATTGAATATCACATCAAGATAGACTCAGGAATTACCAACTGGCCTCTGGGAAGTTAATTTCCTTATACAAGACCCTTTTATTTTTCTCCAACTGTACACTTTCTTCACTGCTTACAATGACCATGACTTCCAACATACAACCGAGAACCCTTTCTATTGGCCATTAGTGAAACAGGACTGTTAGGAAGTATTTGTTTTTAAGGTGCTTTTACACCCCATATAGTTAGAGTCAGTAGAATTCATGAAGGTATTTATAAAATGTTGACTATGTAATAACTATGTGTATCTATACCAATATTTCTCCAACTATCTAGAGGTGCACAACATATTAGAACAGTGGGCATTAACTATAAGATGTATAACCATTCGATGCTCTTGCAATGTAACTAGTGTAACTGTGTACTGAGTTTTAAATATTATTTGATGTCAATTGACTTGGATATAAATTTAAATATCATACATGATTAACAGATCATATTTGGACAAGTGTGGGTATAGAATAAAAATAGAAAACTGTGATAAAGGATATGTAGTTGCTTAACATTTACAATGTAGAGGCCAAATCAAATCTAGGTACCATTTTGTACTAGATACGATTTGAATTCAGATGGCCATTTGGAGCCTCATACTCTTGGCTGTAGATGCCTGTCCTGGGAATTTTTAAGGTTAAAATAATCATGTGGCATCTACTCAAAGCAGCTAGCACTCATCCATATGTGGCAACTAAAGTGTCTCCATTCATTGCAAAACAATCTGCAGAAATTACAGTAGTGGCTGGTTGGGAATCTCTGCTGTGGAGGGAGCATGCTGAAAGCCACAGGTGCCATACATGAAAGTGAATTGCTTCAGGGTTGGAGGCTGTGTGGTAGAAGGCCCTTGTGCAGAGCTGGCATATGAATGTGGCCAGATATCAAGGAGTTTCTGCCATCTATCATGCACAGAGGATCCCATAGACAAGATAGAACTGGTAGAAACTTTTTCAGTAGGATTCTGTTTTTGCAATTAGTTTTGTTGATTCCAAAGACAAGCTTGAAGTGGGATCTCTCCAACAGGAGTCACAAGGTGAGAAACAAACCAGGCAGGGTGTCTGTATTAAATCCATTGAGATGTACACTTACCTAGCAGGGAAGAGATACCATGATGGTGAAGATGCTTTTCCCAAATGTAATTTATATATTATACTCCTGATGTGCTGATTCCTAAGATCTCTTCAAACATGAGAAACCTTCCTGTATAGTTTGTGGAAATGAGGACTATATTTTCTCTCTCCCATATTGAAAAAAAAAAACTTTATTGGGATAAAGGTGAGATGCTTAGCAGGTAAAAGGTGCTTGCTGTTTGAGAGTGACAAACTGACTGATCCTTGGAACCGACATGAAGTTGGTAAGAGAGAACCAACTTGAGAACATGTTGTCTGACCTCCATGTGCATGTTATGGCATACATGTTCATACTCACACATTATATACACACAAAATTATAATTAGAAATACTTAGGTACTCTAAGAGGATAGAAAGCTGAAATAGTAGGTTAATATGGAGACTGGTCTACTGGGAGGTGCTTCTCACTGCACTGTCAGATTAAAGCTATACTTTATATCCACAGCTTTGTTGCCTTTCTCCTTTTCCTAATGGCTAACTGTGTGGTCATGAGTTTAATGTGGACAAATTAAGAGAAAGAAATAAGAAAACGAGTGAATGGTCACAAAGAAGTAAGCAAGGTATAGAAAAGTGAAGATAGGAGGGAAGAGGAATTAGAAAGGGACTTACTCATCTCTGGGGCCTTTTCTTATGGCAAAACCAAACCAAAACAAGCAAACCAAAAACACACACCCCAGGGTATGGAAAGTGAATGGAAAATCTGAACCTTGAATGAACATCAGGAATGTGTAAACATGGAAACCTTCTGAGCACCAGAGGAGGTATAGTCCCATAATCATAGCAACTCTTTTAGCCCTGTAATCATAGCAACTCAGAGGACCACAGCAGAGGTCAGTCCCATAACCTGACACCATAGCAAGATCCCACTTCAAAGCCTATAAACCAAAGACTGAGCACATATCTGAATAGACTATTGATGGTTGCTTCACAAACCATATTCTTTTACACTTAATAAATACAGTATAACACTATAAAAGTTCCCTCATAGTCAACTTTCTGGAATGAGTGATCCAGGCTATTCAATGCCATTCTTGACTTCTGTTTTCTGCAAAAAGTGAAAGCTTAGTTAAAAAAGAAAAGAAAAGAAAAAAGAAAAAAAAAGAGAGCCACTTTGTTACTGTTAAACCCTCTGCTCATCTCTCTCTTGCCTCTTGGCTTAAATGTTGGTCATTTATTGCTTCTATAATAATTAATCCAGGGTTATTACTTTAATTATATGTAAGTAACAAGGAATACATATGCTTTGATATTTTAATTTTCACAGAAGAGAAGGAAGATGTTAATTTAAACTTGTTAAACAGCCAATAAAATTAGCCATCATAAAGTTTAATATTGTTGCCTTAAACTAATTAAGCTGTGTGTCTGAACTTTATTCATATTTTTTTCGCTCCAAGCAGATGGTCTTTCCTCCTGTCTATTTCAAGGCAGCAGCCAATACACCTTTCAATAATGTCTGTTGCTCATTTGAAGCAAAGAAGCAATTTAACAAGACAATGGATTCTGATTGTATATGTTGTATTTTATTTTACTTTATTTTTTTATTTTATTAGTTTAATTTTGTTTTTACACTTTCCCAAATGCCAAACTCAGTTTTAAAAAGCTTTTTAAGAGGGCATGGTCCCTTCCTGTCCTTGCCCTTTCTCCCAGTTCTCCACCCCATCTCTTTATTTCTTTTATTTCCAATATGATATTTATTGTCCCCTGATTCTTTGATGATTCTTGCCTTCGAGGAAATTTCAATGAACTAACCTTCCTCAGCCAAGACAGAATAAAATGGAGATCTAATTGTTGAATAAATATGTCAACAATGGTTTTTCCTTGAAAGAACTTGTAACGTGAGAAATAGGAATCTGAAATGTTTTGTAAGAAAGAGTTGATAAAAGAGATACACTCTCCAAATATAATGGGTGACATTTTGCAGGCTAGAGAGGTTTCTTCTCAGTGACTCTCCCTCAGTGTGTGCTTTTTAACAAACAAATCCATTCTGATTGATAGAAGAGGTCTGTTCCTCACTGCTGAAAATGAAATGCTAAGGTTTTAAAACATGGGTGGAAATGGGCAGTTATAAAATATTTGTGAAAGAACCCTGGGTTGTTCTGAAGAAAAATGCTTCATGGAAAATAAATCTGGCCTGGAAAAAAAGACAAAACAAAACAAACAAGCCACTAAGAAGCCATGCAGTATTGTTTGGGAGGGAAGAGTGCTGTAGTGTGGCATCCCTCTGTCTTCACAGACATTTGATACTGAAGGCTCTAAGTGGGCCTTAGGAATTCCCAGACTGTCCTGAAAAGACACTGGTACGCGTTTCTACTGTAGAATTATTCTCAGTGCTTATTCTTTCAGAAAACTTTAGTTAACCAAAGCCAGATATGTAGGTCAAGCCTGCCTTCAGTGTATCAATAGAGAAACATAACTAATAAGAATAAGGAGCTTAGGACATTGCAAGTTCACTCGACTCTGAAGACCACTGAAGTAGTTCCTCTGCACCATTTTGATTATTACATGTGGAATATAAGTTCAGATGCAGGTTCCCAGGCCACCAAAGCCTGGATAACATGATATTTCAGAGACACAGAAATCTACACTTGCCAACTTGTTTTCTCTGAAAGTCTTCAGACACATAAAGTTATCCATCCCACAGAAGACAGGGCTGAGATTTTTAAACTAATGACAAAGATGTCTCTGAGTCTACTTTTTGTACAAGAATGTGATGAGATCTTGGAATGCTCGATTGGATTTTCACTTTTCAAGAGGGTCTTTGAGGCATCTTATTTTCTGTTGCCAAGGTATTTCTTTGAGGAAAGAATAAAAGAGAGGATGAAAAGAAAGAAAGAAATGAATACAGGATACCAGCTGTGTTCAGCGTTCTGTCTAATAGGCTAAATAATGGATTCATTACGGTGAACAGCTGGAGAAGAACGGAGCGGTGGGTAGACAAGCATGCTGGGAAGGTAGGAAGTGCAGTGGGCTTACGGTTTATTTTATTTTATTTTGTTCTATAGGCAGCAGTGAGCCACTGAAGGTGGAGCAGTGCGGTCTGTTGATCAGAGTGTACCTTCAGAGGCTCAAGGAACAAAGTGGCTATTGAACGGACTGCAGTGGGAGAGGGTGGACTGTTTGAAATGGCAATGGAGTTTTGTTTGTAGGCATGCAAAGCGCTCTCTGTGCACACCTGCATTCAGTGGAGAAGCGAGCAAAGGGTCAGTTGCTAGTTACAGAATCAAAACAAAATGGTTCCAGGTTAAAAAAAAAAAAGAAAACATTCTGAGAGCAGGTTCTTATGAAAGGCCCAAACGCCATCCTTTTTCATCATTCTTGCATGCTTACAGATCAATGTTGGACCATGGATGTTTTTATTTTTTGTTGTTTGTTTGTTGGTTTCTCTGACTTCTATATGTTTTCTCTGCTGGCTGCCAAGCTGGTATCCTTCTGAAGCTACTGTTGCTTGGCTCTGTAACCTGAGAGTGTTCGTTTGAAATTTGATTGTATTCTAGGGAGACTGCTAGGATCCCTGCCTTATCTATTAATGATAAGGAGTCCACCTGTCTGTCAGCCCCTCAAAGCATTCCTTCTGACACCGGCTGTCCGTGTACCTGGTGGACAGTGTAATTGCTTGTTAGTGTGCATGACACCACCAAAAGGGAGACAGAACAACAATCACAAGAAAAAATTTCCTTCTTCTATCCCCAGTAAACCAGAGTCCCCAGTACTCACAGTTTTGTGACTGCTTTTCACAGATAGCAAGACCAAATCATCCTTTCTTTTTATCTTCTCACAATCATTGAATGGCCACTAGGTGACAGGTGCTATCCAAGATGTTGGAACTATGGGGTTGGGTGGTAGAAATTGTCACAGTACGATGTGGAGGGACAGGTATTTCTAGGGATGATTATTTTTACCTTTTCTTTCAGAACAAATTAAGCCCATCCAATCTTAGGGTCCATGTCTTTGATAAGTTCCAGTCTCACCTCTTTCCACGCTTTCATTGGGAATGCCAGTCACTACCGCTCTCATTTCTGACAGCATCATGCATGAATGAGGTCCTCTGCCTCTCAGAGTTCTCCTGCTCTCATTTCTAATAGCATGTGAAACATACCCATTTCCCCATTTCCCAGGGTTCCATTTTCCATCTTCTGTATGAAGAAATCATCTCTCTATTTGCTCTGGCTTTCCTCCACTAGTTCTTTGGAGGAAACATTTCCTTGGAATGTTAATTCTGTCAAGATTCCTGTTTTATCCTCTGAGACAGTTTTCACCCCTCACCAATCTTATTGCTCCCCAACTTTTCTCTTTATAAATCATGAAACTGAATATATTCATAATTTTGACTATTTTTATTTTTTCATTCTAGTCTCAAGGGTTCATGGGAATAAGAAAAATGGCTGAGTCATTTGACTGGGGTAATTCTAACACTATGTAACTCATAAATGACATTTAGTGCATAGTTTTATTTATTATCTGAATGAATAAATATGGGGTGGTATGTACAAAAATTGAACGGGAATTGAGAAGAATAAATAAAGCCCAGCATGTCTTTAGGATCAGAAATCATCAGCTCTGAGCTAAATACCATTGATTATGATGGAAAAATATTGCTAATGCTTAAGAAAAATCTATAATGAACTTCATTCCAAAGAAAGGTTTTTGAATGCAAAACTATTGTGAGAAAATAAAGCAGGAATTTTCAATGAAAGAATATTCACCCAAAGAATAAACAAAATAATCTGTGGTTGTTTCTTGCATTTCATCAATGTGTATATAATAATTTCTGGTGGGAATTAACATTCCTCTGCCTTGCTCACTAATTTCAACACTTTACAATGATATGAATTAGTTTTCAGTTCAATCAGTCTTTATTTTTATGGGTACAGCTTTTAAAGCTATCAACAGTGTATACTAGTCACAATACATCCTCATCATACTGCCTATTTTAGAGTTTCATGGTCACTGACACTTAAATGGACAATGGCCTTTGGTACTTTTGTTGTTCACCAGTTGATATATTTGCATCTTTGTTAGACTTCCTTACGGTAGCTGTGTTAGTTAGTTCTATGTCAACTGGACATAAACTGGAATCATCTGGGAAGAAGGACTCTCAACTGAGAAAATGCCTCCATAAAATTGACCTACAAGAAAGTCTGTCTGCATTTTATTGATTAATGATTGGTGGAAGAATATTGGAGGTCCCATACCACTATGGGTGGTGGCGACTCTAGGCAGATGGTCCTGAATTTTAAAAGAAAGCAAACTGAGAAAGCCTTGAAAAAGAAGCCAGGAAGCAGTCCTGCTTTGTAATCTTGGCTTTAATTCCTGTCTCAAAGGTTTTGCCTCAACTTCCTGCTCTCACTTCAATTCATGATAGACTGTGATGGAAACATATGAACTAAAACAAATCCTTTCCTTCCAACATGCTTTTTCTCATGGTATTTTATTCAAACCATAGAAACTCTAACCAGGACAATAGCTTTCTCAGAAAGTTATAATCTAAATCTCTGAAACTGGGGTAATAAGCAGCCCTCAATATAAAGCCAGAGTCACAAGTTTGAGATTATTGTTTGAACAGTGGACCAAAACGTATACATGGTACAATATAGTCACATTCATTAGAATTATTAGCCTTGGTTATCAGATACTTGCAGGTTATTAACAAAATTTGACATTAAGGCATAGAAATCAAGCCAAAATCATAGTCCTCCCCCACCACCAAAACAAACAAACAAACAAAAAACAAATACATGTTCTCAGGTTGAGAATGCAGGAAAACATTGATTGTTGAATACATTTATATATCATATAAATATTGTGAACTTTTAAAACTTAAAATTCAGTCTGTTGACCAAATTACCTTAGTATTTCCTGCATGACTCAGGGAGTATACTTGACTTAGATCTACGTAGAGAGGGGTGGCACATTGTAGAGTTATATAATTGAAAACTGGGTTTTATTCCTTTAAGATTTTATTATTTATTCTGAAAGACACTAGCACATGCCACTGTAATAAAATACTCAGGGACAAATGCAATTTGGGGAAAGGAGTTTATTTCATCTTATAATTTCAGGTTACTGTCCAACACTGAAAGGACATCAAGGCAGGAACTTTAAATAGCTAGTCACATCACACCATAGTCAAGACCAGAGAGAAATAAATGCATATATTCTTGCTTACTTGCTTGTACTCAGCTCCATTTCAGCACTCTTATAGAGTTCATGAACCTACCTAGTGAATTGTACCACTCTCAGTTGGCTAGGGCTTCCCATATCACTTAGCTTGAGGTGTGCCCATAGGCCAATCCAATGTAAATAATTTTTCATAGAAATTCTTTTTCCCAGGTGATTGTTCATTGCTTCAAGTGAACAGATTTTTGTTATTCCAGATAAATTTGAGAATTGCTCTTTCTAACTCTATGAAGAACTGAGTTGGGATTTTGATGGAGATTGTATTGAATTTATAGATTGATTTTGGTAAGCTGGCCATTTTTACTATATTCATTCTGCCAATCCATGAGCACGGAAGGTTTTTCCATTTTCTGAGGTCTTCTTCTATTTCTTTCTTCAGAGATCTGAAGTTCTTGTCATACATATCTTTTACTTGTTTGGTTAGAGTCACACCAATATACTTTATATTGTTTGTGGCTATTGTGAAGGGTGTCATTTCGCTAATTTCTTTCTCAGCCTGCTTATCCTTTGCATATAGGAAAGCTACTGATTTGCTTGAGTTGATTTTATAACCAGCCACTTTGCTGAAGTTGTTTATCAGCTGTAGGAGTTCTCTGGTGGAGTTTTTTTGGGTCACTTAAGTATACTATCATATCATCTGCAAATAACCAAAGGGCACAGAGACAGTATCCAAATTAACAAAATTAGAAATGAAAAGGGAGATATAACAACAGAAATGGAGGAAATTAAAGAAATCATCAGATCCTACTACAAAAGTCTATATATAACACAACTAGAAAATCTGGAGGAAATGGACAATTTCCTAGACAGATACCAAATACCAAAATTAAATTAGGATCAAATAGATCAAACAGTCCTATAACCCCTAAAGAGATAATAGGGGTTTTAGAAAGTCTCCCAACCAAAAAAAAAAAAAAAAAAAAAGGACAGGACCAGATGGTTTTAGCCCAGAATTCTATCAGACCTTCAAAGAAGACCTAACACCAATATTCCTCAAATTATTCCACAAAATAGAAACAGAAGGAACACTACCCAACTCGTTCTACAAAGCCACAATTACGCTGATACCAAAACCTCATAAAGATCCAGCAAATAAGGAGAACTACAGGCCAATGTCCCTTAATAATATCGATGAAAAAATATTCAATAAAATTCTTGCCAATTGAATCCAAGAACACATCAAAACGATCATTCACCATGATCAAGTAGGCTTCATTCCAGGGATGCAGGGATGGTTCCATATACGGAATTCCATCAATGCAATCCACTACATAAAAAACTCGAAGGAAAAAAACCACATGGTCATTTCATTGGATGCTCAAAAAGCATTTGACAAAATTCAGCATCCTTTCATGCTAAAATACTTGGAAAGAACAGGAATTCAAGGCCCATAACTAAACATAGTAAAAGCAATATACAGCAACCCAGTAGCTAACATCAAACTAAATAGAGAGAAACTTAAAGCAATCCCACTAGAATCAGGAACTATACAAGGCTGCCCCCTCTCTCCATATCTTTTTAACATAGTACTTGAAGTTCTAGCTAGAGCAATTAGACAACATAAGGAGGTCAAAGGGATACAAATTAGAAAGGAAGAAGTCAAACTATCACTATTTGCAGATGATATGATCATATACTTAAGTCATTAGTTTCAATAAGACGATACCACTTGAGAAAACAGTGAGGAGGTAACGATCAAATGACAGATGCAAAAGTAATAAAAAAAATCTCAAATAAAAAAAAGATGACTAATTTTTAGTATGCTTAGTTTTAAAATCAAGGCCCTTTTTAGACTGATATTTCAAGATGAACTGCTACACATTTCTCTCATATGGTGTGTATATTTTTTACATTGTTGTAGCTGCATTCTGTATATCATTTTTTATTTTGCATTTCTCACTTAATTCCCTGCCATAAACCTTTTCTAGGTTTCTGTATACTTACAATAATTTCAGCAATATAAAAATCCATCAGGTTGATCTATTGCCATTCACTGAACGTGTTACCATTTGTATTTAGAGTGTTTCCTTTATTTTATTCTTAGTAGGCTGCCATAAATATTGCAGTGCATATTTCATTAATTCTTTCATTCAATTATTTTTAGAGCACATAGCCACAAAAAAAATAGATTTATTGCATCTAAGGGTAGGCACAGTTCTTGCCATTTTACTATTTGGATGTTGAGATTCTATTAACATAGCTTTCCTACAAGTCAAGCTAGTCAATATTTTTTTCAAGAACAGGTTTAGCCATTAGAAATGCTTGCATTAATTTTTAAGGTTTAAATGTTAGCTTAATACTGATATGCCTAGGGTTGTTCTCTTATTTAGAAACAATCTTTTCTTAATTTCAACTGTATAGTACATGCTATTCTCATGTGGTGGTTCTTTTTTTTTTTTTTTTTTTTTTTTTTTTTTTTTTTTTTTGAGTTAGGGTTACTCTTTTTAGCCCTAGATGTCCTGGAACTTGCTCTATATCCTGGGCTCAAACTCACAGACATGTAACTACCTCTGTTCCCCAATATCTGGGGTTGAAGGGATGAGCCTCCATGTCCAGCTATGTTGTGTTTTAACAAAAATAAAAACAAAACAAAAACTTACTTTACTTTCCCAAGAAATAAAAATTATTGAATGGATATGAGATTTTTATGTAAATATCAAGAAAAATACTAGCATAGGACCAAATCAAGAGAGTATTTTGTTCTCTTCTTGTTTGTCTGCTTATCTGTCTGTCTATCTATCTCTCCATCATCCATCTATCTATCCATCTGTCTATATACCATCTTTCTATAATTCATACTTATTTATCTATATCATTGTCTATCAGCTTTCAATCATCTATCTACATGCCTATCACTTTATGTATTTATGTATCTATTTTCCATCTATCTATATATCTATGTATCTATCTATCTAGTATGCCACTTACTGCTGTGTCAGGTTCTGATAGAAGAAAGTAGGTCTGCTTATTCTTATTTGTTCTGGTTACTAACACTAAATAAATTTAATATTCTTATATAGGAAATATATGTATACTTGGAAACATAATCTGTGACTAGTGCTTGGCTCATATATTGAAACAAAATATGCTTAAGAATAGATGGACCATCAGAGGTTTACTGTAGATTTTTTTTAAAGAATCAGGCATGTGGAATATGTTTTTCTATTTTCAGTTCAATAAACACTTCATAAAGACAACATATTGATTTCTAGAAAGATACTGAAATGAACTGTGATTCAGGCTTAAACCATTTTATCATATAGCAGAAAAAAGAAAATATATAGATAATATACACAGCTTTAAGAGAATTTTTTACTGGAAAATAAATAAAAATTGAATATAGAAAAGACTTGTTTTATTAGGGTTTGAGGCAAGCAAGCATTGTTTATTAAAAAAAAAAAAGAAGAAGAAGAAGAAAGACTAGCCAGGCTGTGGTGGTGCATGCCTTTAATCCTAGCACTTGGGAGGCAGAGGCGGGTGAATTTCTGAGTTCGAGGCCAGCCTGGTTTACAGAGTGAGTTCCAGGACAGCCAGGGCTATACTGAGAAACTGTGTCTTGAAAAAAACCAAAAAGAAAAAAAAGAGGAATAAAGACTATTTTGGTAGACAGGGCTATTGAAGTTGGGAGGAGGGCATTTCAAGAAGAAGGGGCAAGAAACAAGTCACAGTGTCAATATGTGTGATGAGGGGAGGTTGAGGAACAGGGTTCATATTTGCTTGTGCATAGTTCCAGCCCTAGGTTCAGGCCCATAGTGACCACACAAAGGTAAAACCTTGTGCTCCTTGCTTTAAGAATAAAGATATTTCAGAAGTAGATCATCAGGATTGGAGAAATCTCTACCCCCATTATGAACATTTCAATGTGCATTTGAAGGTACTCATTTTTCCAAATATGTCTTCTCCCCTTATATAGTCTCCTCAGGTATGCTGTGTAAATTATAGATGGAAGAAAGAACAGTGTGTTTTACTGGAAGGACAAGAAATAAGCACATGATTCTGGATTAAAGCCATGACACTCAGGGTTCCTGGAGTGAGTAAATCTACCTCTTTGGGGTTCAGCTTATTCACATGTAAATTGGGGAGGATGGACTGTATATACAAAGGTCCTTTCAGTTTGATTATCTGAAAAATTCTTTTAAATACTTTAAAAATTGTTTTCCTGGTATATACGTGAATCTTCTTTTTTTTTATGGCGAAATGTATTTCTTTCTTTTTTTTATTCGATATATTTTTATTTACATTTCAAATGATTTCCCCTTTTCAGGGGGATTTCCCCACTCCCTGAAAGTCACATAAGCCCCCTTCCCTCCCCCTGTTCTCCCATCCACCCCTTCCCACTTCCCTGTTCTGGTTTTGCCTTATACTGCTACACCGAGTCTTTCCATAACCAGGGGCCACTACTCCATTCTTCTTGTACCTCATTTGATGTGTGGACTATGTTTTGGGTATTCCAATTTTCTAGGCTAATATCCACTTATTAGTGAGTGCATACCATGATTGATCTTTTGAGACTGGGTTACCTCACTTAGCATGATGTTCTCCAACTCCATCCATTTGTCTAAGAATTTCACGAATTGATTGTTTCTAATGGCTGAATAGTACTCCATTGTGTATATATACCATAATTTTGCATCCATTCTTTCTTTGAGGGATACCTGGGTTCTTTCCAGCTTCTGGCTATTATAAATAGGGCTGCTATGAACATAGTGGAGCATGTGTCCTTATTACATGCTGGGGAATCCTCCGGATAGATGCTCAGGAGTAGTATAGCAGGATCCTCTGGAAGTGACGTGCCCAGTTTTCTGAGGAACTGCCAGACTGATTTCCAGAGTGGTTGTACCAGTTTGCAACCCCACCAGCAGTGGAGGAGTGTTTCTCCACATCCTCGCCAGCACCTGCTGTCTCCTGAATTTTTAATCTTAGCCATTCTGACTGGTGTAAGGTGAAATCTCAGGGTTGGTTTGATTTGCATTTCCCACAATACCTATCAAAATCCCAACTTAGTTCTTCATAGAGTTAGAAAGAGCAATTCTCAAATTCATCTGGAATAACAGAAAAAACCCAGGACAGCTAAAACTATTCTCAACAACAAAAGAAATTCTGGGGGAATCACTATCCCTGACCTCAAGCAATACTACAGAGCAATAGTGTTAAAAACTGCATGGTATTGCAGGCAGGCGGATCAATGGAACAGGATTGAAGATCCCGAAATGAGCCCATACACCTATGGCCACTTCATCCTCGACAAAGGATCTGAAAATATTCAGTGGAAGAAAGATAGCCTTTTCAGCAAATGGTGCTGGTTCAACTGGAGGTCAGCATGCAGAAGAATGCGAATTGATCCATCCTTATCTCCTTGTACTAAGCTCAACTCCAAATGGATCAAGGACCTCCATATAAAGCCAGACACTCTGAAGCTAATAGAAAAGAAACTGGGGAAGACCTTTGAGGACATTGGTACAGGGGGAAAGTTCCTGAGCAGAACACCAATAGCGTATGCTCTAAGCTCAAGAATTAACAAATGGGACCTCATTAAATTACAAAGTTTCTGTAAGGCAAAGGACACCATCAAAAGGACAAATCGGCAACCAACAAATTGGGAAAAGATCTTCACCAACCCTATATCAGATAGAGGGCTAATATCCAATATGTACGTGAATTTTCTACACATGTCTGAAATATTATTTTTAGAATCTCATTTCTTTGCATTGCAGCTTAAAAATCTTCAACATTTCCCTCCCCAATTGAGAATAACCCAAGTCTAATGTAACATCAGTTCGCTGCTATTAGTTGTATAGGATATAACCATATCAACTGCTACCTCCTCAGCTGCTGCTTTATAAGTAGGAAAGTATCACATGAAAGGTGACCAGTAACAGGGAGCGTTAATAATAAAGAGTAACACAAAGGAACACGTGTGTAGGCATTGCCCCAAGCTTGTAAAGTCAGCACTGTTCTACTCCCTACTTCACAGATTGGGAGCCTGAGCCATAGAGACCTTGTATCAGTGTCAAGTGCAAACAAGAAATTAGCAGTAGAACCAGAGTCAGAATCCAAGAAGTGACTGAGAATTCAGATGCAAAGTTCCACATGGCACTCTTCTTTTCCAGATTTCATGCAAGGAAACATCTGTAGAACTAAAGTCTGACTCTTGAAACACAAAGGTCTCTCTCCATAAGAAGGAGGTGATGATGGATGTGGGGACATCAACAGTGTTGGTGTCATTCTCTTAATCTCAACATTTTGCTGTGGAATGTAGTGACTTGAAGATCAGTTACACCTGGTCAAACAATGTGAGGCCTTCCCTTATCTTATTCTGGAGGTGTAGGACAGTACCTATTCTATGGTGGTGGTGGTGCTGGTTTAAGTTAAGGAGCTCGGCAAACCAATAGATAAGCTTGTTTTGTTGAGCACCATGGCCATGTGATTCAACTGTGCCACCCACTTTTTTTTTTTTATTAATTTTCCTTTTATTTTATTTTATTTTTTTTGTAGTTCTGGGTCATGTTTGGAGTCAGTGCTTTGACTTATTCATTACCTTTGAGAAATAGTTTTCCACAAAATTTCCCATCTTTGTCTCTTTCACAGAGAACATACTATATACTGCAGTGTTTGGGAAAGAAAGAAAGAAAGAAAGAAAGAAAGAAAGAAAGAAAGAAAGAAAGAAAGAAAGAAAGAAAGAAAGAAAGAAAGAAAGAAAGAAAAAGAGAGAAAGAGAGAAAGAAAAAAGAGAAAAACAAAGACTTTCTATTCTTTAATACATGCACATGATTTGACAATAAATTATATACATATATATGTATATATGCTTTGTGATCTTTAAGCTTCACAAAAATAAAAACGGTTGTTCTATTATAAATAAAGAAATAGTTGTATTAATATAACCACTGCAATCTAAGGGGCCACTAACTGAGCCTTCTGTTGAAAGAAATCTGATAGATGGTCAAGATCACATATTTGATAATATCCAGACCAGGATTTCTATTAACAGCTCCATTTGTAAAGCTACGTATGTTATAGAGAACCTGGAATTGGCATGCACACTGATTTCTTAAGCTACTTGTAAATGTTAAATTGGATAATGCATAGACATGGCTGAACCCAGCTGCAGAGCGAATGCTTGGTAGCCTCAGCTTTCTGTAGGAGTGATAGTAATAGAAAATAACTCTTTAAATCCAAAAAGTCAGAGAAGCAATGAAAGAGCTCTATTCAAACTCCCAAGCATGTATCCTGAGCTTAAATGCTTCATTCCTATGCCCACAGAACATTCAAGATAATTTTTGTAAAAACAAAAACAAAAACAAAAACTTATACTTTTGAATTCATTTTCTTCACATGTTGGATTGTATTTTAAGTTAATTATCTGGGATTAAGGGAGGGCTTATCTATATTAATAGCCATTGAAGTGATGATTACAAAGAGTCTGAATAGCTAGACTTGTTCTAGGAGAGTGCTAGTGCATAGAAATACCATTTGATTATGATTGGGATATTATATGACAGGATATTAAGGAGCTTGCTGCTAAAGAATTTATAATGATGGATGGCATATTTGGTATTTAGTATTGCAGCAAAATGCAAAATCAAATAGTGATTGTAATACCATTAAAAGAATTAAAAGATAATAAAAATATAAATTTCCCACAATGGATTTTCTCAGATATAGGTGAGCCTAAAACATTAATAACAGCCTCAATCTTAGAATGATTTTATGAGTATTATAGGATGGAATGCCACATACCCGATGTATATGTTTGTTCCATTCTCTTTTTTTTTAATTTGATATATTTTTTATTTACATTTTAAATGATTTCCCCTTTTCTGGACCCCCACTCCCGGAAAGTCCCATCAGCCCACTTCCCTCCCCCTGTTTTCCCACCTGACCCTTCCCACTTCCCTGTTCTGGTTTTGCCCTATACTGCTTCACTGAGTCTTTCCAGAACAAGGGGCCACTCCTCCGTTCTTCTTGTACCTCATTTGATGTGTGGATTATGTTTTGGGTATTCCACTTTTCTAGGTTAACACCCAATTATTAGTGAGTGCATACCATGATGATCTGATCTTTTGAGTCTGGGTTACCTCACTTATTATGATGTTCTCCAGCTCCATCCATTTGCCTAAGAATTTCATGAATTCATTGTTTCTAATGACTGAATAGTACTCCATTGTGTAGATATACCACATTTTTTGCATCCACTCTTCTGTTGAGGGATATCTGGGTTCTTTCCAGCTTCTGGCAATTACAAATAGGGCTGCTATGAACATAGTAGAGCATGTATCCTTATTCCATGGTGGGGAATCCTCTGGGTATATGCCCAGGAGTGGTATAGCAGGATCTTCTGGAAGTGAGGTGCCCAGTTTTTGGAAGAACTGCCAGACTGTTTTCCAGAGTGGTTGTACCAATTTGCAACCCCACCAGAAGTGGAGGAGTGTTCCTCTTTCTCCACATCCTCACCAACATCTGCTGACTCCTGAATTTTTAATCTTAGCCATTCTGACTGGTGTAAGGTGAAATCTCAGGGTTGTTTTGATTTGCATTTCCCTAATGACTAATGAAGTTGAGCATTTTTTAAGATGCTTCTCCACTATCCGAAGTTCTTTAGGTGAAAATTCTTTGTTTAACTCTGTACTCCATTTTTTAATAGGGTTATTTGGTTTTCTGGAGACTAACTTCTTGAGTTCTTTATATATATTGGATATTAGCCCTCTATCTGATGTAGGGTTGGTGAAGATCTTTTTCCAATTTGTTGGTTGCCGATTTGCCCATTTGATGGTGTCCTTTGCCTTACAGAAACTTTGTAATTTTATGAGGTCCCATTTGTCAATTCTTGATCTTAGAGCATACGCTATTGGTGTTCTGTTCAGGAACTTTCCCCCTGTACCGATGTCCTCAAGGGTCTTCCCCAGTTTCTTTTCTATTAGCTTCAGAGTGTCTGGCTTTATGTGGAGGTCCTTGATCTATTTGGAGTTGAGCTTAGTACAAGGAGACAAGGATGGATCAATTCGCATTCTTCTGCATGCTGACCTCCAGTTGACCCAGCACCATTTTAGGTTAAATTTGTTTTCTACATTTTATTTTAATTTCAACCGGCACTGATTATTCTTTACTGAGATTGTACTCTGTTCCCAGAACTGAGCAAGAAACTGAGAATTGAGAAATGATTGAACAGGGCCACCAAGCAAGAAAGTGTTTACATAAAGAAAAGAATACTATGCTAATTCCAAAGCTAGCTCCTAAGGAATGAATTACAGACAGTCAAAATAATAAGGACCATAGGTGGTCAGATGTACCGTTGTGGGGACTTCTGAAATGTGTGGCTTCCCTAGGGAAATGACACACTGTAAGCCATCTCTTGCTTCCAAGGGAAGAGGCTGAGTCAGAGGAACCAGTGTGGTGTGTAGGCCTCTTGGCTCCTCAGCAGGCCTGGTTTCATGGTCACGGTCAGTGTCCAGTTTGCTTTCTTGTAACCAGAGGCCCTGGAAATACCCTTGAAATGTCTTGAAATTGACCATGAAGCACAGTAAATAAAAGTTAGATGTCTATAACCCCAGACAATAATCATTTCACAGACTGGAGTTTGAGAAATACTGAACTAGATTAAAGACAGAACAACAACAACAACAAAAAAGGCCTGTTGGCTGTTGTCCAGATAATCTCTCTTGTGGAGTGCGAGGTGGGTGAGGCATGCTGAAATGCTTCTGTACAGTGGCAGGTTTCCACATTACATTTTAAAATTGTTTCTATAACTGAATGGGCATTCATAGCACTTTTATTAGGAGAATCACATTAGAAATTATGTGGGAAAGTACCTTTCCTGAGAAATGTGCATGGTAAATGTTTTCTATATATTGTTTCAAATTGTAACATTTCTTGATCATACTCATACATGCAGTGACCTTGGTTCATAATTACAATTTTTATTACATTGATTTACTCTATTGTGGTGTGTGCGCACATGTGTGTATGTGTGTCCTGTTGGCATGTGCATACCACAGAGAGCATGTGGTCAAAGGGGCACCTATGAGAATTTGTTCTCTACCTTGTGGGTCATGGGGGGTCACAGGGTGTGAGGCTTTGATAGCTAGTGCCTTTACTAAATGAGCCATCTTCCTGGCCCTACACACTTCACTTTAAAGAAGTAGGGCTGAAGTACCTGCTGTGCTGGCAGAGGACCTGGGTTTGGTTTCCAACATGGCAGCTTGTAACCACATATCGTTCCAGTCCCAGAGGATCCACTGTCCTCTTTGGCTTCTATAGGCATGAGGCACACACCTGAGATATACACATACATGAATGTGAACATTCAGACACATACAATAAAAATAGAAAAATCTTAAGAAAGCATTGAATGCAGGTGCTTGCATCTGTTATGTGCTCCCCCTATGGAAGCCTTGTCACGCTAAATAAATATTAATAGTTACTTCCTTCTATGCTTATGACTATTGTATTAATTGAGGTACTTCAGAGATTCAGGAATCCTGGGATATAAATCTATATGCATACATACATGCTCATTTGTCTAAATAGATATGGAACACATACATTAACATACACACACACACACACACTGACACACACACACAAACACACACACCCCTGAATGCATGTGATCAGAGGAGCACCTGCAGGAGTTGTTTCTCTACTGCGTGGCTCATGAGGATCACAGAGTGTGATCCTTTGATCCTTCTTTACTTCTTATTCCAGCCTTACTCAGGCACTTGATGGACTGATGAACCTTACTCACATGGGCAACCTACTTCACCAAGTCCCCGGGTTCAAATTTGAGTCTCATATGGAAACATCATCACAGGAAAACTTAGAAACAATATTTAACCTGGGATCTACATGGACCACTTCAGTAGTGAATGTGAATCATAAACTTGATGAATCATCTGCCCTGTTAGTAGTGTAGGGAATCATCTCCTGAGCTAAACTGTGACTGATGTGGGGGAAAAGGGTCCAGAAAAAAACATAAGGCGTTCCAAAGAAAAACAGAATAGTTTCTCATAAGTAGCTGCGTGGTCAGTCTTTGGATGTTCCCTTAAAAAAAGGAAGCAGTGGATCTAGATATCAGCATCTTCATCAGTCAAATATCACTTGACTCTGTTCTTGCAATGATTGTGTTTCTTGCTCTCTCCTATGTCTCCGTTTGCTGGTTTCTCACTTTTCCTTCAGGGAGATCAGAACTGCTCAGCTGCAAATTCATTTGTAATGTTCCTGTTCTAATCCCAGATTACCACACATGGGCAGCAGGAGCAGAGCAAGAGAGAGAGGGAGGAAATCATTAGCCTGTCAAGAGTCACCAGGACCTGATGCAAAGTCTGATTAGGAAGGGCTAAAGCAGCTGGGGAAACCAGCAAAGGCCCCTTGAGCATTCATCTTGAATAATTCCATTCCACTTACAGGACCTAGAAAAATGCTAATATTCAATCGAGAAAGGCATCCCATCATCAAGAAACCATACTTACCAGAAGAATAATGGAATTAGAATAAGGATGCTTTATCTACAGTCATGCATAGTAATTCAGTAGAAACCAGGAAACAGAGATACTTGGATTCACATCCTAGCGTTTCAACTTGATTAATTACTTCTGCTCTATACTCTGTAGCCACGATAACTGTCTGTTGCCTAGAGATTTCTTTTTTATAATGAATGAATTAATATCTAAGCATGACCTGACAAAGGTCATTCATTTATTGTAAAGTACTGTTGTCATTGTTATATTTGTGGTGATTGATAAAGGTTGGCAGGTTTTGTGAGCTGTATTCATTATCAAAATTCCCATTATTAAAGTCTATGTTATGAAATATTCAAGGAACTGGTTACTCATAAGGTCAGATTTCTTCCAAGAAAAATAATTTTAAATATTACTATATGGACCATAATATATTTGTTTATTTTTTTTATTTACAAATTTGAATTGACATGTGATCACATTTAGAATGTCTCATGTCTTCACACTTATTAATCTCTCCAAGACCCACGAGGGTACAGCTTTTGGAATTTGGTTTATTTATGAAGGTATGTGAGTTGGTAAGTAGTGAATTCTTTAGTCCCCATGATGGATTACTATAACCAAGTAAGTAGAACAGAGTCTGGTATAAGAAAAACATGTAGGTTTTGGAGTTGCTACTGTCTCAATTTGAGTCATGCACCCCAATTTCCTGCAGGCCACTGTTAGAAACTGATTTCAGAGGCTCCGTTTTCTTACCTATAAATATTAGAGGGACTTACAATGAAGATGAAAAGGTGACCAAAATACACATGAGACACAATCATTCCAGCTTGCACACCTATGGCATTTACTCAGAACATTTGTTCCTTTCTTCATCTCTTCATAGTTTCTTCTTGAAACTGCGCAGATTGGCCATTTTCATAGTGAAAATCTATCCACATTCTATTCCAGTGCTGCTCAGACCTTCTGGAGTCCATAAGATTCTATTCCAAGTTGTTCACTGCTGAGGAGGTGGGGAGAAACCTGGGAGGGAAGTGGTGGTGATGAGGAACAGAGAGAGAAAGCTATTTTCTACAGACCCAGACAAGTTGCGGACATCGTTAGTGACCAAGCAGCAAGAGACAGGCTCTCAAATAATGAGGTCATCTCTCTGCTCTCACAAAGTAGGTGTTCAAGACATAAAACCAGAGGAAAGGCAGGAACATGTGTTTTGAGGTAAATGTACCTCTGCATTACACTACCCTGGTGAAATTTTCTAATTTATTCAGAATTAACATTTTGATTGTGGAACAAAGGCTTTGTCAAAGAGATCCTCAGATGAGGCTGTGTGCACTCTCAGTACTACATTCCCATATGGCACCAGGATTTTAAGGTGAAAAACGAGAAAAAGTATAAAGAAGTATGAAAATCATGACATAAGCACAATCGTTTTGCCTGTTTATGCGGTGATGGTTGTTATGCACACTGACTATTTTTATGGCCAATCCAAGATCAAGAGATGGATGAGATAAGAGATTTTTTTTTGTTCAGACTTGTGAGCTTTTTCATCAACACAGTAAATTTAAAGGGGAGCTCCAGTGCAGAACACGAATCTTTGCACTGGGGTAAAAGTACCCCTTTAGTGAGCTACGTGGCTCTAGTTCTATCTATGCCCTCAATAAGCCTTTTGCTCTCTAAATCCAATGCCTGATACCATGACTCCATCTTTTTCTTCAAATGATTACAGCACTGGACTCCACACTGTTTTCTTTACAAGATTATCAGTCCTCAGCAGTCCAGGTCTCCCTTTGAAAACATAAATCATATTCTCTTGTATCTCTGCTTTAAAATCTTCCAGTGGCTTCCTGTTTCAGTTGTACTTAAGATAAAAATCTGAATTTACTGCCCTGGTCTATAAGATCTGACAGGTCTGACCTTTTTCCTTCTGACCTCACCTCTTACCAGTCCCAACCTTGCAACACGTACTCTACTCTTTTGGGCTTTCTTTCTGACCCTAGACAGCCTAGAGTTCCTCACAGAAGCCAGTTCATATTACCTCTTGCAAGCGAGCACTCTCTGCCTGCTTTAAGGAGATCTATCTGCAGTGTCTCCTTTGTTTACTTCTTTGCTTGCATCTCTCTCAACTATTGTGCAATCTCAGTGAGAGAAGGCAACTTATCCATGTTTCACCGTTAGCATTTCAGATATTTAGAAGATGCTCAAAAATCTTTGTTCATTGAACCAGTGAATAAGATTCGGCCTGAGTCATTGATTGCAATGAGGGTGCAGGATCTTCAGCTTAGAATCTGGATTTTATCCTTAATTCTTCTCTGCTACTTTCCATACAAGTGTTCAGGAAACTCCTGTGAAGTTAGAATCACCCAGAACAGTCACTTTCCAACTTAATTTGGCAAGGTGTGCTAATGTCAGATGAATTTTCATAATAAGAATTGAAAATATTCTTACAAGAAAGATGTGTTCTGAAGGACTAATAATCATTGGGGTTTTCCTTGGGATAATGTATTTCTGGAGACACAGAATGTCACTTTAAAAACTTATCCCATATTTAACATAAAAGATACCTACTATATCAGTTAGGGATATTATTTAGCTGATAGTAATAGAATACATGAATAGCAGTATCTTAGTACTTTTTCTTATACTTAAGCAAGTTCCAAAATATCCATATATGGATATATAGTATCTCAAATTCATTAAGGATCCTTTACTTCAATATTCCAGCATCCTTAGGTTGTAATTTTCTTTGTCAGAATGGTCTTGTTTGCAAATATTAATGCTGGGACTCCCTCAGACATCTTGTCTTTATTTTAGGCAAATACATAATCCAAATAAAATGGCATATGCCAGGTGTATATTTTCCTTACAAGGAAACTTGCTTTACATTGTTTAATTCTTCTTGTATTGCATTGGCTTTTAATCACAAAAGGGGTAGGATGGGAAATGTGCAATGATCTTTCCTGAACAGGATGACTTTGATTCATTGTAACAAGTTCAGTCACTATAAAAAAGACCTTATTAATGAGTAGTACTCGGGAGTTTCTTTCACATCTGATCTTACCAAATATTAGCCAAAAAGCCTTGGGAGGGCTGTGTAATCTTCTTATGTTTGTTTTAAAGTCTCCAATGCAGTTATGATACTACCAACAGTAAGAGTAATTAACAGCTACCTATTGTATCTCCATGTTTGTCATGGATTTATGCACATGGTGGTGAATTGCACAATAATTCAATGATTAGTAGATTATTATCCCAACTTGGATGAGAGGAATGAGGCTTATAAAGTAGTAGTGTGGTAGCCAGGGCCACCCTTCTATTCATAGACTAGACATAGAGGCTCACATACTTTATTACCTTGACACAAGTCTTCCTAAATAATTTAGTATTTAGAATTTTGTCAGAAAATTATAGTGCATTTGTCTGATAGCACTTCTATCATAAAATACTACAGGCTGGGAGATGTGGTCTGGGTCTTAAATTCCCTCTCAGTATATTGTGTGCTGAAATCTCAGTTTCCAGTCTGGCAGTGATATGATCACGAGGTACCAGACATCCTCAGTGGTTTAATCAAGGTGTGGATTCTAGCTTCATGGGCTCAGAGGGGAGGAGGAAACTTTGTTATAGAATATTTTATTCAAAGGCAGATGATATCAAGTATTATACCATAGGATTGGAAGGTTAATATCATGAATGACTCGAGCAAAGAAATTTTCTCCTTCTCACCACCTATTTAGAGGCTATGAGTTTAAGACAATAATTTATTTATCTATTTTGGGTTTGTTGTTGTTGTTGTTGTTGTTGTTGTTTTGAGACAGGGTTTCTCTGTGTAGCCCTGGCTGTCCTGGAACTCACTCTGTAGACCAGGCTGGCCTCAAACTCAGAAATCTGCCTGTCTCTGCCTCCCAAGTGCTAGGATTAAAGGAGTGTGCCACCATTGCCCTGCCCAGCATGATCAATGTTTTCCCAGTCTGGGTTTCCTCTGAGACATTTGTCTCAGGCTGATCTTTGTTCTTTCATGGTCTTTCTCTGTGTCTCCATTCCTGCCGGCTCTTATCCTTATAGCAGCAGTAAATCAGGTATCCCAACCCCTACCCTTATGTTCTTATTTCAACCTTATTACCTCCTGAAGTCCCTTTTTTCAACCGCAATGGCTTTGCAAGTTAGACCTTCAATATATAAACTTTGAAAAGTGACAAATTTCAGTCCATAAATAGAACCTATGAATTTAATTTGTCTTTCTTTTGGCTTCATCTCATAAACAAGCATTGCTTGTTTTGATGTGTGTCAGACATTGTAATTCCAAGCTTTAAGTAAACGAATGCTTGCCATAGGTCAGATGTTCTCAGATGGCCCTGCATTTGCTGCCTCTGACTCAGTCTTTCAATATGACTATAAGGCTGTACAGATAAGGGCGCTGAACTTTTTGTGGTTTAATAATTTACACGAGGTCACTTGGTGGGGGAAGGAATAGAGCTGCTCTGTGACTTCAGTGTGCTTCAGTTCTGTCCTCTTCCTAAGGCAGTCCCCTTTGTTCTAATGCTTTTAGGTTTGTGTGTGTATTCCTGCCATGACTCTCTTATGCCTTCACCTGCCTTTTGTGCCCACTGAGTGCTTCTCCTTAGTATCTGCACCCGTTCTGCATGCTTTTCTGCGTTGTATTGTCTTACACAATGCATGCAGTACAGATGGAAGAGTTGTGCCCACGTTCCACTCCCACATTTAATTAATTGCCTTGCTTCTCTTAACCTCTTGCCTATGAAATTGTGGGAAATATAGAAATAATTGTCATATTCATAGGAGAAAGCAGGTTGAGAGGAGTGCTTGGGTACTCAGGGATGCTTTTCCTTTTCGTTGACATTACCTGGACTTTTATATGCGATTGCTTTGTGCAGTCCATTATTTTTAATTTCAGCTTACAATTAGAGCTTGTAAATTGAATTGCTTTCTCTAAGGAGCTGTGATTTCTCTATTTGGCAAGTCCCCCTCCTACCCCCATTCACTCTGCTGCAATTAACATGGCTGATTTTGTTACCCTGTATTGTCAAGGAGTCTGATCAGTGTAATCATGACCGTGCTATTATAATTTGCTTTCAGAGTCCATAGGGAGAGTTGAATGAATGGTATCCTGACTCAGGAAAAGCAGAGTAGACTTCCTGGAGAAGCCACATAGAGCCTGAGGCAAGGACCTTGGGGATTAGAGAGGCTTGGCACTCTTTACTGTCATGGAGAAGGCTTGGGCTGTAGGGGCCTAATGGAGTGTCCTCTCTGGAGTCAGAGACTTGGATGTTTGTAATAACTCTCAGATGCTGGAAAAAGGAAGCATATTAACCCTAGAGATTCTAGCTTAATTCCAGTCCTGTTCTCTGTTCTGATTATATTTCATCATGGCAGCCTGTTTTAATGAGTTTATTTTATTTTTGACTGTATGCTTGTGTGTGTACGTGTGTGTGTACGTGTGTGTGTGTGTGTGTGTGTGTGTGTATGTGTGTGTAGGTGGCTGTGGAAGCATACAGAAGGGCTCATAGCTTCTTTAGCTGGAATTACAGGTGGCTATGAGCCACCCAGAAGGAGTACTAGGACCCAAACTCAAGTACTTTACAGAAACATATATGTTCTTAATTTGTAAACAGTCTCTCTAGTTCTTCCAACTCCTAATAGCTAATCAGTTTCTAGTTTCTCATTTGCTTACCAAGAAGGAGATTTGAGTCACATAAATGGAAGAGGGATTTTTCTTTATGAGGAGACCCAGAGTATAAGTGAGGTCATTGGTAACATGCCAGCATCAAGTATCTAGTCATTGGGTACCTTTTAGAAACAGTTCTAGGTGGCCCCTATTGGTTGGGAATGGTGGTCCATGCTGACCTCTGACCTATATCTTCTTCATTTAGTTTCTTGTATTTCTGTCATGTGTGTGGCTTGGTGGACCCCCAGCCTCTCATTATCTTTTCTGCCTTTGGATTCCTCTTCCTTATTTCTGGAAAAAAGCGTTTTCTAAATGGTTGACTCTTGTCTCCTCCTTAGGATACAAGGCAAGCATGCTACCTCTGTAGGCCATGTGTATTTAGGAGTGCTTGCCTTTTGAATGTCCCCACTCTATCTTGAAGATTGCCTTCCTCACCCTTTATCCTCATGTGATCTTTATTTGTGGGACACAGCAGGCATGCAAAGAAATGTTGTACAACAGGGAGTACATTTATGCATTTTATCAAATACTACTTTGCATAGTACTTTATTTCAAAGAGAGGGGTTTTCCTTTGTTTGTTTGTTTTTAATTTAGAGCACTAACAGTCCCTTTCAGTCACGCTTGCTGTCATGTTCTTCCTGGCAGACTTCCACATTTTCCACAGATTCTTGTTAGAGAACATGTATGTTGGCTTTTAAGAAAGCCAGGAGATACTTATGTCTAAAATTTGAGGGAACCATACAAATGTAAATGCGGATGCCCTAGGAAGGTTTTTCTGATAGTAAAGGGAAGTCCAGAGGCCTCCTCTCCAATAGAGGGCGCTCCTTGTCCATAGGCTGTAATAAGTCCCACCAGATAAAGGCATCAGAAGACCAGCACAGAATCCATTGCAGCTAATGACTCTGGGTTTTGATTTATATTCATCTGGAGCCCAATTTGAAGAACTTTAAACCAACAAGAAAATTGTCTGTTCTCCTTCTAAGCCCTGGTCCTGTAGCAGGTCATAATTCTAAGCCATTCTCAGGTAGAAACCCAGGTCTATCTCCCAAACCTTTGTCTTGAGAGCCTTCTCTGCTGCCCTTGAATGACACATGAGCACAATGAGGGTTTTGAAGAAACAGCTAATACACACGTCTCATTTATTTCCCATTTCTAATCATTTAGAAAAGGGCCGCCTATTTGGCCTCTGGGTTCAGGATGCTAGCAGTGACTATGGAATGTAAAGTGATTAGCTCAGCCCTGGGTGCAAAGAACTCCTTTAGCTGGAGGTCTGACCCAGTTGTAGAAGGACTTTTGCCGCCTTCTTCCACATACCCTTGTATATTCTTAGGATACTGTTCCTCTGGCTGTAACAAACAGTCCTGGCTGTTCCCTTCCTAGCCACTCCTTACTATTCACTGACAGCCTGACCAACACCCACATAGAATTAACTGTGTCTTTCCTTTATCTTCCACTCAGCCTTCTTCCTATAATTACTAATGCTGCCTGTTCTCTTTTGTCTAACATAATTATCACTTGTGTTCTTATCTGTCCTTCCTCTGGAACTGTAAATTCTCCACAGCAGGAATCATTTCATTCATCTTTATATCCTTCTTGCCCAATGCCAGTATTCTATACATAAAGGAAGCTTAGTGATTCCATTCCAAGAAATCACAGTTAGGAAACCAATTGCTTTGTACAATGGATTGGATATGCCCCAATAAAATTTTAATAAAAAACAACACATAATACATATTTACTTATTTATTTGAAATGTTTCCAAAAACCTTGCTGTGAGTAAGTGATGAACTTTAGGATAAACAGAATGACGGCTCTGTAGAACTGTGGCTGTCAGTAGTGTAGATAACAGTGACGTCGATTGGCTGTGTGTAAAGGGTGAGATACAGCTGCCTGTGTGGGAGGAGCATCAGTTGCTCTCTTTTTTTTTTTTTTTTTTTTTATTATTCGATATAATTTATTTACATTTCAAATGATTTCCCCTTTTCTAGCCCCCCCACTCCCCAAAAGTCCCGCAAGCCCCCTTCTCTTCCCCTGTCCTCCCACCCACCCCTTCCCACTTCCCCGTTCTGGTTTTGCTGAATACTGTTTCACTGAGTCTTTCCAGAACCAGGGGCCACTCCTCCTTTCTTCTTGTACCTCATTTGATGTGTGGATTATGTTTTGGGTATTCCAGTTTTCTAGGTTAATATCCACTTATTAGTGAGTGCATACCATGATTCACCTTTTGAGTCTGGGTTACCTCACTTAGTATGATATTCTCTAGCTCCATCCATTTGCCTAAGAATTTCATGAATTCATTGTTTCTAATGGCTGAATAGTACTCCATTGTGTAGATATACCACATTTTTTGCATCCACTCTTCTGTTGAGGGATACCTGGGTTCTTTCCAGCATCTGGCAATTACAAATAGGGCTGCTATGAACATAGTAGAACATGTATCCTTATTACATGGTGGGGAGTCTTCTGGGTATATGCCCAGGAGTGGTATAGCAGGATCTTCTGGAAGTAAGGTGCCCAGTTTTCGGAGGAACCGCCAGACTGATTTCCAGAGTGGTTGTACCAATTTGCAACCCCACCAGCAGTGGAGGAGTGTTCCTCTTTCTCCAAACCCTCTCCAACACCTGCTGTCTCCGGAATTTTTAATCTTAGCCATTCTGACTGGTGTAAGATGAAATCTTAGGGTTGTTTTGATTTGCATTTCCCTAATGACTAATGAAGTTGAGCATTTTTTAAGATGCTTCTCCGCCATCCGAAGTTCTTCAGGTGAGAATTCTTTGTTTAACTCTGTACCCCATTTTTTAATAGGGTTGTTTGGTTTTCTGGAGTCTAACTTCTTGAGTTCTTTATATATATTGGATATTAGCCCTCTATCTGATGTAGGATTGGTGAAGATCTTTTCCCAATTTGTTGGTTGCCGATTTGTCCTCTTGATGGTGTCCTTTGCCTTACAGAAACTTTGTAATTTTATGAGGTCCCATTTGTCAATTCTTGCTCTTAGAGCATACGCTATTGGTGTTCTGTTCAGAAACTTTCTCCCTGTACCGATGTCCTCAAGGGTCTTCCCCAGTTTTTTTTCTATTAGCTTCAGAGTGTCTGGCTTTATGTGGAGGTCCTTGATCCATTTGGATTTGAGCTTAGTACAAGGAGACAAGGATGGATCAATTCGCATTCTTCTGCATGCTGACCTCCAGTTGAACCAGCACCATTTGTTGAAAAGGCTATCTTTTTTCCATTGGATGTTTTCAGCCTCTTTGTCGAGGATCAAGTGGCCATAGGTGTGTGGGTTCATTTCTGGATCTTCAATCCTGTTCCATTGATCCTCCTGTCTGTCACTGTACCAATACCATGCAGTTTTTAACACTATTGCTCTGTAGTATTGCTTGAGGTCAGGGATACTGATTCCCCCAGATTTCCTTTTGTTGCTGAGAATAGTTTTAGCTATCCTGGGTTTTTTGTTGTTCCAGATGAATTTGATAATTGCTCTTTCTAGCTCTGTGAAGAATTGAGTTGGGATTTTGATGGGTATTGCATTGAATCTGTATAGTGCTTTAGGCAAAATGGCCATTTTAACTATATTGATTCTGCCGATCCATGAGCATGGGAGGTTTTCCCATTTTTTGAGGTCTTCTTCCATTTCCTTCTTCAGAGTCTTGAAGTTCTTGTCATACAGATCTTTCACATGTTTGGTAAGAGTCACCCCAAGATACTTTATACTGTTTGTGGCTATTGTGAAGGGGGTCATTTCCCTAATTTCTTTCTCAGCCTGCTTATCCTTTGAGTATAGGAAGGCCACTGATTTGCTTGAGTTGACTTTATAACCTGCCACTTTGCTGAAGTTGTTTATCAGCTGTAGGAGCTCTCTAGTGGAGTTCTTTGGGTCACTTAGGTAGACGATCATGTTGTCTGCAAATAATGATAGTTTGACTTCTTCCTTTCCAATTTGTATCCCTTTGACCTCCTTATGTTGTCGAATTGCCCGAGCTAGTACCTCAAGTACAATATTGAAAAGATAAGGAGAAAGGGGGCAGCCTTGTCTGGTCCCTGATTTCAGTGGGATTGCTTCAAGTTTCTCTCCATTTAGTTTGATGCTGGCTACCGGTTTGCTGTATATTGCTTTTACTATGTTTAGGTATGGGCCTTGAATTCCTGTTCTCTCCAAGACTTTAAGCATGAAGGGATGCTGAATTTTGTCAAATGCTTTTTCAGCATCCAATGAAATGACCATGTGGTTTTGTTCTTTGAGTTTGTTTATGTAGTGGATTGTATTGATGGATTTCCGTATATTGAACCAACCCTGCATTCCTGGGATAAAGCCTACTTGATCATGGTGGATGATCGTTTTGATGTGTTCTTGGATTCGGTTGGCAAGAATTTTATTGAGTATTTTTGCATCGATGTTCATAAGGGAAATTGGTCTGAAGTTCTCTTTCTTTGTTGGATCTTTGTGTGGCTTTGGTATCAGCGTAATTGTGGCTTCGTAGAAGGAATTGGGTAGTGTTCCTTCTGTTTCTATTTTGTGGAATAGTTTGAAGAGTATTGGTGTTAACTCTTCTTTGAAGGTCTGGTAGAATTCTGCACTGAAGCCATCTGGTCCTGTGCTTTTTTTGGTTGGAAGACTTTCTATGACTCCTTCTATTTCTTTAGGCATTATGGGACTGTTTAGATGGTCTAGTTGGTCCTGATTTAATTTTGGTATTTGGTATCTGTCAAGGAAATTGTCCATTTCCTCCAGATTCTCCAGTTGTGTTGAGTATAGGCTCTTGTAGTAGGATCTGATGATTTTTTGGATTTCCTCAGTTTCCGTTGTTATATCTCCCTTTTCATTTCTAAGTTTGTTAATTTGGATACTTTCTCTGTGCCCTTTGGTCATTCTGGCTAAGGGTTTATCTATCTTGTTGATTTTCTCAAAGAACCAGCTCCTGGTATTGTTGATTTTTTGTATGGTTCTCTTTGTTTCTACTTGATTGATTTCGGCCCTGAGTTTGATGATTTCCTGCCTTCTACTCCTCCTGGGCGAAATAGCTTCTTTTTGTTCCAGGGCTTTCAGGTGTGTCATTAAGCTGGTAATGTATGTTCTCTCCATTTTCTTTTTGGAGGCACTCAAGGCTATGAGTTTTCCTCTTAGCACTGCTTTCATTGTGTCCCATAGATTTGGGTATGTTGTGTTTTCATTTTCATTGTGTTCTAAAAAGTCTTTAATTTCTTTCTTTATTTCTTCCTTGACCAAGGTATCATTGAGTAGAGTATTGTTCAGTTTCCACGTGTATGTGGGCTTTCTGTTGTTTCTGTTGCTATTGAAGACCACTTTTACTCCATAGTGATCAGATAGGAGGCATGGGATTAGTTCGATCTTCTTATATTTGTTGAGGTCTGCCTTGTGACCAATTATATGGTCGATTTTGGAGAAGGTACCATGAGGTGCTGAGAAAAAGGTATATTCTTTTGTTTTAGGATAGAATGTTCTATATATATCTGTTAAATCTAATTGGTCCAAAGCTTCAATTAGTTTCATTGTGTCCCTGTTTAGTTTCTGTTTTCCTGATCGGTCCATTGAGGAAAGTGCAGTGTTGAAGTCACCCACAATTATTGTGTTAGGTGCAATGTGTGCTTTTAGTTTTAATAAAGTTTCTTTTACAAAAGAGGGTGCCCTTACATTTGGGGCATAGATGTTCAGGATTGTCAGTTCTTCTTTTTGTATTTTTCCTTTGACCAGCAAGAAGTGTCCCTCAGGGTCTCTTTTGATGACTTTGGGTTGAAAGTCAATTTTATCTGATATTAAAATGGCTACTCCAGCTTGTTTCCTGAGACCATTTGCTTGTAAAATTGTCTTCCAGCCTTTTACTCTAAGGTAGTGTTTGTCTTTGACCCTGAGGTGTGTTTCCTGTAAGCAGCAAAATGTAGGGTCCTGTTTACGTATCCATTCAGTTAGTCTGTGTCTTTTTATTGGGGCATTAAGTCCATTGATGTTAAGAGATATTAAGGAATAGTGATTGTTACTTCCTATCATTTTTGACGTTATTTTTTAAATTTGAATGCTTAACTTCTTTTGGGTTTGATGAAAGGTTACTATCTTGCTTTTTCCAGGGTGAAGTTTCCCTCCTTGTATTGGTGTTGTCCTCCTATTATCCTTTTTAGGGCCGGGTTTGTGGATAGATATTGGGTAAACTTGGTTTTGTCATGAAATATCTTAGTTTCTCCATCTATGGTGATTGAGAGTTTTGCTGGATATAGTAGTTTTGGTTGGCATTTGTGTTCTCTTAGAGTCTGCATGAGATCTGCCCAGGACCTTCTAGCCTTCATAGTCTCAGGTGAAAAGTCTGCTGTGATTCTGATAGGTCTTCCTTTATATGTTACTTGGCCTTTTTCTCTTACTGCCTTTAGTATTCTTTCTTTGTTTAGAACATTTGGTGTTTTGATTATTATGTGACGGGAAGTATTTCTGTTCTGGTCCAGTCTGTTTGGAGTTCTGTAGGCTTCTTGTATATTCATGGGCATCTCTCTCTTTAGGTTAGGGAAGTTTTCTTCCATAATTTTATTGAAGATATTTGCTGGCCCTTTAAGTTGTAAATCTTCACTCTCCTCTATGCCTATAATCCTTAGGTTTGGTCTTCTCATTGTGTCCTGGATTTCCTGGATATTTTGGGTTACAAGCTTTTTGCATTTTGCATTTTCTTTAACTGTTGAGTCCATGGTTTCTATGGAATCTTCAGCATCTGAGATTCTTTCTTCTATCTCTTGTATTCTGTTGTTGATATTTGTATCTCTGTCCCCTGATTTCTTCCCAAGGCTTTCTATCTCCAAAGTTGTCTCCCTTTGAGTTTTCTTAGTTGTTTCTACTTCTGATTTTAGATCCTGGATGGTTTTGCTTAGCTCCTTCACTTGCATGTTTGTGTTTTCCTGTAATTCTTTAAGAGATTTTTGTGTTTTCTCTTTCATGAGCTCAGCCTGTTGACCAAAGTTCTCCTGTATTTCTTTAAGAGATTTTTGTGTTTCGTCTTTCATGACCTCAGCCTGTTGAGCAAAGTTCTCCTGTATTTCTTTAAGTGTTTTTTGCATTTCCTCCTTGTTGGCTTTTGTATTCTCCTGGATTTCTTTCAATGATTTTTGTGTTTCCCTTGCAAGGGCTTCTACCTTTTGATCCATTGTCTCCTGAATTTCTTTATGTATGACCTTCATGTGTTCCTGTACCAGCATCATGACCAGTGATTTTAAATCCAAATCTTGTTTTACTGGTGTGATGGGGTATCCCGGACATGTTGGTAGAGGAGAATTGGGTTCAGATGTTGCCATATTGCCTTGATTTCTGTTAGTGACGTTCCTGCGTTTGCCTTTTGCCATCTAGATCTCACTGGTGTTAGTTTATCTTGTCAGTGCTGGACTCACCAGTGCAAGCTGCCCCTTCCCAGTTGGCCTCTGGTGCACAGCTTACCTCCTGCACTGCTTGTAGACAGTGTGCTGCTGCCCAGGCTGTTCAGATCCCAAAGCAGGCACCCGAAAGCTCCCGCTGGGGCCCGCTGGATTCACTGGAGCACACTGACTTCTCCCAGCTGGCCGCCCGGAAGCCCAGCTAGCCACTTGCAGGACTTGGAGATGTAATGCTGCCGCCCAGACTGATCTGGATCCGGAAGCGGAGAGAGTAGAGCTAAGGGCTTCTGCCTGAGGCCTTGCCCCAGATTGTGTCTGTGGAGCAGATGGAGCCCGTGTGCACTCCCAGGGAGTGCCGACGGTGTATGCTACTGTGACCTCCCCTGAGTTCCGCTCACTCCGCTGGGCAGCCGATCTGCCAACCGGGCTATCGCACACAAGGTTAGCCTGGCCGCCCAGTCCCTGAGTCCAGGCAAAAGCCTGGGAGGCCAAGGTCTGAGCAAAGTTCCCCTACGGCTTTGACTGTTAATTGGGTTTGCCAGGTGACTAGGATGGCGGGCGTGTGCGCCCGCGCTCCCTGAAAGCGCCGGGAGAGTCTGCTTTGCTAATAATCACCTGGGCGGGTTGACTCACAGATGGCCCACCAAGCCGCCCAGTTCTTGGGGTCAGTCCTGTGCCTTTTGGGGCCTGGACCCCCGCTTTGTTAGCCTTAGGCTATGCCTGTTACAGGTCTGCCCGCCTGAGCTCTCTGTCGTCCTGCAGGCAAAATGGCGGCGGCGCGCTCGCAGGCCTGGGCAAAAAACCTCCTGGTTGGGTTGGCACCCCGATGGCCCCCCGACCCGCCCAGGGCCTGGGTGCAGGCCAACGCCCGTCGGGCTCAGACCACCGCGGTGTTGGCCTCGGATTATGTTTGTGTACCTCAGTCTGTCCGATCCCCGGAGTCCGGAACCAAGATGGATCCTCCTCTCCTGACTGGTGGGAGGCCGAGTTCTGAAGTGGCCTCTGTGCAGGAAAGGCGCCGCACAACTGCAGCTGCTTGCTGCCCGGCTGGTCAGCGAAGGTCAGTGGTCGTGGGCGCAGGGCCTAACTGGTCCCTGTGACGCCTTGGTTCCACTGCTGATGGCCCTTCAGCTGGAGCAGCCACTGCTGCCGCTGCTGCCGCTGCCGCCGCCGCCGCCGCCGATCGGGATGTATTGTTTTAAGTCCAGTTGCTCTCTTAGTTCAGGAACTGCTGCCTTCTAGTGCTTATAATAGGATTGTAGTCAAAGACTTCCGTGTATTTCAATCTTCATGAAAAATAAATTGGTAAATGTATCAAAAGAGACACTATTACATATTTTTACATACTATATAGTTCATGTGAGCTACAAAGGATAATTTTTACTGATTTTCATAGTTTCCTTTTTAGATTAGAAAAAAATCTAATATGGATGTATTCAGCCATTATTCATTGTGTGCCAGTGTGTGTGCATGTAGTGTGTGTGTGTGTGTGTGTGTGTGTTCAGTTCTCTCCTTCAACCCTGTGGGATTCAGGGATTTATCTCAGATCGGCGCGCTTGGCATCCAACACTGTTACCTGTTGAGTCATCTCACTTTGCCCTTATCTTTTCTTTCTGACAACAATAGTCCCCAGGTCCACATCGTTCCACTTGACACCATGGATATGGCAGAGGTGCAGTGCCCAGGGGGAAATGTTTCCTGGTAAGGAGTGCAGCACCCCTCTTCTGACCTGCAGTCTATAAACCTTTGTGAGAACCTTGTTCACTATTTTTTCAAAAACAATGAAAAGCCTGCACACTGAAGGGAGCTGATAATGCTTAATGTGAAAAAGAAAAAATGTTTCTCAAAGATACGGGAATCATCCAACATTCTCCAAATCCTATCTATTCACAAGCACGTGCACGGCTATACATACACACAAACACACACGCACACACACACAAACACAACACACATACACCATCTTGGAAGTCCTAGAGATCTGGGATATGGGAGGCTTATAGAAGCCTAAGCTGGTGACCTTAGCTGAGATGCCTAATATTGGGATAATGGAATCTGAAGGGGCTACATCCTGTAGCCAGGACCCACAAAAATTTCATCCCCAAATTTGTCCTGTATAAAAGAAATGCAGGGACAAAGATGGAACAGAGAATGAAGAAATGTTCAACCAATAACCAGCCCAACTTGAGACCTGTTCCATGGGCAAGGAAAGGAATAATCCCTGACACTATTAATGATTGTCTGCTATGATTGCAGGCAGAAGTTTAGCATAACTGTCTTCTGAGAGGCTCTTCCTGGTAGCTGGCTGAAACAGATGCAGATACCCACTGCCAAACATTGGATGGAGGTCAGGGACTTTTATGGAAGAGTTGGAGGAAGGATTGAAGGCCCTGAATGGGACAGGAAGCCTACAGGAAGATCAACAGAGTCAACTGTTCTGGACCTCAGGGAGTTCTGAGACTGAGTCAGCAACCAAAGAACACACAGGGGCTGGAACAAGTCCTCTGGCAAATATGTAGAAGAACTGCCCCAGGGTGGGCATCCTCTCAGAAGAGAGGGCCTGGGGCTGGGAGGAAGGACTCAGTGAAGAGGGGACTAGGAGAAAAAGTAGCATTTGAGGGAGGTGTAAATAAAAAAAAAGAAAAGAAAAGTAAGTGTTTCCCTCCCTTCTCAGTGCTGGGATCTTTTCTGGTTTGTACCTGCACAGGTCTCATGTGTGCTGTCCCAGTCTCTGTGAATTCATGTTTGCATCATTCCTGCTGTTTCTGGAGCATTCAGTTTTCTCTGGAGTTATCTAGAACCACTGGCTCTTACAATCTTTCCTCTGCATAGATCACTGAGCCTTGAGGGGGGAAGTTTGATGAAAACGTCCCATGTAAGGGTGGGTTCTCCAGAGTCTCTCATTCTATACACCTTCCAGTTGTGGGTCTCTGTTAATTCCTATCTGAAGCAAGAAGCAGCTTCTCTGATAATGGTTGAATGATATCTTATGGATATAGCTGTATGTCATTAGGAGTCATTTTATTGCTTGTTCTTTTGCAGAATAATAGTAACATGTCTTTCCTTAGCAGATCCAAGAGCTATCTACTTTTGAATTCCTTTCAGCCCACCCACCCTTTATGGCTTTTTTCCAGGCTCAAAATCACTAGGTATCTCAAGCTGGCTTTGACCTCACCATAATCCTCTGCCTCATCCTTTCAAAAGTTGGGTTAACAGGACAGACAAGTCTGGCTCAATATGATTCCTGACACAGGCAGTAGTTCTTCTGTTTTACCCACACTTTTGGTTTATCTGGTTTTAGCTAATGAATGTCAACCTCATGACGAAAATATTGAATGAACGAATAATCCCAATAATAAAAAACATCACAAATTTTGAGTAAGTTTATCACACTCTATTGTCATGGTTATTCAGTTTTTGATTGTTGGTCTAGATCTCTTTTTTTTATTCGATATAATTTATTTACATTTCAAATGATTTCCCCTTTTCTAGCCCCCCACTCCCCGAAAGTCCCTTAAGTCCCCTTCTCTTTCCCTGTCCTCCCACCCACCCCTTCCCACTTCCCTGTTCTGGTTTTGCCGAATACTGTTTCACTGAGTCTCTCCAGAACCAGGGGCCAGTCCTCCTTTCTCCTTGTACCTCATTTGATGTGTGGATTATGTTTTGGGTATTCCAGTTTTCTAGGTTAATAACCACTTATTAGTGAGTGCATACCATGATTCACCTTTTGAGTCTGGGTTACCTCACTTAGTATGATGTTCTCTAGCTCCATCCATTTGCCTAAGAATTTCATGAATTCATTGTTTCTAATGGCTGAATAGTACTCCATTGTGTAGAAGGTCTAGATCTCTTAACCTGACTAATCTATAGATTAAACTATATCTCTCTCACACACACAAACATACACACATACACACATACACACACACATACACATGAAGTATCTCATAATACATAAAAAGTCCAGGAAGTTTATTGTATTAACATCACTGGGAATGTGTCTTGCACAGGTAAAGTGCAAGGAAATCATTGTGCAGATAATGATTACTGCAGTGGAGAAAACTATATTCAAGATTTCAAAAAAAAAAAAAACACGAATATTTTTGGTAGCAAGAATACCTAACATCAATACTTTTATCCAAAGTGTTATATTCAAAAATCTCCATGTTTTCTTTCTCTCCACCTCACTAAACAGCAGCAACAATAAAAGTGTGAGAAACAACCTAGTGACTTATTACTAATTTAACTCCTGATAGTTGAGCTTCCCCTTCCCTCATCCCTGGACCTTGTCTAAATGCTGGGGATTTAAGGATGATTGTAGCTTCCAGGGGTGAGGAGACATCTGGGTCTTCATGGGCTCTGTCAGGTTAGAATTAGCTAAGAGGTACATCATCCATTCATTCCCTAGGCACCCAGCTTGGTGCTGGCAACTCCATTTGGCCTTTAGCCATACAGTTTACGCCACCATCTGCTGGCCTATCTAGGAGCATCGCAGCTGTGCAGACTTTGGCTTCCTGTATTTGCAAGAAAGAACAATTCTTGAAGGATGTGGAGGGGCCCAGTGGAGCTGCCTTGGAGCAGTTCTACATAGAGCACATCAGGCCACATCCAGCCATGCCTTGCCAGGTTGCTCCTGCCTGGGTGGTGTGAACAGCTCCTATGGCGGTGCACCCCACCATGGTTCGGTAGTGTGGAGAGGAAGTAGGCTGCATTCAGCTCTGCTTGCTCGCCATGTGTGGAAGTGCACTTTCTTTCTTTCCCATTTCTTCAAGAGCAGCACTGGGGAGAGGGCAGAGCACACACCTCCTGTCAAAGAGTATGACTAGCTTGTTATCCTCTGGTCACCAGTTTTCATTGTTCTCATCTTCGGAGAATGTGCAAATCATCTTTTCTAGCTGAGAGAACTCTTGTTGCTATTGTGAGCATTTCTCATGTGTATTTCAGCTTTAAGACATTCATATTTTCAGAGTTGGAGGTATTTTCTGTCTCAAGAACTTGTGTGACATCTTTTTCTAAAGAGAAGTGAAGTCCCCAGATTAGACTTACAAGGAACAAGAAGTCTAAGAGCAAATAGGATCACAGAATACAGAGTCAAGTACATGCATGTATATAGGTACACTTATTCAAACATATATGGTACTTTCTGTATTTGATGTGTATTTGCATAACCAAGATAACATACCATATTGTTTAGGGCACATATTTTTACTTACTGATATGTAGTATAGATAGTTTAATTGATTTGTGATACTTTGAGTATGGAACATAATTGTTATATTGTGAATATCTACTCTTATTATAGATTATAAATACTATGCCCCCATTTCTCACTTGATTAAAAATTGGTTAATGGCATACTGTTTCATCATAGGTAAATTTTCACATATCTATATATAATTTTATACATATGTAATTATATGTAATATATAATTACAAAGTAAACACATATTATATATAATAGTATTATTATATATGTATGTATGTATGTATGATATTTTCTCTAGGTCCCAGCTTCTGTATTAGATTTAGAGTGGAGCAAAATTGAATAGAAGGCCTATTGTCATACAAACAGATTGAAAGTCCAATCTATAAAATGCAGACTGCTTTCCTCCTGAAGAAATCAGCATGCCCCTTTTGATGTCTCTAATAGTCATTTCTGTGTTAGGAAGCAGAAACTTTCCTGAATGGCAAAGAAGCTGCCTTTTCTCAGCCCTCCTTCAGAATACCACAGGAAGCTGTTCTTCTTGCTGGGCACCACATTCCAGTGGACAAGACATGTGCAGAATTAGAGAGAATATTGAAAAGAACTGCGTGAACTCATTGCCCAGCCTCAACTCCTGCGCATGTCCTTTCTTCTTCCCCTGTGGATTACTTCAAAGCATCCTATTTCTAAAACATAAGCACTATTTCATATTATGTGGTCCGAAAACCACTCAATGGAAAACATTTTTTAATAATTCTCTAATATTATTGTTGTATATATTTTATCAAATTTCTAAAAAAAAGTATGTTTATAAATCATATATTCAAATCATAATTCAACAAGAACTTCACCTGGCATTTGTTAAGTAAATCTGTTTAGTCTCCTTTTAGTTAAATTTTCTATTTTGTCTCTCTCCTTATAATTGGTTTTTAGAACATTGCTGCATAGTTTCTCATATTCTGCATTTTACTGCTCATTGATTCAGAGCAGATGGTGTGTTCATCCACAGATATTGTAAGTCATAGACTAAGTCTGGTCTAATACTCTTCAGCAGTGTATATTCTTGGGTAAACCAGTGAAGGGAAATCTTCAAGAGATCCATTGAATTAAGACTGTTTTGCAGTAATACTGACACAGAATTGGACACTCTAATCTACTGTCTGTCATTCACCGGTGCTATCCCATGTCACACCATGAAGCCTTCAAATCAGGACATACTAGTCTTGGGTTTCTCTCACCATTGTATTGTCCATTTTTGTTTTTATGACTTTTCCTAAACTCCTTTGAGTCAATAACTAGCCATTCATAAAAGAGTCTTCTGTTGGAGGGGACTAGTTTTGTAGCTAAAAGAAATATTTGTGTAAGCAGTAAAATGCTTAGGTCTGTACACAGGGTATACCCATTTTGTACCCCACAGACTTTCTTTGAATATGATTTCTAAGAAAAAAGCAGAGAGAGGCCAAGTATGAAGCACGAATGACTGACAGAAGGCAGCACTCACAGGAGAGGGCTGCTAACTATGAAGACTCTGGTCACAGTAAAGTCGTGGTGCCAACTGTGCTGTGTACTTCCGGTTTTCAGTTCCAGCCTGTTTCACTCAGCTTTCCATGAACTTGAATCTACTGGACACCTGTTTGCCCATCTCATACTCACCTTATTCTTCCCCTCCTTTTCATATGCCCTGTGGTTAAATCTAATGTGAAGTATGTTTATCTTATATCTGAACATCTGCATGAATGAAGTGATAGACATTAGACAAACAGCCAGAATTTTTTTGGCATTAACTTATTTTTGTAACACTGTTGTTTCGCTTTTTAAAATGAACTCTCTCCTAAATTAGAGTACATAGGAAAAAGGAGAAAAGTTCACACTGTTTTTAAAGTTCTTAGGTTTGTGTCGTTTCCTTCCCCATTCGTTATGTACACCGGCCCATGCCTTTATCTCTTGTGGCCACGCACTGCCTGCCTTTTGGTTGTTCTGCTTCCAGCACCTTAGAAACCTGTTTTTGTTGTTGTTGTTGCTTAATATTGATCTTATTGTTTTCACAAAACTTCTGCCGTACCATATATCCTTTCATTCCAGATTTTCTGTTTTCATCAACTAACTTTATACTTGATAAAAATAGTAACATCAATAGGGTTTGCTAATTGATAATAGCAATAGGGTATTGCCAAGGCTTATTATGTATCTTTTTTTGTCTATTTATAGACAACACTTTATCACATCTAAGACTCAAGAAACTGGGATGAGGTTTAACTTATTAATAAAAGCCATCTTAAGGTAGAATGGGAAGGCTAGATAGTAGAGGGAAGAGAGATAGGAAGAACTCATCTTTATAGCAACTGTCTTCTGAATTATTTTCCACTGCAAGCCTACTTGAAGCTCAGCACTGATATCTTTAGAGTGGAAATGCCCAGAATATAGTGTGGTGAAGGTAGTGACATGGTAGAGGTCTCAGCATCAATGTGAGAAGCTAGGACAAGGCAGTTAATTCTGAGTCATCTAAAGTCAAGCTACTTAAGGTATGGGGGACCCTGACTAAATTTGCCTCTTTCTGCTTCTGACATCAAAGAGCTAACAGCTCAGTGCTCTTAGCACCCTCCAGGTTCACATTTTGTTTCCCAAGGAGAACAAATTACAGGTACCTATTGTCATTCAACAGCATCATTGTGGTATGGTTCCTTGGTGGTGGTGGTGAGAAAGACTTGGGTAGATGCCTGCTTCATGGTGTATTTTATAGGAGCATCAAGGATCACAATATGACTGCTGTTTACATTCCTAAAGTTTTAACTTCTTCACTCTCTCCAAAAGTGTGTAACCATTCTATGCCACTTATCCTGCAGCTGGAAAGGAGGCATAGAAGGTTTCACAGTTACAATTCAGAGGGGTAGAAATGGAGGAAACACCTAGAAAGGCACCAAATATCTGTTTCAAGTCATTTGATCTGTAGGAAGGTAGAGGCTCCGAGTTCCTGACTATCTCTCTTACGACATGGAAACTTGCTCTCTCATCTAAATTGGTACCCACCAAGGATCAAGGGGATCTGGATTATGAATCCTCTTTAGAGTGCTGCTATTTTTCTTTTATCCATTTTCTTATTTTCTTGGCCACTTGCCTATGTGTTTCAGTCAGGAAATCCTTGCTGTTTTAAAACAAATTTCACATACACTTGAGAAAAGGAAAAGAATTTGGGCATGTGCTTGGTTGGCAATAATTATTTCCAAGGGATCACACTTGGTGAAACTGACATTATGAGTGTCATCACCTTCATCAATATTAACTAGAATATTTCAGTACATATAGTAAATTTTAATAAGCTGAGATTATTGCCTATTCTATAGCATCTTTAGGTATATACTGATTTGAAAATCTTTAAAATTTTATTTTAACTTATGTGTATGAATGTATGAATCTCTCTCTCTCTCTCTCTCTCTCTCTCTCTCTCTCTCTCTCTCTCTCTCTCTGTGTGTGTGTGTGTGTGTGTGTATGTTCCTACAAGAATACATCAGATCTCTTCTAACTGGACGTAGAGGCAGTTGTGAGATGTCTGACTTGAGTTTTGAAAACACAACTCAGGCCCACTGGAAAACCAGCAAGTGTTCTTAACCACTGAGCCCTAAGACAGAGACATTTGATGATGCTAATTTTATTGTAACTTTTAATTCATGTTTGGTCATTATTAACTTGTTGTCCATATACCCAGAGTAAACCCCACTCACAAACTAGACATCAGACACTTTATAGTAGTGGGATCTTTCAAATCTTAAATAGTAATGTTTTCGGATCATAAGAAATTTTTGATATTACTTTTTTTCCTTCTTTGAACCATATGCACATTTTAATGCTAAGCTGACTGCTGACCACGTTGATTGAGTTGGTAGTTTCCTAACTCTGCCTTCTGACTATGTAGCCAGTCATCACCACCAGAGATTAAAGATGAACATCTAAGCACATCTGTTGTATCCTGATTCCTTATATAACGTGAAGAAGACTTTTGAAAGCCACTGGCTTGGCTCCCAGCATTTCTCTGTGGTTCTGTGCATGCCTTCATCTGTGCCATAAACACATCATTGCTGTCTTCTGTGCATCTTGTTTTTAGTTCTGAGCAAATTTACTCAAGAGATTTCAGAGGAACCCTGAATAGAGAAATCTGGGAGTAATACACTGCTATTCACGCTACTTCCTCTGCTTAGATCTATGTTATCTCTTTCAGGACTTCGCCACATAGGATAGTAATTATTTCTTGCCTCCCATTTTCCTCCTTCCTTCCATTCAACCTCTTGACTTCTGGTACTTGAGTGGCTAGTAACCAAGTCTGATCTTTTACTCAACAAGAACTTTCATTATTCTTCAACATCTTTGTAAACATGTATATTTGAAAAGCACACTTTTGAAGATAAGAAGCGTACATCTTTTGAGACACCACAAAAGCCATATTTTCTTTGTTTGTGTCATTCTTATCAGGGCAGCCCACATGCACGGTTTCACGTGTCCCAGCGTTTGGTCCAAGCAGGAACTTTATAAGCCCCCACATGTATATGAATTTGTGCTTGTATGTCCCCTGTACATCTGTGTGTATAGATGTGAAATTTCACTTAATTCTTGTAACAGATAAAATGGTTGTCTACCTTTTGAAAATGAGGTAGCACGATTTAGAATTAGGTTAAATTATTAGGTTAAGTAATTTCCCCTGGGTCCCATGTTTGATAGGCAGATAATCCAGGGCTCTGAATCATATTAATTTCAGTGGTTTTCAGCATGGGGGTTGCAATCCATTTAGGGGTTGCATACTAGATATCCTGCAAATCAGATATTTACAATTGGTAACAGTGGTAAAATTACAGTTACAAAGTAGCAACAAAATAATATATGCTTGTGGGTCACCACAATATGAGGAACTACATTAAAGGGACACAGCATTAGGAAGGTTGAGAATTATTCATTCTATAGTTAAGTCTTACTTTTGTTTGTTTGCCATTGTTTCCTTTCCTGATACTTTAGTATTTTTCCCTCTGACACAGTTATCTGGGACAGACATAGATGACTATAGTGAGTAAAGATACTGCCTTTCCCTGAGGATCAGCTTACCCTTTCTCCCACTCCACACTTGCCTGAAACTTTGGCAAATCGGGTCTAGCTGAAGGGTGTCAGCACACTCCTGGGGACTGCTGCTAAAAAGACCAGAGGCTTCCACTTTGATGTCCAGAGCTCTCAGGCAGTGTAAGAAGTCCAAGTACCCAGAGGCTGACTTGCTGTGAGAAAGCTCACAAGAAATACATGCAAAGCCTTAGGTTGGAAGTGCAAGCTGCTCACTAGATCTCCCGCTGCTCTAAGTCCTTAGTTGTTGAGGTGAAGCCTTTGTAGCTCAGCCTCTAGATTCCATACAGAAACTTTCTCTTCACTACAGTCTGCCCTTCCTCTTGACTAATGCAATGATGCAACAGACAATGAAGATTTCTTTTTTTTATTGGGTATTTTCTTTGTCCCCTTTCCCAGTTCTTCCACTTCTGGAGACCCACTATCACATTCCCCACCCCTGTTTCTATGAGAGTGTTCCTCCACCCACCCACCCACCCACTGCCACCTCCCTGCCCTTGATTCCCCTACACTGGGACATTTATTGAGCCTTCATAGGACCAAGGACCTCTCCTCCCATTGATGCCTGACAAGGCAATGCTCTGTTACATATGCAGCTGAATCCACGTGTACTCCTTGGTTGGTAGCTTACTCCCAAGGAGCTGGGGGGGGGGGGAGTCTAGTTGGTTGATATTGTTGTTCTTCCTATGAGGTTGCAAACCTTTTCAGATCCTTCAATCCTTTCTCTAACTCCTCCATTGGGGACTCTGCACTCAGTTCAATGGTTGGCTACGAGCATCTGCCTCTGTATTTGTGAGGCTCTAGCAGGACCTCTCAGGGAAAACTATATCAGGCTTCTTTCAGCAAGAATTTCTTGGTATCCACAATAGTGTTAGGGTTTGGTGACTGTATATGGGATAAATCCCCAGGCGGGACAGTCTCTGGATAGCCTTTTCTTCAGTCTCTGCTCTACACTTTGTTTTCATATTTGCTCCCACGAGTATTTTATTCTCCTAAGAAGGACCGAAGCACCCACACTTTGATCTTCCTTCCTTCTTCTTAAGCTTCATGTAGTCTGTGAATTGTATCTTGGTTATTCAGAGCTTTTGGACTAATTTCCACTTATCAGTGAGTGCATACCATGTGTGTGTTCTTTTGTGATTGGGTTACCTCACTCAGGATTACACTCTCTTGTTCCATCCATTTGCTTAATTTCATGAATTCATTACTTTTAATAGCTGAGTAGTGCTTCATTTTGTAAATGTACCACATTTTCTGTATCCATTCCTCTGTTGAAGGACTTATGGGTACTTTCTAGCTTCTGGCTATTATAAATAAGCCTGCTATGAACATAGGGGAGCATTTGTCTTTCTTATATGTTGGATAATCTTTTAGGTATATGCCCAGGATTGGTATAGCTGGGTCCTCATGTAGTGCTATGTCTAATTTTCTGAGAAAATGCCAGACTGGTTTCCAAAGTAGCTGAAACACCTTGCAATCCCACCAACAGTGGAGAAATGTTCCCCTTTCTCCACATCCTTGCCAGCATCTGTCATCACCTGAGTTTTTGATCTTAGTTGTTCTGACTGGAGTGAGATGGAATCTCAGGGTTGTTTTGATTTGCATTTCCCTGATAACTAAGAATGTTGAACATTTCTTTAGGTGTTTCTCAGCCATTTGATATTCCTCAGTTGAAAAAGTCTTTGTTTAGCTCTGTACCACATTTTTAATAGGGTTATTTGATTCTCTGGAGTCTACCTTCTTGAGTTTTTTGTATGTATTGGATATTAACCCTCTATCAGATGTAGATGATGTAAAGATCTTTTACCAATCTGTTGGCTGCCATTTTGTCCTATTAGCAGTGTCCTTTGCTTTATAGAAGCATTGCAATTTTATAAGGTCCTATTTGTCAATTCTTGATTTTAGAGCATAATCCATTGTTGTTCTGTTCAGGAACTTTTCCCCTGTACCCAGGTGGTCGAGGCTCTTCCCCACTTTCTCCTCTATATGTTTCAGTGTATCTGGTTTTATGTGGAGGTCCTTGATCTACTTGGACTTGAGCTTTGTACAAGGAGATAAGAATGGGTTGATTTGCATTTTTCTATATGCTGATGGCCAGTTGAGCCAGCACCAATTGCTAAAAATGCTGTCATTTTCCCACTGATAAGTTTTAGCTTCTTTGTCAAAGATTAAGTGACCATAGGTGTGTGGGTTCATTTATGGGTCTTCAATTCTATTTCATTGATCTTTCTGCCTGTCTCTGTACCAATACTATACAGTTTTTTATCAATATTGCTCTGTAATACAGCTTGAGGTCAGGGATAGTGATTCCTTCAGAAGTTCTTTCGGCAAGACAGAGACAAGAGTGCTTTCAACAGCAAATATCCTATACTTCCAAGGCCTCCAAAGTGTGAAGGATCAGCCTTGAAGATAATAAAAGATGGCTATGTCCGCATAGCCACCTTTGTGATGATAGGCTCTTTGAAACCAAGGATGGCATCATGATCATTTTCAGATTCTCAGTTTTTCAGCATTAACTGAGTAGATCTCATTTAATCCTACGATGGAATAAAGCCACTATGATGACAGATGGTTTGATTTCCTGGGTCTTGTATGCTAGACGATATGGTGCTACTGGATTTCACATTTAGTTTTCTAGGTCTCAGTCTTGCTTTCATGTAGTCCTTACTTGCTATACTACTGTTCTTCCCTTTTGAAATGGTAATGCTTATCTTATGCCCTTGTCTGTTAGAACTATGTATCTACTATGTATCTTGTTTCTAATTGTATGGGGTCTACAGTTCAGAGATTACCTGATTTTCAGAAAAGACTCTCATTGACACTTTTAAGCAGTGGTGAAACCATTAAAGATAATGGGAACATTTGCGGTTAAATGAAATGCATTTTACATTGAGAATTGGTCATAAGGTAATGGGAATGTGTGGTAGTTGTTCTAGGCTTAAAAGTATATTTAGGGATCAAGTTGATAATGAGTAGATTTAAGATGCTTTATATTGAATGCCAACTGGAAAGGATCTAGAATCATGTTAGAGACAAATATTTGGGCATTTCTGCCAGAAAGTCTCTGAATTTGGTAATTTCAAGTTGATCGACTCACCATAAATGTAGTAATATGGGTTGTGTTTTGTACTGTTGTACAATAAGAAAGCTACTTGAACTTGAATACATGAGTATTCATCTCTCTCTCTCCCTCCCTCTTCCTCTCCCCTTCTCTCTCCCTTCCCCTCCCTCTCCCCCCCTCTCTTTCTCTCTCTCTCTCTCTCTCTCTCTCTCTCTCTCTCTCTCTCTCTGCCTCATAACTGCTCATGCATTGTGAATGCCAGTTTCATGTTCCTTCTACCATGCCTCCTGATCATGACTGGCTGCTACTTCAAACTGTAAGCCCAAATAAACCCTTCCTTCCTAAAGTAGTTTTATTGCAACAAAAAGGAACACAATCATTAAATTCCCAAAAGAAAATATCTTTCTGGCTGCAGCAGCAATGACAGCAGCAGCGGCTGGTCCAGAGGAAGGGCCATCAGCAGTGGAACCAAGCTGACAGGGTCCAGGCAGATCCTGTGCCCATGACCACTGGCCATCGCTGGCCAGCCAGGCTGCAAGCAGTGGCGGATTTACTGCGCCTTTCACCACACAGAAGCCACTTCAGAACTCTGCCTCAGGCCAGTCAGTTACGAGAGACTGGCCTCCATTTTGGTTCTTGGACGCCAGAGAGATCAGACAGACTCAGGTACGCAAATACAACCCGAGACCAACATTGAGGGGGTCTAAGCCCGACGGGTGTTGGCCTGCACCCAGGCCGTGGGCTGGTGGGGGGCCACCGGTTTGCAAACCTGGACAGGAGGTTGTTTGCCCGGCCAGCGTGCACATGTGCGGGCACTGCCGCCATTTTGCCTACTGGAAGCCAAAGAGTCCTAGCAGACAAAACTGGCTAACAGGCTAGCCCAAGGCTGACATAGCTGGGATCTAAGATGGTCAGGCCCTGGACTGCCCCCAGGCCCTGGGCTGCTCAGTGGGCCATCTGTGTGCCGACCCGGCCAGGAGGTTGTTAGCCCAGCAGACTCTCCCAGCACTCTTAGGGAGCGCACACATGCAGCCATCCTGGCCACCTGACAGACCCAATTAACACTCACAGCTGAGGGGAACTTTGCTCAGACATTGGCCTGCCAGGCTTTTGCCTAGACTCAGGGCCTGAGCAGCAAGGCTAGCCTTGTGTGCACCAACCGGGTTGGGAGTTCCGCTGGCCAGCAGAGTGATCAGCACTCAGAAAAGGTCCCTGCAGCATATAACCTCAGCACTCCCTGAAGGAGCAAACAGGCACCATCTGGTTCACAGACACAATCTGGGGCAAAGCACACAAGGGCTGCAAGGGCACCCAAGAAGAGGACAGCACATCAATAATCTGCAACAGGGGAAACCCTGCCATCCAGTGTTGCAGAAATAGCCCTAGAGCCTCTTAGGTGGCTGAAACACCAGGCAGAGATAAGACCAACTAGCTCCAGAGAACAAGATGGCAAAGGGCAAACGCAGGAACGCTACTAGCAGAAATCTAGGCAATATGGCAGCATCTGAACCAAACTCTCCAACATCAGCAAGTCCCGGTTATGCCAACACACCAGAGAAACAAGATATGGATTTAAAATCACTGTTCATGATGCTGTGAGAAGAACACAAAACGGACATAAATGAATCTCTTAAAGAAATACAGGGGAACATGAATAAGCTAGAAACCCGTATAATGGAAACACAAAAATCACTTAAAGAAATGCAGGAGAATAAGGCCCAAGAGATAGAAGCCAATAAAGAAGAAAGGCAAAAAAAAAAAAAAAAAAAAAAAAAAAAAAAAAAAAAAAAAACCAACCAAACAAACAAACAAACAAAAAACTTAAAGAAATGCAGGAGAACTTGCGTCAACAGTCAGAAGTCATGAAAGAGGAAACACAAAAATCTCTTAAAGAACTACAGGAAAACACAAACAAACCAATGCTGGAACTGAGCAAAACCATCCTGGATCTAAAAACAGAAGTAGAAACAACTAAGAAATCACAAAGGGAGACAGCTTTGGAGATAGAAAACCTTGAGAAGAAATCAGGGGTCATAGATGCAAATATAAACAACAGAATACAAGAGATGGAAGAAAGAATCTCAGATGCTGAAGATACCATAGAAACCATTGACTCAACTGTCAAAGAAAATGCAAAATGCAAAAAGCTTTTATCCCAGAACATCAGGAAATCCAGGATACAATGAGAAGACCAAACCTAAGGATTATAGGTATAGATGAGAGTGAAGATTTACAACAGAAAGGGCCAGCAAAAATCTTCAACAAAATTATGGAAGAAAACTTTCCCAACTTAAAGAGAGAGATGCCTATGAATATACAAGAAGCCTACAGAACTCCAAACAGACTGGACCTGAGGAGAAATACAAAAACCCCAGGATAGCTAAAACTATTCTCAGCAACAAAAGAAATTCTGGGGGAATCAGTATCCCTGACCTCAAGCAATACTACAGAGCAATAGTGTTCAAAACTGCATGGTATTGGTACAGTGACAGGCAGGCAGATCAATGGGACAGGATTGAAGATCCAGAAATGAACCCACATACCTATGGCCACTTGATCCTCGACAAAGGGGCTGAAAACATCCAATGGAAAAAAGATAGCCTTTTCAACAAATGGTGTTGGTTCAACTGGAGGTCAGCATGCAGAAGAATGTGAATTGATCCATCCTTGTCTCCTTGTCTCCTTGTACTAAGCTCAAATCTAAATGGATCAAGGACCTCCACATAAAGCCAGACACTCTGAAGCTAATAGAAAAGAAACTGGGGAAGACCCTTGAGGACATCGGCACAGGGAGAAAGTTTCTGAACAGAACACCAATAGCATATGCTCTAAGATCAAGAATTGACAAATGGGACCTCATAAAATTACAAAGTTTCTGGCAAAGGACACCATCAAAAGGACAAATCTGCAACCAACAAATTGGGAGAAGATCTTCACCAATCCTACATCAGATAGAGGGCTAATATCCAATATATATAAAGAACTCAAGAAGTTAGACTCCAGAAAACCAAACAACCCTATTAAAAAATGGGGTACAGAGTTAAACAAAGAATTTTCACTTGAAGAACTTCGGATGGCGGAGAAACATCTTAAAAATGCTCAACTTCATTAGTCATTAGGGAAATGCAAATCAAAACAACCCTGAGATTTCACCTTACACCAGTCAGAATGGCTAAGATTAAAAATTCAGGAGAAGGAGACAGCAGGTGTTGGAGAGGATGTGGAGAAAGAGGCACACTCCTCCACTGCTGGTGGGGTTGCAAATTGGTACAACCACTTTGGAAATCAGTCTGGCGGTTCCTCCCTAAACTGGGCACCTCACTTCCAGAAGATCCTGCTATACCACTCCTGGGCATATACCCAAAAGATTCCCCACCATGTAATAAGGATACATGTTCCACTATGTTCATAGCAGCCCTATTTATAATTGCCAGAAGCTGGAAAGAACCCAGGTATCCCTCAACAGAAGAGTGGATGCAAAAAATGTGGTATATATACACAATGGAGTACTATTCAGCCATTAGAAACAATGAATTCATGAGATTCTTAGGCAAATGGATGGAGCTAAGTGAGGTAACCCAGATTCAAAAGATGAATCATGGTATGCACTCACTAATAAGTGGATATTAACCCAGAAAACTGGAATACCCAAAACATAATCCACACATCAAATGAGGTACAAGAAGAACAGAGGAGTGGCCCCTTGTTCTGGAAAGACTCAGTGAAGCAGTATAGGGCAAAACCAGAACGGGGAAGTGGGAAGCGGTGGGTGGGAGGACAGGGGAAGAGAATGGGGCTTATGGGACTTTCAGGGAGTGGGGGGCTAGAAAAGGGGAAATCATTGGAAATGTAAATAAAAAATATATCGAATAAAAAAATAAAAAATAAAATAAAATAAAATAAAAACAGTCAAGAAATCTAAAAAAAATAGAAAATATCTTTCTTCAAGTAGTGAATAGTTTCTATTAATCATGTGTATCATATATGTAATAATGTGAAAAGGGTCAGATTAGTCAGAAATTGTCTCATGTATATGTATGTATATGTATGTGTATGTGTATGTGTATATGTAATGTTAAAACAGAAATAAGACTCTCTCTTAGTGTGAATACTTTTTCTAGATAGAAATCAGGATTTGTAGAAACTAATTTTCTCTATTTTTCTCTCTCTTTTCTCCTCTTCTCTTCCCCCACTCCCTCTACTCCTCTTCCCCTTCTCTCTCTTCTATTTCTCTTTTTCCTCGCCCTCTCTCTTTCTCCTCCCCTTCCTTCTTACCTCTCATGTCTTTTCCACCTTTATCTCTTCTATAACTGTTTCAGCCCATGAACTGAAATACTACTAGACAAAAATGCCTGCTTTTCATCCCATTCTAAGAAAAAAACTTAATAAACTGTCATAATGTGATATCACACACACACACACACAAACACACTTTAACTAGATACATATAGCTATAAACCAAATGAATTTTCAAAGATACATTCTCGAACTCCTGTATCTGCAACCATTACTGGCATTAACTATGCTTAAGACTTTGCTTCCTCATGAGTGTTTCTGGAAAGATATTGATTCATTAGGAGGATGTAATGGCAGTAACTGTGCCATTCTGGTTTGAGCAGCAATTTGCATCACATAGTGAGAGATGTAGAGCACTAAAAATAAAGGCATCAGATATGTTGTCTTAGCATTAAAATGGAAATGGTTTCTGTTTATATCGTTCCATTATGCCTGACAGTGCTGAATACTTTATATATATATTAATAGACACCCAGAATGCTACCTCCCTTTAAAATATTGTGACTAGAAGAAGTACAAGATGTTAGTGGGGTTACAAACCTAATACATTCTAATTCAGTGGCAGAAAATGACCTTGATAGGTTGACACAGTTAAGAAAATTAATGATTCTAATTCAACACATTTGCAGAGTTAAGTCAGAGACTTTAAATGGGGGAGTTAGAATGAATGACCATATCATTTGCTATAAAAATACCAGGAGCTGAATACCCGTGTGTTGTCTACTGTCTGTTTAATTGGTTAGTTTCTGCCTGTAAAGAAAAGACTGGGCTCATCCTAATTGATTAAGTACCCTGTTTCCCCTTATCCCTTAATTTCGAATTCAAGGCTTGTATGTAATCCATTTGATGGTTGTATTTGCTTTTTTCTGCAATGCAACATTGCTGACTAGGAATCGGTTTACTCTTTCATGTCTGAAAGCTCTGATAAATTGAGGAGCTTAGGCAGACAGCTCTTTTATCCAAGGGCCCTTACTGGGTTGGTGATATTGCTGAAACCTGCCTAGACTCAAAAAAAGACTCAGAGAGGAATAAGAGTCCTGCCGGGAGGAAAAACACTAGGGTTATATTTTTCAACAAGCTCAAGAAAACACACACATACAAACACACACACACACACACACACACACACACACACACACACTCATACAGAAGTTGGTGACAAAATAAGAGTCAGAGTAAGCCGGCTTTGCTTTTGCTGATGAAAGGATGGTGAATTGAAAAAATGATCAAAAGTGACATTGTGGGCCAACTGAGAAATATCAAAGGAGGTCATACTGTGATCTGTCACAGATGCCAGCATTTGTTGAGGTTGTGACTCTACAAACATTTTCTGAGTGACTATGTAGTCACTGAAGTGGGGTGTGAGGCAGATGCACACACACCTGCATGGTTTTCTCTGCACTTGATTATCCTCTTAGGCATTTACTCCCCTTTTGCCTGCATTCACACAGGTAGAATATTATTAGGAACATAATAGGATGGATGGGCTAAAAGATATCTAAGATATAAATTTCTACCTTCAACAAGTCTCCATCCAAAGAAAGACATGAGTAGAACTTGGGAAGTTCATCTGCACTTTTTGTTTTGTTTTAAAAGATATTTTTGAAAGAACTTCAGGAAAGTGATGAGGTGGCAATAGCCTTGTTACATTAATTAATGAGCTGTGATATTTTTATTATTGTCAAAGGATATCTATTACATCTGATTTATCCTATTTTTAGAGTACCAGCTAATTAGAGCATACTAATTTTCAGCTCCAATGGCTGATAAGCCTTCTCTTTCTGAACAGTGCCTAGTGTATTCTGTGTCCACTAACATTAGTTACAAGTCACACCATTGACTTTGCCTTTCAAATGTAGTGTGAATTTGACAAAATATGGTGTGATCTTTGGGATTAGTCTGTAATGCACCCAAGAGCCACATCAGTGGAAATATCAAGCTTTGTGTAAATGTTTTATGCTAGGTTTCCAGGGGGAACAAGGGCTAAGATGCTCCTTTTGGTCTGGATGAAAGAGAATTCTTTGTGGCCATAAAGCAGAGGCCCTTCTATTTCAGACAGTCCTGTCAATGGGTTTGTTTTGCCCTTTCTTTCTAGATGTCCCAAGTAATTAATCATCAGAGGATCCAACTGCACCTTTTCTCTGTCCTGTACCAAGACACATCAATTCTTGAGAGAATATGATAGTGGCAGATACTTTTGGTCACTAGTCACTTTTAATGATCTTAGCATTACAGAGATACCCATGTCTTGAGAGAAAGTATTTCCAGTACTGCTACTGTACAGGTACAGACAGTATAAATGGTTCTTTCACTGTTGGCTCTGCACCACATAAGTGAATATTTTTTTCTGCATGGATAGTGGCTGATGTTGCCAGGTTAGATTCCATTGTGTCTTTTTTGTATCAGCACAATGGTCATGTTTGGAGTTCGTGGTGATACTGTTAGCATAGTGTTAACTACTGTGGTACTACAACCCCTGTTTCCTGGTTAGAATCTTGGTTCCACCAAGGTTACTCCAGTAGAAACCCATTTGCCGTCAATGTCCTCTACTCTCTACCCTTGCTGATAGTCTTGCCCATGTCTTCAGTTGTCTGAGTTCCTTGGGAGCTCCTCGTCATTTGACCATCAGTTACTAGCACAGCCTGGAAGATGAGAGGAGATCAGAGGTTAAACGGAAGTTCCCTCATCCTGGATAGGGATTACTTCAGGAAGCATGTGGTAAATGGCATGTGCTTCATCTGGGATAGTCAGTGTTGACTTAAAAGAGATTTTTGTAGTAATGGTAGCAGTAGTGGTAGCAATGGTTGTAATGGTAGTAGTAGTATGAATGGTAGTAATGGTGGTAGTAGTAATAGTAGTAGTAGAGGTAGTAGTAGTAGTTGTTGTTGTTGTTGCAGGACTATAATCTCCTCTACCATATAAAATGTCCTGTCACTTCCCAAGCTGCCTTTTGCTTGAAGATTTTATATGCTATAGGATGGTACCTGCATCACTGCATGAATATTGAATGGTTAAACTAGTCTAATCATTTTTAAATTAAGAGAATTTAAATTGTAGTGGCATTATAATATACTACTGCCTTGCTTTTGTGTTGTATGTATAGTGGCTTCTTTTGAAAAATTAAAAACTTGAAAGCTACGATGGTTCACATATTTTGTTAATGTTTGTTTGTGATAAGGTCTCGAAGGTGACACTGTAACTGTATAATTAATTCCCTAGTGTACATGAGATTATTTTAAAGAAGAATTTTCTTCCAGTTGAGTGATACACATTTAAAAGAATGAAGAATGGAACAAATTTGAACATAACTTTTTTCTTGCAGTAAGAAGTCAAAGCAGGATTCATTGGAATCATCTGAGTCAAATGAGTGACTTGACTTTGGGGAGTAAAGAGACAATGCAAAGAATAGAGAAAATATTTATATCTCATTTATTTTTGGTGAAAGGTTAATAGCAAGAAGATAATAATACATAAACTTAATAGGGGAAATTATGTAATGTACAGAAGACCTAAATAGGAATGTCCTAAAAGACAAACATAATAGACAAAGTGTCCAGCACAGGAAGTTTGTCATCACCAAGAATTAGGAAAACACAAAAGAGAACTGTGTGGAGAATTCTCACATAGCTGTTAAGGTAAATTTTACAAGGATTTAAGACAATAAGTGTTGGAAATGGTTCAGATCATAGGGAACTTTTGTATCTTTTTGATGGGCACATATGTTATTTCCCCCATTCTGAAAAACTGTATGAAGGCTCTCATGGAAAATCAAAGTTCTATCCAGTGATTTCATTTCTATATATTTATCCAAAAGAATAGTATCCAGTAATCAAAGAGATATATGTTGTAGTTCTACTTAACATATAGAAATCGCCATGTGTCTCAGAGCAGATGCATGTATGAGGAACATGTGACATGGTTACGTACTGGATACTGTCCAACCTTGGGGAAGGCTTTCAATTGTGACAGCGTGAATGGATCAGGGGCACTGAGTGACATAGGTCAAGGAGAATAACAAGTATTGCATGACCTCATGTGTATGTAAAATCTAATTGAAATGCAGAATGGAAAGGCTATTACTAAAGGCTGGGACATGATGGAGTCAGAGGGGAAGGGAAGATTTTGTAGAAAGTTTCTGATAGGAGGGAAGTCTCTTAAGGATCTATTTTAGCACAAAATTGATCATAGTGGGAAAAATTAGTGAACTCTGTTATTCAAAAATAATTGAGAGAAAATTTCAAATGTTCTTCCTCAGAAATGACAGGGGAAATAATGGATATGTTCACTAGAAGAAGGAATTAAGTATATCTCTTCATAAACATATATTAAACTATCAAATTTTAATCAAACATGCATACAATTATTTGCCTTCAAAATAACTTTAATTAAAAATTTTAAAAGGAAAAAAACCCATATGTTAGCAGCTATGGTTACCTGCACTGGGCCTGCACAAGACTGTGCACCTCCACAGTCAGACAGGGATGAACAAAGAACTCATGGAGACATATGTCTCCCTACTGATAGATTCACCTATAGGGGAAATCATTGTCTTCAGTGTCTACTGTGTTGCTTGAAGTACCCCACTCCCGCTAACAAGTGCTGTAGAGGGAGAGTGGTAAATGCAGACCTGTGTATTTTATGATCTTGAAAGTTAGGCACTAGCCCTAGATATAGAGACAGCCATGCCACGAGGGTGCAAAAAAGTTGCACATATATAACTCCACATATATATTTCCCTCCTCTTTTCCTTACTGGCTGAGGATCTGGGGTTGGGATCAGTGTTTCTATCATCTACCACTTGTAGTTTTCTATTTCTTAACTGAGATCCATGTGGGTTCATCTTCATGTTTTATGTCCGATTTGTTTGACAGCTTTTTAGGTGCCTGACGTTATCACACTTGTGAGTCCTTAGACGTGGTTGGCTATTAATTATGTTCTATTCTTTCTTTCTTTCTTTCTTTCTTTCTTTCTTTCTTTCTTTCTTTCTTTCTTTCTTTCTTTCTTTCTTTCTTTCTTTCTTTCTTTCCTTCCTTCCTTCCTTCTTCTTCTTCTTCTTCTTCTTCTTCTTCTTCTTCTTCTTCTTCTTCTTCGTCTTCGTCTTCGTCTTCGTCTTCTTCTTCTTCGTCTTCTTCTTCTTCTTCTCCCCCTCCCCCTCCTCCTCCTCCTTCTCCTCTTCCTCCTCCTCCTCCTCTTCCTCCTCCTCCTCCTTCTTTTTCTTTTTTGATAAAGAGTGGCTATACTGGCAAGTATTCTCAGGGGCCCAGCATTTACTATTCATCTGGAACTGAACCTAGAGTACCTCATGGAACCTTTGAAACTCTACCCTGATTTTCTATTTTTTATAATATCCACTAGGCTCCAGTGGATAAAATCAGTGGATAAATTTGCCCAGAGAACCATGGCCAAATTCAAGGGACCACAGAATAAAATGATAAAATGTTGGAAAGGAGAGAGGGAGGGTTGCACAAGGTGACTGGGGATAAGAGGTAGTGAGGGTGATTGTGCTACATTATACACATGCATGGAATCATCAGAGAACAAATTTAATATTGAAAATATGAAATGTGAAGGAGAAAGACATTTAGGAAGCGTGTAATTCATCCCAGCAGTGAGGTAGCTTAGTGCTTTGTAAAGACTTTCTTCATAGTTGTTATTAAGCCCAGATGTACTATATAGAAATTAAGACAAATCTCCTTGAAAGTTTTCAATGCATGAGGGAGAGTTGTCCAAGTAATAGGATAATGTGCCAGGTCACACTGTCTGTGTTCTGATTCTTCTAGTACCGTTTATTTCTACCCGTGTCTCCTTATAGTGTAATTTGGAGATGCTTCCAAATCTTTTTTTGGATAGGCTGAATGTCCACTGTTTCAGATCAGAAGGATACCTGTTAAGTGTGCAGGACAAAAACATCACAGTGAGTGATGCAAACTATACTGGTGCTGTTATTTATGAGTATATTATTAACAAGGGTTAAAAGACATTTAATGAATTGGAATCCTCAGATTTCAGAGACCCTGGGGTCCCATTTCATGTCTCTTGTTTAGGTGGAAGAAACTGTTTTGAGCTCTTTCATCTTGCTACAGCTGTGCTACAACAAAGCAATTTTTGTGTGAAAAAAATGGATTTGAAGCATAGTTTCATTTTGAGTTTTGTAGAACTTGTCAGTCAGGAGAAAAGAATTGCCTCGAAGAAAATGTGTTAACTTCTCTGTTTACAGACTGTAATCTTAGGGCTGATGTTATGGGAACAATTGCCAGCATGCCTCTTTACCTTCTGATAGGAGTAAAAGCACTCATTCTCAATTTTTGTTTTACTCTTGTGCCTTTAAAACTTGATTAAAAGCCAGCAGATTGCTGGGGGTTCTAAGCTGAATGTACAATGTTGTTGAGTCTTTTGATAACATTCCCTGTGGTCAATAAAGCAAGTAATCAAGTTTAGCTTGTACTTGCTGTGTGAAAGTTCCAGAGGGCTTACTAATTAAAGAAGAGAGAGACAGAAAGAGAGAGAGAGAGAGAGACAGAGAGACAGAGAGAGACAGAGAGAGACAGAGAAGGGAGAGGTAGGGAGAGAGGGGGGAGAGGGAGAAAAAGAGGTAAAGGCAAAGGAAGATGGAGAGGGAGGGAGAGAATAGTAACAGCTGTAATTATAAAATTCTTTTAAAAATAATTTAAGAACTAATATTTTAGCCCATTGTGATATACTTTATTTTGACCTTTGTTTATCTGAATCCCTGTCTCAGAGATTATAAGTCAGAGAATATTAACCATGGTTGTATCTACAGCAATGTTCACATTACCTGACTTTGGTGAAGGATCCTGGAGATTGCTTTTTCATGGTAGTTTAAAACATGACAATTTATTTTAAGGAAAACTTTCTCTCAACCATAGGTTTTTTAATAGGCACATCTCATAGCAAAATTTATACATTTTACATTTTATTTTTTAAGTTAAAATATTTTTTAATTTAATTTAATTAAATAAAATATATGTATGGGAGTTGTGCCTGCATGGATTTAAGTGTACCATATGTATCTAGTGCCCATGGAGGCCAGAAGAAGACACTGGAGCCCCTGAAACTGGAGTTACAAATGATTGCATATGCCACCATGCGGATTTTTGTAATCAAACCCAGGTCTTCTAAAAAAAAAAAAAAACTAACCAGTGCTCTTAATTCATGATTTATGTCTGCAACTCTTTAAAAACAATCTACTTTACTTTATTGGAAAAACTTATATAATAGCAGGATTTTATGGCTGAGAGATTGGTGTTTATAGTATTGTGGTATAAGGGAAAAATTGGGGTTTTCAGCTAACCTTCAGCTTCTGCTTTGAAGGGCTGTTCCATGCAACATAGGATGTGTATACATGTCAGATCTCAGATCTTTACTCATACATTGCCAGTAGCCGCCATCTTTATTGTAATCAGCATTGTCTTCTGAGATTGCCATTTGCCCCATGAGGTAGAACACGAGAAGCTGAGAAACACACTTCTGAACTGTAAATATACCTATATTTTATTTTATTGTTTGTCCCACTTATTGTATATGCATGTTTCTATGATATTGTCAAATTCTACTCAGTATTTTTGAAAGAAAATATTTTTTCATTAGTAAAAATAAGTCTTATAAAAAGTACAGAAAATGTGTCTAAGGGTTCCCACTGACAGTGGGACAGTGGTGTCACTCTCCCTTTCCACAACGATCGGGGATCATCATGGAGAAGGGGTGGAAAGGTCCCAAGAGCAGGAGATCAGGGAAGACACAGGCAATATAGTATCTTCTGGGCAGGACAAGACATGGCAACCACTACTGTCGCTTGCACAAGTCCTGCGCGAGATCAAGTTATTCTATATTTCAGGGTAGATGTGTGTGTGTGTAGGGAATGGTTGTGAACTCCCATCCCTCGCTGAGGAACTATGAACAGCTGATGACTGCTAAAGAAAGCAGAAACAGTTTTCTTCAAGTTCTTGTCTCTGAAAGGTCCAATGTGCTTCTGTGAGTGACCACATCCATGCATATGTATGTGGGACAAAGTGGAGTCAGTAGGCTCTAAGAATAGAGGACATGGAGTTGAGAGAGAGTGAATCTGGGAGGCAGGGAAAGGTGAGTATTAAAATACATTGTATGCATGCATGAAATTCTCAAGGAATCAATACACATATCACACTAAAACATTCTTTATCTATTTTGTTCCTAGTTAGAAGAATAGCTCTTTCGTGCCTGCATCAGTTCATGGGTATGATTTTATTAGCTCATTTTCATTGAGTCTTTACAAAATATTCACCTTAGTTTTCAGCAAATCTACTATTTTTTTACAGTCAACATGCATATGAATTATATTTAATATAGATATCCTGTCAAAATATTGAGTAAAGCTGACATAAACTATGTTTAGAACTAATACAGCCAGTGTGAAATGAATACTTACAGTAAGGCTTGGGCTAACTCATTGGTAAAGTACTGGCCTAGTATGCCCCAAACTCTGGGTTCAAAGTCCAGTAGAGAAAGCAAAGCAAAGACCCCATAGCTTCTGATGGGAGGAGAGTCTTTGGTTTTGTTAGAAGACATCTATGGACAATAAACATCTGTATCTCTGAGGACCATTCTGTAGCTGTGGCATCTTTGTTCTCTGCTAATTGAATCAGGTTCCCCAGGTGATTGCCATGCACATGAACATCTGATGATGCTGAAACTGAATAACTTACTAGCTCTGAGATCCCAACAAATTATAGCCACGAGGACATGCATTTCTTTCCCTCATGGAAATAATCGTTAACATTAAATACTCAGGGAACCATTTATGTACTTGCTACCATTTTAATTTTATGGATTTTTAAATCAGGCTGTCCCAAGGTATAATTTACATTCCTTTGAATTCACTGATTTTTATGGCTGCAATTCAAAGGGTTTTGATGAATGTACAGATTCATCTAAACACCATTTTCACAGCAGGTATACAGAGCACTCCCCTTTCCAAGAGGTTTCCTTTGCCCGTTTGCTGTCAACGCTCTTCTAATTCTGTCATTCTCAGAACTTCACCAACTAGGAATCAATCAGTATCTAATCATTTGTGTGTGCATGTGTATACATGTGTTTGCATTTCAATTGGAGCCTGCTTTCGACATTTATGTTGCTGTGTAGTGATCCATACCTCATACTGCTGAGCAGTCCATTGGGTAGATATTTTTCTGAACTGTGGTAGAAGGCAGACTTGAGGTCAGGTTTCCAGGAATCCAGAATCTATTATGTCATAAACTGTAAGCATGGTTGTAACATTAAAATAGGTTCTAATATAGTGAGCATTTATCGCACCTTTAATATCCTGGTGACATCACGATCTCCAAAATGAAGCTGACTAGGTCATCTGCTGGACCATGGTGCCCAGAACAAGCTGAAGGTTCTGCAAAAATGAAGTATGGCTGTTCTTCCTTGTATATACCATGACCTTTGGAGAGGGACACAGGAGAAAGAGAACTTTTCCTTGAAACCCTGTATATTTACTTAAAGGGCTTTGATATTATTGCTGGATTAAAAAAAAAAACAATTGTTTTTCTTCATCTGTGAGTCATGGTTAAAGATTCCTGAAGAGCAGGCATATCACTCAGGCCTGCCACAGTGTGAACTTTGGAGCTATTTATTTTAGAAAGTTACCCGCAAATACCAAGAGTTATTTCCTGCTTTTAGCTATGAGTCCTGGCATTTTAACTCTTTGTAAACCTGTTGGCAGGCTTCATCAACCTAGAAAAGTTGTGTCTTGCTGTCCTCATGAGTTTTTATTGGAAAGATTGATTCTTCCTCGCTTTTGATGTAGCAGATGTTGTGTTTATCATTCATTTTCCCCAACATTCTTCTGAGGCAATTTCAACTTGATTCAGGAAAGTAATATCCCACCTAGGAGTTCAGTGTGAATATGAAGGGTGGAAATACTCAATGGGATGTATAAATAATGACATATTAAATTTCAGGAGTGTATTCAAATGATTCTTTTCATTTTTGTTCTGCTGAATCTCATTTCAGGAAATGTAACAATGGCACTTAATGACATCTCTCTCTTTCTCTCTCTCTCTCAGTATGGGGGCTGATGCATGTGAGGATGGGTGTGGACATTTGTGTGTTTGTGCACATGGAGGGCAGAGATAACTGTACACCTTATTTTTCCTCCTCTTCTTTCTCTTCTCCTCCTCCTCTCTTCTATTTCTCTTCCTACTCCTCTTCCTCTTCCCCTCCTCTTCCTCTTCCTGCTCTTATTGTTTTGTAAGACAGGGTTTCTCAGTTGGGCCTGGCTCATTGATTAGACTAGGCCAGTAAGCCCCAGGGATCTGTCTACTTCTGCCTCCCCTGTGTTGGACTTACAAGAGGGTGGAACTAAGCCTGGCTTTTTACATAAGTTCTGACGTCAAGTCTTAATGCTTTCATGGCAAGCACCTCCCTACCTGAGTCATCTTTTCTGTTTATAGACATAATAACATTCTCAATGAAATGTGAGTTCCATGGAAATCACATTTCTAGTATGTTGGGTTGACTTACTGCCAGGCTCCTGGGAGAGCCTCATAAGATTTTCATGACTGCAACATTAGATATTATGAAAGAATAAAATAAGATCCAGGGACTAGAGCTTTAGACGGGGAAAGTCAGAAACAACAATTTGACAAATGTTGCAGACAAAGCGGTCAAGCAACCAGTTATCAGAAACTTTAACAAACAAAAGGTAAACCCAGAGCCCAATGGTTATGCAATCTGAAAATATAAGCTGAGAGAATGTAAAAGTAGACACACACACACACACACACACACAGAGAGAGAGAGAGAGAGAAGCACACGTGTACATACACATGAGCTTGCATGCATGCATGCACATTTTATACACACAAACATGTGCATGTTCAGATAATTTTTCACTTTTGCAAATATATGCACAAGTACTGACTCAGTATGCTAAACCTGGTACCTGCATTTATTGTTCTTACAACACAGTAAAGGTGACCTTAATAAACTGAGTTGGGATGAGAAGCTTTAGGATTGGGTGTTGCCTCACCACCCTAGCATTCTCCTATGCTGGGTCTTGGAGCCTCCACAGGACCAAGGGCCTCCCCTCCCATTGATGCCAGATAAGGCCATGCTCTGCTACATATGCAGCTGGAACCATGTGTCCCTCCATGTTTTCTCTTAGGTTGGTGGTTTACTCCCTGGGAACTCTGGGTAGTCTAGTTGATTGATATTGTTGTTTTTCCTAAGGGGTTGGAAACCCCTTCAGCTCCTTCAGTCCTTTCCCTAACTCCTCTATTGGGGTCCCAGTGCTCAGTCTGATGGTTGTCTCCAAGCATGCACTTCTGTATTGGTCAGGCTCTGGCAGAGCCTCTCATAGGCTGGTGAGGCAGGTAGGTGGGTAGGGTAACTCCCTCGTAGAAGAAGGGGAGGGGGATGGGATGGGAAGTTTGTAGAAGGGAAACAGGGAAGAGGGTAAAATTTGAAATGCAAATAAATGAAATAACCAATAAAAAATTAACAAAAAAGAAAGTGGAAGGATTGGGGGTTGTCTGTAAGATGGGAGCATCCACCAGGAGGAAGGAGTTTTGTTTGGATGTCAGAGGCCTCAATAATGTCAGAATGCTTAAATATATTATACCTGAATGCTGTTCCCACGCTATTTTACTTGTAGCCATCTGTAAAAGGTACAGGGTGGTTCAGAGATATTTTGCTTATTCTCTGAGGATCTACTGAAGCCACTGAAGTCATCTTTCTATATATCTGTTTGACCCTTCCTGTCTCAAATTCCATATGAATATCTGAGAGCCAGGATATTTTACCCAGGTGAGAAGTCCTTAAGGTCTATGACTGAAGAAATGGTTTGCTTACTATCCTAAATAGCTCCTACTCATTTCTCCCACTAGCAAAGGAACATCTTCTGGGCTTCCACAAATTTTATAAGTCCTCATAAAAATCCCATTCTTCTTCAAGCTTACTAGGTATATAGCTAGAGTGATTAGGAATCACAATGGGTAACACATATGCAGAGCTCACTGTGTGCTCACAGAGTACACATTATTCTGTATACTTTACAGGGAAGCCCACTCCTTACTGCTCTCCCTGATTCTCACCCACATGAAGAGCAGGAGGAGGGATGAGGGAGAGAGGAATGAGAACAAAGAATTAAATGTCACTATGTTTGATAGAGTGAACATCTTTTGCCCAAAGAGATGCGTCTTAAGGAATTTAATACTTTCTCCATGGTGTCCATCCTTTTGGTCATCTTACTGAATAGAGTGACATGGGAAAATGGCATGCTGACCCTAGGGAAAATTTCAATTTCACTAACTTTTCAACATAGCTATAGAGGGTCACAGTGCTTATGTCTACCTTCTTCTTTTTAGGCATTTCTTTAAGAAAGAGACATGCATGACCACTAAGAAGTATCAGAAACAAGACCAAGATTATACAACTTGCCCACATACCTGGTAAGTGACACACAAAGGAGAGTTGTAACCCATAAACACTTGGGGTGAGCTACATGTGGTGCCTCCTTGTTGTCAGTAATTATTAAGGAGTCCTGAGATTTGAACTCTGACTCCCTCTGTGCTAAAGAATTCACAATGGACAACATTGTTTTGGATAAAGATGTTCCATAAAGGAGGAGCCCCGTGAGGCATTTTGGGTAATGCTACCAGAAAGTCAATTGGCTCCAGATTTTGTTGAGAGAGGGTTTAAAAGAGCATTGGTATGAATATATCTTGAATGACTTTCACAGTCCCACAAATATGTCTTGAAGTGAATATTTAGGACACATGGCTTGCTTGAAGTGAAGGAAAATGCCAGTCTAAGCCAGACGCTAGAGGAGTTGTATCTCAGAGCCTATGTTCTTCTCTCAAGAGTCAAGGCTCCAGAGCTATTGTTGCATGGCGAACCCACATATCCTGGTTCCCTACTTGGATGAAGTTTGAGTCGATACACTCCCATTACTATTTTTGTCTCCCTAAACCCTCACCATGCTCTCTAAATTGAATTACATTTTCTGTCTTTGTGGTGTGTATTGACTTTTACATGACTTCCTGGAGGGTTTTCTGCAAGATACTCAGCCCAGATGCAATGCTTCTCAGAGTAAAACAAAGGGTCCACCCTGATGAGAAACTGCTATGTTATTTCTTTAACTTTAAGTTTAAGTAAACGATTCTGGGTTGTGACCAGTCATGGTCTTTAGTGCGTGATTTTGTTTATTGATATGAGCTGACCCAAGTGAGTTATTCTGGTCTCCTTCAGATGTCCTTAGTCTTCATTCACAGATTCATACTTTCTTCCAGGAAAATTGCCAATCTTGTCAAAACTATTGCATTTTTCATGGATGCAAAGATGCAAGCTCCATGGGAGATTTGAAGATAAGTGTTAAGAGCTCCTGGAAATATACCTTAGGGGGTATAGGCTCAGAAAACACTCTTACTCTTGAGGAAAGATCCAAATTGATTTTGATGATCATTGGTCATTTGTTTATGTATCCATTCTCTAGTCAGGAAATATAGTTAAGCATCTCCTATACTTCTTGCATATTATAGAGTAAATAGCCCAAATTCCTTCTTGTGGAAACAGCATATCAGCTGGGAAGACAGACAACCAACACATAAGTACATATGTTATGTAATATAGGTACCTACTAGAGAGGAAAAGAAAGAACAAGACACACGTGGCAGAGCTGTGTGTTGGAAAGCAGACTAATGGACATTTATATATATTTATATATATGCCTCTATGGAAGACTCTATAAGAAAGAAGCAGCAGTTCACTGGAGGAGACATTTTCAGCCATGAAATGTCCGTCAAAGGTGGGATATGTCCTGGGACCATGGATCCTAAGGTGCTTAGAACAGAGGAAGTAGGTAGGAAGAAGAGCCATGGGAGGTCATTTCAGAGACAATGTGAGTGAGCTGTGTTTGTGAACATTTGCTTTGTTGTGAGCTGAAAGCAAAGTCATGGAGTAGTCCTAAGAGGAGTCATGCAGTTATCAGGGTGATAGGTCATGATATTGGGATCAGGCTGAAGGGTGTGAGGATGGATGTTATATTTATCAAATGGTTGAAATAATCCACATAGGTGATACTGATGGCTTTGATTGGGAAAAGGAAAATGTAGTTTCCAGAGCTGGGTAATTGGGGTGACTTGAAAAATCATCTCTAATGATAAATAAAAATGTTCAGCTCCTAGATAGTTACCTAATTCCCAGTAAGTACTTAAAATTCTTGCTAATTTCTGGAAGATGTATCTTAATGTTAGAGAACATGACTAGTATTCACAAGATGCAAGGTAAACTCCCTGGAAGCAGCAACATTTAAACAAACAAACCCTGTAGCCATTGAGTTGAGAGTGTATCTGCAATATTTTAAAGCCTGTTATCCTGGGATGATATACTGAACAGGTAGATTCAGGACAATCACAAGTTCAAGGCCAGCCTGAACTAAACCAGGGCTGTGGATGTAGCTCAGGAAAAGAGTGGTGCCTGCGTCTAATCTCCAAACTGAAACTGAGTGAATAAAATTTGACTTAGTCGTCAGGCACAATTTCTACCACTACCACCACCACCACTTCCTCCTCCTTCTCTTCTTCTTCCTCTCCTCTTCCTCCTTTTTCTTTCTTCTGCATCCTCCATTTCTTCTTCCTCCTCCTCCTATTATTATTATTATTATTTTCTAACATTTATGTAAAACATTACCATTAAAACAAACATTCACCAGTGACACACAGACTCATGGGCACTGTCCTCATGAGCATTATATGACTGTGTGCACTGCCTTGCTCCATAGGGTTATAGCTAAGGACTCACTAAGTGCTTGGACACTGTAGTTGAGAATTCTCAGCCTGAACCAGATGTGTCATTGTCAAGCTGCGTTTCTCTAGCTTGTCTATGAACATAGTCTTACTCTTCTTGTTATATCCAGGAAAAAATAGGAAAGTAACTTAACAGCAATTGAAAGCATTACATGATATAATAGCTATTAGATCTCTAACACAAACCTGGGACTTATCTATGAACTCAAGAATAGTTGGATACAATAATTGGAGGTGGGCTCTAGAGATCAATAGCATGGACTTACGTCCCAACCCTTACTGACTTCTTGGTTACAATGGACCAGTCACTTAATTATTTTTGAGCTTTAATTATTTTATTTGTAAACTCTGGGTAATAATAACACTTAGTAAGATTATGTAACTTGCTTGAAATCACAATGTAACTGATACTTTGAAATTAAGCACATAGGATCAGTGTGGATGATGCTTCACTACCATTTACATAATGGCAGTGACTGCTTCTTTTGGGAATAAGCCACTATGCTTTCCATTTTAGAAAAAATATTAGAGAAAACCAACAGGATAGCAGGAAATTGAAAATATCAATGTATCCTAATATAAAATATTCTCTTGTGTATGTTCTCCAAGCACATTTTAATGTTTTACTTATTAAGTTCATGTCTGATATAAATTCAACTATTTCAAGTTGTAGATTTTAGTCATATTTTAATAATTCTTGTTGATTGAATTGCAAATTAGACTATTATGTTGTTTTCCTAGAGTGGCATTTATTATTTTCTAGGACATGGAACTATACAATCTATTCTCTCTTCCTTTCTAATTACTTTCTTTTTATTTTTAGGCAAGTTAAGAAAGTGCTATTCCTCACTCGTCTTTCACAACACCTCTCTTAATTTTTAAAATACAATATTTAATTAAAACAAAAACAAAAAATAACACATAGCTCCTAGAGATATTTGAAGATGTAATGAGTTAATACTGTAAAAGTGCTCCAGACTCTGCCTCGTGCACAGTAAGCTTGTGTGTGCTCACTGAAAAAAGTTGTCAATTGTGAGCACTAGTGACTGTGAATTATTTTTAATGTTGTCTTGTCAATCAGTGGTAAATCAACACATAATTCCTCAAATTTGACATGGTTTTTCTCATTCCATTTCATCTCTTTTTAAATAATCTGCTAATTTAAGCCATGACTCTTGTGAACTTCTAATTCTAGTAATTTATTTCCCAAAAGGAATCCCAATCTACTATGGGGCAGAATAAAGAATTAAATGTTCTGACAGTTCTACCAGCTTCACTATGGCTAAATATCCATCTCTCTTAAATCCCACTTCTTTAGATGGTCCCTTTATATACCCCTGAATGAGTCTTTCTATGTTTTAGAGTATTTTATGGTTGACTTTTGGCGTCTCCTACTACAATGCTGTCATGTGGAGCCTTTGTGGGTTACCCTTGTTCCCTCTCTGCTGGCTTTACTCACAGGTCACGGCCTCCAATTATTCTTTTAGCGTATCACTATCAACACTGAATAGAGTCCATTTTCACAATTGCTGCCTTCAAAGAGAATTACTCAGGATGGAAATAAATATGCTCAGCAGGGAATGACTGCTGAGTGCCGATGGAAACACTTGATTTTGCTGGTATGGCAGCTAGGCTGTCTGCAGGGGCTTAGGCTGGCAGGGGAAGGTCTGGAATCTGGGAAAGGACCCCGAAGGAGAATGTACGTACACTTAGAATAAACTCTTGCTGTATTACTATACATGAAGGGGCATTTGGGATAATAGGATGTTTCCTCTCCCAGTGCTATCTATGAGCCTGATATTCAGATATGGTAAAATTTTGGGAGAAATTATTTATTACACAGTTGCTTTTCCTGTTTTGAAGAAAAGGTTCAGTTTAAAGACTACGGTGGGAATTACAGATTTCTACAAGCCTCTCTGGAAGGTGACCCTCACAATCCAGAGTTTGCTTTGATGTGATTGTGTCTTGCTAACTGCCTGCCAGAATCCTTATTCATTCAGAAAACCTTTCTTAGGGATTACAGATATATCAAACTTTGTGCCAGGCAATGGGGAGAATTGAAAGATGACAAGAAATGCCCTGATAAAGATTTCTATATTCTTGTGGACCCAAATTGACATACTCTTGTGATTACAAGATAAGTCATTGGCAAGAACAGAATGTTGAGGGTTCACAAGGTCCATTTATTTTGCCCTTGGGAGGGAACCATCCAAGGCTTAAGCAAAGACGCCTGTCCTTATGCTTCTGATGCAGTGTGGAAGTGTAGCATAGAGGAGGAATGGCATGGAGAAGGTCTAAAGTCCAATGATAAGAAACCATAAGGTGCCAGGAATGGCCACTGACTATAACAATGGATTTGACCATATATTCATAAGGTAGACAGAAACCAGGACACATAACCGGAAGTATCGTTGTTTTGCAAATTATCATACATACTCGACAAAATTCTTTGACTTATTGGTACCTTTCAAATCCTAACCTAACATTAAATCATATTATTAATGTCAAGAACATTAATAATGTCAAGAACATGAATTTCAAAAGTCCAGTAACACTGGCATTATAATAGAATGGCTAGCAGATGAAAGACTTGGAATAGAATTCTTCCTCAGAATTGTACATGCAAGTTAAAAGATGCTCTGATTTCATAAGGAAGCACTGGTGTAATGTACAGCATGTACATTTCTTTTGCCAACGATTGAGTAGCTTGGCTGTCCTCCTGATTGCCCCCATTTTTTTATTAAGTGCTTCTTCTAGTCCTGTAAGAATGCCAGATGGTTCACCAGTGGAGTTAACTGATATAGCTGTGAAATGCTATTCCTGGTCTTATAGTGGACTGCCATTAGTTGAAAACATGGATGGTCTAGAAAGCAAAAGATTTATAAAGGTTTATAGTATAGTCCAAGAATATGTTGGGATACATAATTAATCGTTGTTTTAAATATAATGAATCAAGCTATAAATCACATTTAACCTGTGTATAGAAAAAAATGGGCTGACATGTCTGGGGAGAGACTGGAGAGAGGGCTGAATAAAGAATACATCCTGTTCTTACATAGGATTGAGTTAAGTAGCTTCAAATTGCCTATAACTTCAGAACCAGGGGATCTAACACCCACTTCTGTGCTCAGTGGGTACCTGAGCTCATGTATACACACCTCTCCATGCATATATCTCAATACATATACACATAATGCTTAACTGATTAAAAAAGGCTTTGATAATTTTTGTATTAAAATCTCTTGGTCTCATTAGAAAATAAACTTAATTGTGGTTGAATTAGGGAAAAGTTGGAAGGAACTGAGGAGGTGAACTAGCAATCTCAACTAACCTGGACCCTAGAGATCTCTCAGAAACTGGATCACCAACCAGGCAGCATTCACCAGCTGATATGAGGCCCCCAGCACATATAAAGCTGGTTCAGTCAGAGAAGATGTACATAACCCTCAAGAGACTGGAGGCCCCAGTGGAGTTTAGAGGTCTGGTGGGATGGTGGGGTGGGGACATCCTTGTGGAGACAGGTGTGTGAGGAGGAGGTATGGGATGTAGAATAGTCAGGGTGTAGAGCTGGAGGGGAATAAAATCTGGAATTGTTAAAATAAAAACCAAAGTAATGATAAAAATAAAATAAACTTGATTTCACTGCACAGAAGCATACCTCTGGGCTGATCTACAAAAGCTTGGAGCTTTTTCAGAGTCTTGCCAATACCATGGGCAGGAGTACAATGAATCCAGTACCTATGGAAGTTCTTAAGTAAGCCTGCAGTGCCCAGAGGTATCTTATGTGGTCCCACGTGTTGCTATACTGATCCTGTTTCCAGCTTCTCTTGATAGCAGTCCAGGCCTGTTCATACCAACATTCCAGCTTTTCCTAGTTAACCGGGATTTTTAGTAGCAAAGTTGCTTTCCTTAGGAATTGAAATGCTAGCACTTACTTCTCCTGGGATTTCTCTCTTAGCAGCCCAGTTTGCCAGTGTTCAGCATTGGGTGGAAAGGAAAATTGGAGTGGTGTAACAGTAAGGAATTCCTTTAAAGTCATAAAACCCCACTTTTGATGAGTCTTATAAGCTATGTAACCTCAAACAAAATGGCCTCTTTGTGTTAAAATTTCATTACTTCTGAAACATAAATAATGGTGCCTGTTGCTCAAGAGTTCTGGGAAATTAAAATGAGATCACATGAATATCTTCTAGAACATGTATAAAGTTCTCCAGAAAATCTCTAGCACATAGTAGGTGCTCAAAATGTATTAGTTCACACAAAAAAATTTTTAATCCCTTCAAGAGTCTGAGGATGTTCAATTCCAAGCACCACATAAAAACAGATGTTGGTGATACATGTCTTTAGGCTTAGATTTCTCAAAACCTGGTTTAATAAGGGTTATTAAATGCTTTAACCTCCATTCTAGCCAACCACCCACCAGAGGTAGTGGAAAGGAAAGGTTGATAGGGCAAAGGGGGATGTGGACCTGTTTAGAAATAGTTCTTTGGGGGAATTCCAATTTTCATTGTCAGGATATCAGCAGTTCAGTTCACACAAATCAGTGGTGGTAGCTTGATCTAGTCACAAACACCATTCATTAATCAGCAAAGGCTGTTCGATCCAGAAGAAGCTACAAGGCTCTGCCAACTGATCTAAGTCTGCAGAAAAGACCAGAAGCTGCTGGACTATCATGAGAAGTTCTTTGGTGCATTTCTCTCTATGAAGTCATTACAAACAACAATCAGTGAAGAAGGTAAGGTAAACCAATGCCACAGCATCATCAGCAAAGACCAGCGCCAGCAAAGACCAGTGAAGAACATCAGAGTAGCAAGGCAAACTAATGCCACAGTGCTGTTCACTGTCTGTTGCTTTAGGCTTATACCCTTTCCAAACATCACATGTCCTCTCAAGCATCCTCTCCAGCAAAAACACCATATGATCTTTTTCCAGGTATATAGAGAAATGTAGAGGATGAAGTTATGTTATAGATACTTTCCTAGGTCACAGTAGCATAGCTGAATGCAGTCAAATGGAAGATGGGGTTGGAAGTGATCCACTGATGGTTTGTAGAGTCTGGAATATGCTTTTTTTCCAGGTACCTGGCAGAGGGCTGGAGAGTGTGGAGTCCTGTCTTACTCTGCCTACTAGTCTGGGCACTTGTAGTTTGCAGGGGCTGTAGGGAAGGGTACCATCTTCTCATTTGTGTCAATAGCACAAATTGATCTGAGCTGGCATCAGTGTGGGAATAGTTCATTTTACCAATATACCAGCCAGAACTCCATTGTTTCAAAGACTCTGAAGCTGTAGTGAGGATAATTATGAAAGAGTACTGCCCCAGCAAGCCTTTGCACCACTCCTTCCAACTATCCTGTAAAGTATGACTCTTAAACTTGAATAGTTAACCAAATATATTTATGTATATAAAACTCTCAATTATATAATATCAATTTTCAATGATAAAGTCTTTTCTCAATTATCCAACCTCTCCAAAACACCAGAAATACATCTGATGCCATCTGGATATCCACGCCTCCTTATCCACTCTGCTTGTCTCATCCACAGAGCCTCTCTCTCTTTCCTCCCTTCAATATCTTAGCTCCTCCTCTCTCCCTTCCAATCACTGGCTTCTTACTGCCTCAATGTGAATGGATAGGAAACATCTTGCAACATGAAGCCACCAGGGTGACCTGGAAAATAGTGCTGAAGAAACTGCAAGTGCAGTTCAAATAGGTTCTAGTAAAACACAATATCAAGGGAAAAAAGAACCCGTGGCATTTAGATAGCTTCAGAGACCCAAAGCTCACTATTTGAAAGGTATGTAAAAAGTCTGAGGACAGGCTGATTATGGTGGGAACATGCTTAGATATCTGGGAAGTCACCATCAGCAGTAGAGGAATTGTAAATATTAATGAAGTGGATGGGCAGATATTTTAAAAGGAGCCTTTTGCTCTGAGTATTTTTTTGTAGAGGAGAAAGATTGTTAAACTTTAAAGGGGTGTATTTTTTTCCTACTGTATATAAAGCACTCCTGACAGGTGCTTGGCAATGCCTGTGTGTGTGTTTTAGGAGAGAAGCATTTGACAATCTATAAAGTGGGTCAGATCTAAGGTGGTATGCATTTATAATAACAAGGATAAAAAAAGAAAGAAGAGAGAGAAAGTAAAAGAAAGAAGGAAGAAAGGAAGGAAGGAAGAGAACTGATAAAAGATGAGCTAAGAATGCCTTATTTTGTGACGTGATAGAATTATGAAGAACAAGAAGTGGTAGAGCTGTGGGCTAGCTGAACTGTGAGTAAAGGAATCTCAGTGAATGTGAAAGACAGACCTGGAAATGAGATGCTCAGAGAGAAATGAGTTCATATGTGCCTCTTTATGCCAGCTAAAAATAACTAGCATGTGAGTCATTCTCTGTTTTTTGAAATCAGTTTATTAAAAAAAAATCTTGATAATTAGCTCAGCAAATCTTTATATCGAGAATGTATATTCACAAATAATTCTTGGTTTATTATAGCATCACAGCCTGATAACTCCATTGGAAATTAAAAAATAATGTAAGTTGAAGTGGCTTGAACACACCTGAGTGTCACAGCTGAGAGATGCAGCAAACTGCAGTGTTGACATCCCCTGTAATCATGCCACTGGCCGGGAGTCATGCACTCCTGTGAACAACATGGAGAGAATTCTCCATTCATTGCTAACCAGGGGGAAGGTCAGAGTTCACAATCTAGAGTATGATGCAGATTCACTATACTTTCACAACTGTGGTGAAGTTCAAAAATCCTGAGTTAAGCCATCCAAATTACAGGACCTTTTTTTTCTTTGTATATATACACATACACAGGTACATACGTGCATGTGATTTCTGTATAAAATACATATAATGAATTGTATATGTACACACATAAACACATATGTGTGTATATGTGTGTTGACCTTTGACCATTAAATGCTTCAGATATCCCATTGTTCAGATATCAATTTCTAGTTTAAAAGCAGAAGTTTCCTTATAATCTTTGATTACATGTAATTTTCAGATTCATGTGCTGATTCCACAGCTGTTGAATGGTAGGAACCATGTAATGATAAAAACTGATTGAAATAACTGGCATCAGATGCTCTCAAGTTTTAGAGCAGAAAGAATCATAGAGAGTTAAGTCCAAGTTCTTCCAAATTAACCTGATATAAACATGAAACCAGGTTTATTTCTTCCTCATTATCTGTATCCTTTTGACATGACCATATTTCCATATCTGCACACCTCATTAGTGAGTGGTAAGTGGCTTTCTACTAGGCAGAAGTTTAGCCTGTTATATAGCAGTTGACACTTAGTTCCGTCCTGAGTTCTGTATTATTATACTTTAATACCATTGTTGTTGTTGTTATAGTTGCTATTGTTGTTGTTGTTGTTGTTGTTGTTATTATTAGCACTGCCTGGAAGTAACAAGCTTCTTTTGCAAGCTTGTACTACTAGAAAGCAGAGAAATCTATTTCATAATATGGGTCATAATGGGGACATAGAAACAACACTTTCTGCTAAAAATGTTGATTTACTTTAAGAAGACAACAGTTAGGGCCTGCATTAGGAAGGGGGCGGAGTGGGTGAAGTGCTTGCTATGTAAGCAGGAAGAACTGAGTTCAGATTCCCCCTTTATGTTCCAGGTCATCTTAGTTATTGAAGAACATAATCATATTCTATTCATCTGGATTTTTCTTCTTCTCTTTATCATTAATGCTCTGTCCATCTCCCAATTCAGGCAGAAATCCCATTCTCATTTGTTGCCTTGACAAACTTTGCAGACGGTTAAACCAAGGAATACCTGTTAGCATTTAACATTCACGGACACCTCATCTGTTAGTTATATTTTATGCTGCCTGCAGACACCACTGATTCTTTGTATGTCACTTGATTTTAGATGTAATAAGAAACCAGGATACGTGTTTGTTGAATAGCATTGAAATGCTATTATTGCTAATTTTTAAAGCATCTGCTGATTTTTATCTCTCTGGGAAGCCATTGCCACCAAAAGTCGATCAGTTACATTTCAGCAAGAGCAACCCTCTATAAACGATGAGGAAGCTTAGCACTTTGCAGTTATAATTTTATGACTCACCAGGAAGAGATAGTACTTCAGGAAGGAAGGCAGGAAACACAACTATATCTATAGTTTTAAATGATTTAGTCTTCAGTTTTAAATATCATCTCAGAAGATATAATATGACATCATTTTAAATATTCAAAACCTTTTTTATTTTCAGCCAGGATTATTTTTTATACACTTGCAACATGCTACAACAGTTCACTATAGCATAAAGTTCCTTGAATATGTACAGTCTGTTCATTATGGCTAAGGGAGGCTTCTTGGAATTCAAGCTCAATTTTTATGATCACCAGTGTTTTAGCTATTGTTGCAAAATTTTTCTTTTTATTCTGAGATACCTTTATCAAAAGGAAGACATGAGAGTTACGAAATGTGAACTTCCTTCTCTGTATACTTGTAGAGAACAAGCTTTCGTGGTGATTGAAATATGGGGAAAGGACATGTCTTAGAAATTGTCATGGTTTGAGTATAAATATATGCTGAAATTCACAACAATGAAGTAAAACGTTTTGAAGAAAAAGGGGGGAGTCAAATTTTACTGACTTTGGGTTCACTGAAGATTTCTTATTATAACAAAGAATCAAAGCTCGAAAAGAAAAGAGGTACATTTCTGACATGGTAGTTCCAAACAAAACAAAAGCAAAAACAAATACAATGATGGAACATAGACTGGAAAAGCAAAGCAAATATAAACGAAAGATTTGTGTTTAGACTATACGGGCATTTATAATTTAAGAACAAAGATTTGGACGTGTGTCTCACCCCAAAGCACACAAAAATGGAAAAAGAATGTGTAAAAGGATGTTCATTATCACTACCCATTTGGGGGCCAAGATGGAAATGCTTGAGTTACCTCTACACATTCCTCCAAAGTCAAAGGAAAAGGAAAAGCCTCAGAATTTATACTCCTCAGTGAGGTCATTAGAAATTCATGCCCTGAGGGTAGATAGGTAAAGCTACACCTGGGTTTAGAGACAAAATGAATTATGAAGTGTTGAACTTCAAATCTCCACTTATGACCTACCTGTTGCTTTCCTAGGTATTTATGATGTGCCTAGCCACACCAAGAATTGATGTGCCAGGGTTAGGGGATACCTGGAGGAGGGGCTCCACCCTTTCAAAGGAGAAAGGGAGGGGTATTAAGGGAGGGATTTGGGGAGGAGTGGTGGCAAGGATTGGATTGTAATGTAAATTTAAAGTAAGAAGAAAGAAAAAGTGTATTCTATAGACAAGAATGATTCACAATTGTCTGTTGTAGTTGTTTATAATGCCCAATAATAGGAAACAACAAAAATGACTAGCAACAAATGAGTGAATAAATTAATTATAATATATCCACCCAATGGGAAATTGCTTGGCAAGAAACTATCCATCAAAGCAAGAACAGGGGTGAACTTAAATTTGATTATGGAAGAATAAAGAAAGTACTGGCCCTGAGGCTCTAGCTCAGCATAGTGTTTGTTGGGCATACACAAGGCCCTACCTGTGAGCTCTAGCACTGCCTGAGTTTCCTATAATCCTCAACAGTCAGAAGGTGGATGCCAAAGTGCTTTCCCTATGTAGCAAATTCAAGATTAGCTTAATTTATGTTACTGTGTCAGAAAAACAAAAATAATGACTGCCTGTATAGAAAATACAAACTAGCCTGTAGTACTGTACCATTCATATCATAGGTTTGCTGGCTTAGACATGGCTGATTTGAAGAGGGCTACAAAGAGATGAAAGATATACCAAGTAATTAATGGGTATGATGTGCTCCTTGTATTTATTGTACAGAGCTTTGAAGATGCAACCACAGGAAAAAATTGGATTGTACTGTGCAATTTATTGTATGAAAATTATAGCACTATTTTTCCGTGTTTATTTTTATTAATTTAAAATTTTACATATATGTCTATCTCTATCTCTCTATCTCTATTTCTCTATCTATCTATCTATCTATCTATCTATCTATCTATCATTCTATCTCTATCTCTTTCTATGTGTGGGTATGTGGACCTGAACATAATTAACTGCAGAGTTCTGAAGATGCTGTCAGAACTCCTGGAACTGGAATTACAGGTAGTTGCATCCTGCCAAATGTAGGTGCTGCAAACTGAACTTGGGGATTCTACAAAAAGCAGTCTGAACTCTTAACTGCTTAGCCATTGCTTCAGTTACTGTAGCCCAACAACTTTTCAGAAGGAACTAAGAAAGAACATGGATGATGAACAAGAATGGATGATGTATTTTACGTTGAGAAACTCAAACTGCAGCAGCCTCATGCATTTGCTTGTGAGGATGCTAACAAACCTGATGAAGCTCTTCAAGGTCTCAGTCCACCTGCCTTTTACTGGTGACAATTTCAAAATACTCAGATATCCTTAGAAAGCAAGATATTCTTTTAACGGAAAATTCAGGCTTAAGAGACTTTTTAACTTACCAAAGGTTCAATGACTTCTTTCCTTTCCCCTTTCCTAATCAAGCCAGCAACTGCCCAGGTCAGAGTCAAGAACATGATACTCTCTTAAGAAATGTCTTTTATATATGGATGACACTTTGGGAGGCTTCTAGAGTTTTAGAAATGTGGTTATGAAGGGATGTATAAAATTGTATCATGGAGAGGATTAATGAGCAAATAGGATGTTACCCTGAATCAAACACCATCTACACACTGTGTCTGTCCCCTTCATTCCTCTGCTGTATTCAACGGCATGCCCAGAGTTCCTCTTCAGCTTACATGGCTGACAGAGCCCTGCATCTCCATCTGTAGTTGGTATGACATCAGTACACAAACATCTGGGCATCATTCCATTTAAGGAACACTATCACACATTCTTAAAATAACTAGTTGATGCAAAGTACCCTGGGAAGCACCACAGCAATTGGGGGGGGGGGAGGTGCGTTGTGCTTATTTATACCTTACCTCCGTGTTCACAGGCCTATGCACAGCTCTTTGTGTGAAAGAGAAGGTATGATTGCCATCTGAGGAGCCATATGCTTCTTTTTAAATTTTTAACTGTTTTTGAAATTAAAAAATATAATTACTTTATTTTCCCCTTCCTCTCCCCCATCCAACCTTTCTCATGCTCCCTTTGTTACCTCCCAAATCCATGGCCTCTTTTTCTTTAATTGTTAATTTGTTATTATGACACACACACACACACACATTTGTGCATATATATGCATAAATATATTAATGCAACCTGTTGAGTCCCTTTAATGATACACACACACACATACACACACACATACACACACACAAGTGATATGTATTTGACATTGGATCAGAGATTACCTAAATATTGTACCTGATCATCTTCATTCCACTGCAGCATTTAACTTCATTGCCAGAGTTTCTCCATAGAATAGATGAGAGAGCCCTGCACATTTGTAGTTGGTATCATTTCTATCAAATTGTAACCTAATAATCAGCCATGAAATCATATACACACACACGTATACATATGTATGTGTGTACATATACACACACACATATATATATACATATACATGTTTGTACTTATTATATTTATGTATAATTATATATATATTTATTTATACATATACATATTTGTTCTTATTATACTTATGAATAATTTTATGGCTGACTACTTGGTACTGGATAACCAATTAGTGACCTTCTCATTCTTGAGGAAGCATAACTTTTCAGCTCTCAACATTTCTTAGTTCCTATAATTTTTTGTCTAGGGGTGAGGCCTTCTATGATTTCTCCTGTTTGTTTTAGAATATCTGTTGTTGCCCTTGTTCAGGTCTCATTTACATAGCCATATATTGAGGTATTAGGGTTGAAGCTTCCCTGTCATTTCTATGAGACAACCTCACAGAGGGTTTCCTTGTCCTCTGTATCTTCCAACCTTTATGCTTTCTCTTCTGCACTGTTTTATGAGCCTTGGATGCTAGAGTGATATTGTAGATATATAACAATTGATACTATGTATCCAGTTTCAGTGATCAGTTATTCTCTGAATTTTGACAACTTGTGATTTTCTGTGATGGTATACATCAGTCACAAGTCACTTTTTTATTTGATAAGGAGTGAAAGCTGCATGTATGTATGGATATAAAGTAAGTATTGGGAATGCTGTTGGAAGTTACGCTGGTTGAGAGGAGCGGGGTAGTGGCAGCAGGTTCCCTTCTAGCATTCTGCACTTACTTATCCTGGATAGTTGCCTGGGTTTATGTATAGTACTTGGCTTGATTTACCTACTGTTGAGCAGATCTTATGTTCATTCTGAGAGGTGTGTGTTACTATCAATGTATGAATGCCACTAGTGTACCCTTAGGGATGTCTTGCCATGCTGTGCCTGTGGTGATTCCTTGGTATCACAGTTGGATAGGACTGTTGGTTGATCCTTTCCCTTGACAGCTTGCGTAACACCCGGTACTATGAAAACTAGTCTTCAGGGAGGATGCTTTCAGGTCCTGTGACCAAAGTGCATAGAGACTTTCCTTCAATCTCTGGAAAGCAACCAAGGGCAACTGCAATAGACGGGTCTGGGAGACACTTGGACTCCCCTGATCAACAACTGAAAAGAGGGTTTATCATGCTTGGCACTGAAACTTTTGTTGCATATCATAGGGCTCATCTAGGGAACATGTTCAAGTAGCTTAAATTCACTTAAACTCTATATGTATATGTATATGTATATGTATATGTATATGTATATGTATATGTATATGTATACACTTAGATGTATCCTATGCAATTTTAGAAAAAAACCAAATATTACCTTTTACATTTGTTTCAAACATCCTTAGTGTTATTTTACACCAAGCCTTCTATATAACTGCCTTCTCCCCTCCCAAATTATCTCCCTTCCCCAGTCACTTCCATTGCTCCTTTATATAACTGATATTTTCTATTCACTATGGTATTCCTTTCTTCTGGCCATGGTACCAGAATACATGAAAATATTCCTGTGGGCAGATAAAGTTTGCCTGTGATGGCTTCTTTTGGCTAAATGCTATTTCATCCTTTTATTAAGCCACATGATAAATGAGATATTGCCAAAATTATTTTAAGTAATTGTGAACATGGATGTTTGACCTTGATTTGATGACCTTTAGTTACTTCAATGAGAAACATACTGCTTCATATTAACCATGTGAAAATATCACATAAAGAATGTGCTATGTGCTAGTTAGAAAGACCAATCTTATGAAGCACAGTAGAGTAATGGAAATATATTTATTTTATGTCCATTATGTAATCATGATTTGAGAATGCATCCTTTTTAAGAAATTACATGCCTTTAAGAATCCTATGGATAGTGATGAACTGCTAAGAAACCTCTTAAGGTTTGCATCTTTTATTTGTAAAATCTCTGCCAAGGTCTTATGAGCCTTAGAATAATAAAGCCCAGACAATTCCAAAGGATTTGTATAAATACAAATGCTATTAAGAGGAAGGCTGTAAAATTTATGCCAGGATTAAAATAAACTCCACTGTGCATTTAATGAGAAGTATTCTTATATCATAGCATTAGCACTATGCCCAAACCAGCCAGTCTGGGTTGAAAATCATGGTTGACACTGAATTTCCATGTGTCACCTGCTGATAGAGTTACTTATTGATGGTCTACATCACTGAGAAGATCAGGTATAGCAATACGGTTTGGCTCATAGTTTGAGATATCAGATCGTATCATCCCTTTTTCACACATAAAAGTTGTAAGTGATCCAGTTTCAGGAAAGAAGGATTATACTTTCCAAGTTGGCAAAGCCAGGATTCAGTAATGTCAGATCCTCTCACCTATATGTCCTCAGCTTATCTTTTCTGTTGTCTTTCATGTTGAATGGGTTGAAACCATCATTGAAGACTGTGGTGACCAATAAGAAAACTTAAGCATCCCATAATAATTATTATCATAAATGTTATTATAATCATAATACTTGAAGCATCCCCTGTATTTCCTGTATTCAGAATGGGGAGATAATTGAAAAAGACCTCAAGCAGACCGATGTATATCTAGCTTTACTAAAGTTGGGTGACAGATCTTCTTGGAATAGCCCTAAGGATCTTAGATCAGTCCAGACCCACTGAACTATCTGAACATCTTTGAAGTATGTGGCTACTCTGAGATGAGGCAGCTAAACAATTATGTCCTTAGAAATGAGGGAGGACACGATTGTTAGTTCGACAACCCCGGTGCTATTTCTCAGGAGTCAGAGCTCCTTTACCCCACAGAGGTTTAGTTGATATTAGTCTCTCCAGGAGAATTAAAATAATCACATGAATTTATATAAAACTGTACTTTGTCACGTGGAGAAACAGGAAGAAAATTCAATATTGAAGTTCACCGTGATTTTTTTAAGGCAATAAAACTGTTTTAATCTTTTCTAACTTTTACATAGTTTGAATTGCGGTCCCTATGAGATATACATGTTACTAAGCATAAGATTTTAAATATTTACATATTTTACCAGAGAGCCAAATCCAGTCAGCTATGGAGAGAAGATAACTGTGATTGGACATCATGTCTGCTCACATTCAAAATGGTATTTGTGACCAGCGATCAGACAGATGCTGTTGAGTCGTGTTTCCATATCCCAAGCTATTAAAATTACCTAGTTCTAGTGCCAAATCTGAGCACTTCAATTTCTAAGCATCAATTGTCCTAATATAGGTTAACTTCAAAGCTAAAACCCATGATGTGGCACATGGTTACTTACATAAATAAAATAGTAAATAATACGACCAAGTCTCCAAAGCACTCCTTATTCCACAACCCACTTCTCATGCTTCCCAATCTTCTTCGTATAGGCTGGATTTTCTCCGTGAGCCAGGCAGTGCTGAGGGAGCACCTTCAGTATGGAACTGATCTCACTGAAATGCTCCTCACAGTTCGGCTCCATAGCATTTGGGGTCTCTTTGTTTACACACAAAGTCTATGGATTGAAACCCCGATTCTCACAGAGTGCCCTCAGGTATAGAATTCCTTCTGGCAGAACATCATCTTTCAGGATTTTCACAACCCTTACTGTTAGCAGTCCAGTTGGAAGAGGATATTATTAAAGATATATATATATATATATATATATATATATATATATATATATATACACACATACACATATATAATGTGTATATATACATACATATATAATATGTATATGTGTATATATGTATATATGTATATGTGTATATAAGTATATATGTATATAAGTATATATGTATATGTGTATATGTGTATATGTATATATGTGTATATGTGTATATGTGTATGTATATATGTATATATGTATAAATGTATATATGTATATATGTATATATGTATATATGTATATATGTATATATGTATATATGTATATATGTATATATGTATATATGTCTGAGCCTGTGTCTGCCATATGTGTTCAGGTGCTTGTGAAAACCAGAGCGTTTCGATCTCCTGGAACACGAGTTGAAAGAAGTTGTGAGCTTCATGACATGGGTACTGGGAACTGTACTTAGGTCTTCTGGAAAAGGAGCAAGTTATCTTAACTGCTGAATTATATCTTCAGACCTTGGAGGAAGATAGTTTTGAAAGTAATATATGGGGAGTAATATTTTGCTTTGTATCCTTCTAACACTACATACATCTTATTATTTTCAAATGACAATGAAGATATTGAGTAGAAATTTGTATGTATTCAAAAATGTTCTTTGAAACACAGCTTTCTGAAGTGAGGCTTTTATTTTCAGGAAGGGATGAATTAGAAATTTTAAGCACACAGATGAAGATTGGCCAGGATAAGTGACACATGCTAGTTATCTCAGAATTTTTGAGGATAGAACAATGTGTTTGTGCCTGTGAATGTGTGTGTGTGTGTGTGTGTGTGTGTGTTGGGATTGGGCGTGTCTGGGACTAACCTATGTGGAATAGAAAGCTCTGGCCAAACCATTTCTGGATTGCCTCAGACCTGCCAGCTGCTCAGTAGTGATACAGAGACTTATTTATAAAAGCATAGGCATAGTAACTAGGCCACTTCTAGCTAGCTCTGTCCTGACTAATCCTATGATGTGGTCTCTTAGTTCTCATTCAGCCCAGGCACCTCCATGTCACTCTGGCAAGTGTCCTGCCTCAGCTTCTTCTCCCAGAGTCCCTCCTCAGCCCAAAGCTGCTCCTTCCCTTTCCTGACTAGCCCTTGGCCATCGGGCTGTTATTAAAACAACCAGTGAATGCCTTAGGCAGGTGAGGAAGGGACAAATACACAGAACACACTTTCACACAGTGTACCCCAACACCAGCATGAGTTACAGTGTTGATAGGACACACTTTCACACAGTGTACCTCAGCACCAGCATGAGTTACAGTGTTGTTGGATACACTTTCACACAGTGTACCCCAGCACCAGCATGAGTTACAGTGTTGACATATTGTTTCAAAACAAAGCAAAGATTGGAGAAGAGAAATTTAAAATGGCTTGCCTCCTTTTCCTTAAAATTGCATAGTTTGATTTAGCATAAGTATTTATGTTTTACAGTGCCCTTTATTCTTTATTCTTTCATTCTTGTTAGGTTTAACTAAAAAGGCTCAACTAGGGTGTCTTTTAGGACCTCTTCCCTCTCCACATAGGGATTAACAAGCAGAACGGTGGTCATGTAGGAGACAAGAGCCCCATGTGAGTTTAATGTGACTGTGCCCAGAACATGCTTAGTGCACTGCACAGCCCATGGGATCTATTCATAAACATTAGGGAGACATTAGTCATTTCTGATGCCATTGGTTAAAAGAATATTTGAAAATAATTCTGTTGAAGCTTAGAATTGCTGAAATTTTGACTTAATTGTTAAGTGGATATTGTTTCCATCCATGTGGAGAGGGTAGAATAAATTGTGACTTCTCCCATTTAGTAAGCTCTTTAAAACAATCACTTTAATACTGCAACACATGTGTCCCTTGGTGTCTGTCACAGAGTACAGTTCAAACTTATCACTCACAAACACCCAGGGCTGCTTTTGAGGCACAGCCTTACTGAAAAAGAGTGAATTAAAGAGGTTCTCGTTTTCTTCTTTATCACACCTGAGACTTTGAGCAGGAAGTCTGACTAGCTGCTCTGACCTTGGTGATTCTTCTGTGCTGAACTCAGGCCAGCAAGCCAGCATTTGCATTTGTATTCTCCCCCATCAGTTCTGGAAGTGTTTATTTCTGTTGCTGCCTGTAAAACTCCAGGCCGGACATTTCCCCTGTGAATAAGGACATGGATTTGTTAGGATTGTCAGAGCCAGACTGATCCTTCTGTTTTCATTTCAAATTTGTACTTGTGTTTGACTCTTGGGTGATCAGAAAATTTCCTCCTTAAAGGAAAATAATCACCTAGGCTGGTTCCTACAGATGAATGTTGCGAGATGTTAGAAATACAGATTCAAAGACTTCTCTCTCTGCATGAGGCTCTGGAGGCTGTCTGATCAAACATTTTCTTTCTTTTTTTCTTTTTGTCTCAATATTCAATTTTATTTTTTCTTGTTATTTTATTCGATATATTTTTTATTTACATTTCAAATGATTTCTCCTTTTCTGTCTCCCCACTCCCCAAAAGTCCCATAAGCCCTCTTCCCTCCCCCCTTTTCTCCCATCCACCCCTTCCCACTTCCCTGTTCTGGTTTTGCCCTATACGCTACACTGAGTCTTTCCATAACCAGGGGCCACTCCTCCGTTCTTCTTGGACATCATTTGATGTATGGATTATGTTTTGGGTATTCCAATTTTCTAGGTTAATATCCACTTATTAGTGAGTGCATACCATGATTGATCTTTTGAGACTGGGTTACCTCACTTAGTATGATGTTCTCCAGCTCCATCCATTTGCCTAAGAATTTCATGAATTGATTGTTTCTAATGGCTGAATAGTACTCCATTGTGTATATAATCCACATTTTTTGCATCCATTCTTCCGTTGAGGGACACCTGGGTTCTTTCCAGCTTCTGGCTATTATAAATAGGGCTGCTATGAACATAGTGGAACATGTATCCTTATTACATGCTGGGGAATCCTCTGCGCATATGCCCAGGAGTGGTATAGCAGGATCCTCTGGAAGTGATATGCCCAGTTTTCTGAGGAACAGCCAGACTGATTTCCAGAGTGGTTGTACCAATTTGCAACCCCACCAGCAGTGGAGGAGTATTCCTCTTTCTCCACATCCTCGCCAACACCTGCTGTCTCCTGAATTTTTAATCTTAGCTATTCTGATTGGTGTGAAGTGAAATCTCAGGGTTGTTTTGATTTGCATTTCCCTAATGACGAGGACACTATCAAAAGGACAAATTGTCAACCAACAAATTGGGAAAAGATCTTCACCAACCCTACATCTGGCAGAGGGCTAATATCTAATATATACAAAGAACTCAAGAAGTTAGATGCCAGAAAACCAAATAACCCTATTAAAAATGGGGTACAAAGCTAAACAAAGAATTTTCACCCGCAGAACTTCAGGTGGCTGAGAAGCATCTTAAAAAATGATCAAACATTTTCATTTGAGACATGGGGAAAGTGAGGCTCAGAGAAGGAGGAGAGATTGTATAAGTGATAAACTATTCATAGACGCCACAGGAAGATACTGGTATTGACTTTCACTCCATCTTAGTTTCTGTTTGAATTAATTCTGAAATTAATACTGATACAATGTTTGCCTTTGGTTTTCTTTCTTTTTATTAAGAATAGATTTTTTTTGAGCTGGGCAGTGGTGGTGCACGTCTGTAATCCCAGAACTTGGGAGGCAGAGGCAGTTGGATTTCTGAGTTCGGGGCCAGGCTGGCTGGTCTACAGAGTGAGTTCCAGGACAGCCAGAGCTATACAGAGAAACCCTGTCTCAGAAAAAAAAAATAGATTTTTTCCTTCCCATACCACATATTCTGATTCCTCTTTCCCTTCCCTCAACTCCTTCCCACCCACTCAAATCCCCATCATTTCTTTTTCTCATTAGAATGCAAACAGATGTTGACAAAATAATAATAAAATAAATCAGATACAATAAAAACAAACATACCAGAATAGGAAACAAAAGAACAGAAAAAAAGAAAACAAAGAAAAGCACAAAAATAGGTACAGATACCGAGACACACTTTGCATACACAGAAATTCCATGATAACATCATCAGAAACTATAAATGTATAAGGAAAAAAATCTGTCAATTAAAAATAAATAACATGCTGAGACAAAGCATTATGAGACAATAGGATAAAAGGAAAAAAATACTACTGAGTTTGTTTTGTGTTGGCATCAACTGCAGGTCAAAGGATCTGGCCTTAAAAGTAGTTTGCACATCTAGTGAGACTCCATTGAAGAAAACTAATTTTTTCCTTTGTAAGTGGCTATCAATTAGAAATAACTTTGGGGTTAGGGATGGGGGCCTGTGACTACTTGCCTTCTCAGCATTGGGACTCCATCTCTCCTAGACCTGTGAAGACCCTGTATATGTAGCCATAGTCTCTATGATTTTATATGTGTTTCAGTCCTCTTTTGTCTAGAAGGCCTTCTGTCTTTGGTGTTTTCCATCATCACTGTATCTTACAATTTTTCTGACTCCTTTTCCTCAGAGTTCCCAGCATAATGAGAGAAGGGACCCTATGAAGACTTCCCATTGAGGACTAAATGTTCCAGTTTCTCATTCTCTACCTGTGGTTTAGTTGGCAAGAATGTATTGCTTCTATCTAGTGTCAGAGGAAGCTTCTCCAATAGTGGCTGAGCAGGACACTCATCTATGACTAGCAGAATGTCATTAGTGATCATTTGATTGCTACGTTCCTTTACCAAAACAGTAGTATTAGTTTTCCCTCAGGTCCATGGTTTGTCTAGTCTAATGTTCTTGACAACCCAAGCAAGTGTTGGCCTGGGTTTCATCTCAAGGAGAATCAGAGAGTGGTTGGTCACTTCCATGACTTTTGTGCCACTATTGCCCCAGTATATTCTGCAGGCAGATCACCTTTGGGGATCAAAGGGGCTTAGTTGGGTGAAATTCATGAAACCATAAACTTGAAAACCATAGTATATAAGCAGAAGACCTGTAGGGTAAGAAAAAATTTCCAGACAAAGCATTATAAGACAAAACAAAACAAAATAAAATAAAACAAAACCCCTCCAAAACCACTGTTGACTTTGTTTTGAGTTGGCCATCTATTGCAGGGTATGAGACCTGGTCTATAGAATGGTTTGCATAGGTAGTGAGACTCCAGTTCAAAGAACAAATTTTTCCCTTGCAAGTGGTTACCAATTGGAGATAGATACTGGGTTAGAGATGAGGCCTTGGGTTCATTTCTACGCTCAGCATTGGGATTCCATCATGTGCAGACTTGTTCAGGCCCTGTGCATGATACCTACCATGGTCTCTGTGGATGACTTGAATTTGATCCCTCAATCTCATGGTGAAAGGAAAGAACTGGCTCCAAAAAGTTGGCCTTTGACCTATCCACATGTACTGTGGCATGGATATACACACACACATACACACACACACACACACACACACACACACATATACACACGAGTGTACATGCATACACACAAGTATACATTCACACACAAATGCACATGAACCAGCAAACACACAAATGCACATGCACACACATGTACGAAAGCACATGAACACACACACACATGCATAAATGTATAAGAAAGAAGAAACAAAGCTAGGTGAAAAGGGCTTACCAGCAAACCACTTATTTGACAAAAAGGAAAATAGGGGCTCAAGGCATTTTCTTCAGTATTTACCTGCCTCATTGATGGCAGACACGGACATTAATTCATATTTCTTGCCTTCCACCACCGTGCTCTCTCTAATCCACATTGCAGTCCAAATGTGCCAATAAAGAGAAGTCATTCTCAGTGATGGGTTTTGGATGGTGTTATTGCCCCCATTCTTCCTTGTCTATCTGTGATATAAGCTCCCATGTGCACTAAACACCTGGCTGCAGCCCAGGTGATATTGGAAGATGATGACTCCTTTGCCAAGGTGATTCATGGCTCTGGCTTGTGAGAAGACGGGGCTTCTGAGGCCCCTTCGACTTGCTTTCCAGCCACTTGTTAGTCTTTGTATGTGTGGAAGAGTCAACAGTCGCCATTCTGCTGATAGATAGTCTGATTAGTCAAGCTGGAGTCCCCGTTCTCCTAAGGAACGATAAATCTCCACAAGACCTGCCCTGTTCTCTGCTATGATGCCTGGGAGCTTCCCAATTCACCCTTCGGCAGTAAATCTGGCTCATCATCAAGTTTCCAGCTAGTACTGGAATGGGGTTATCGTACTGCTAAAGGACTTTCCATATGAGAAGTACCTTATCACTACCATGATTTCACTGTGTAAAGCTCAGTTGAGATGAGGAAGGATGTTCAGGTGCGAACACTTGAGAGCCAAGCAGTTTTTTTCCTACTTACAGCATTGCCCTTTCCTTTCTCCCAGCCCACAGTATCCTCAGAGTTAGCTTCCCAGTTCATGGCATCTGAGTAGGTATGAACACTAGACATGGGCTGACATGAGTTGTAAACTATAATCTATTGTTAAACTGCAAACAAAGTACTTAACACTTTGTGCTCCAAAGCCCTTCATTTGTGAAGTAGCGCCTAAGCTTAGGGTGATGAAATAATGTGATGTGTGTGTGAAGGGATGAGTCCCTCATGTATGACACAGGCACAGTGGAGAGGGCATGGACAAACATAATGATGATAGCCTTTGCACACTTTCTGTAACTGTCTCTTCTGTAGCTCACATTAAAGTCACGGCAGTGTTGATGCTTTCTTTCCTCAGTTGCCATCCCTTAGCTTTCTAACATATTTCATTAATGAAAGCAAATGAACTTACTCAATAGATATGGATTGATGGCAATAGACTCTAAAGATACTTGGTGTATTCCTTTGATCATCAGAGTTTCTTAGGGCATATGAACTATGGTCACTTTTATTTAATCATCTAGGAACCAATACTTACTTGCATTCTAAATGTTGTATTAAGTGGTAAAAGTTCAGACTCAAAGGCAAGTTAAAAGTCAATTTCAAGTTCAGTACACTCATGGATGTCCCAACAGTGGTCAGGAAGGATGTGGGCAAAACAGTGTTCTTTGGACAAAGAAAAACCTGTACATCTATGAATATCCAGCAGTTATGATTGACCATACAGTATCAAGCCAGCCAGCACTTTGCATTGATGGGGGAAGGGAGTGTGAGTCTTCATTCCTAGTTGAGCTAATCTTGAGATTCTATGGCTTTTAGAGGAGGGGAAGACAGGTTGCTTTAGAAGTATAGTTCTCGGATGGATAGAGAGACACCACTTGTAAAAATCGGTTTGGATTTTTCTTATATCTGAGAGTAACCACAGTGAAATGTAAAAGTTGCTTAGATTACAGACAACCTGATGGGATTGAAGATGCATGGCATACAAAATTCTTATTTATTTACATTGAATATATTTTCAGTGTGTGTTTGTGCATTTATTTGTATGTTTAAGTGTGTGTGTGCACACGTGAGTATAAGCCATCCTCAGAACTGCAATATACTTCCTTTAAGCAGGGTTTCTCATTGGTCAGAAACTCACCAGTTAGGTTAGCATGGCTTGCCAGCAGGCCCCAGAGGTTCACCTGTCTCCCTGTCTCCAGCTTTGTGAGAACAAATGGTCCACCATGATGGGCATTTTTACATGGGTTCTGGAGAGCAAACTCAAGTCCTCATATTTACAAGTCAATCACTATTGACTGATCTCCACATCCTCACATTTTGAATTCCTTATGGTCAATAATCTTCTATATTAAAGCCCAGCTCTATTCTTTGACTTGAACAATCACAAGAAAGCTTGAATATATATTGTTTTTCTTGGTTCAAAGGAGTTGAGATTTCTACCTCACTATCGAAATTGAGAATATCGAATGATGATTAGTCTTTCAAAGTCAATAAAAACTCCATTGAAATATCTATTAAAACATCTTCATAATTCATTGAAACACTTGTTTAAAATAGTTTTCCACAAGTATTCCAGGATGTAGGAAAGAGAAGACTCTCCTAGTGTGTTGGCTTCACTGTTAACACACAAGAATCCCTAATGCCAAATCACTTCCCTGACTAAACACCATAAGCCAGCAGACAAATTTAGGAAGTAAGCAGTATGACTTCTCTGTTTATCACCACTGTTATTAGTTTTGCCTGAATATTTATTACAGTCAGAAGTGCACACCTCTGCCTTATCGTGGATTTCTGGAGAGTGAAATTTCCAGCAATATTTGCATTTTTATACATTCCTTTGCTGCATAGTGGAAGCTATTTAGATTACAAGTAACAGGTGCATATACTAACCAATTTCATCCAAACAGAAGTCATTTATTTGAAAAATACAGAGGCATTTTTCAGAGATTTTAAAAGCAGGAAGTACTAGCCGTTTTCAGAAGTGGCTGGGATGAGGATCTGTATCTAACTCTCTATTCCAAAAAGTGACTCTCCAAAATGATTTCCACTAGCCTCAGGGTTACAACAGAAAATCCTTCAGAGATTCCAAGAACCTGGATGAAAAAGTTTACCTGGCAGATCTGTATATTCTCAACCTAGTTCAGGTAGAACAATAAAGGTGGGTTCATTTGTTTAAACTTAGCTGCAGAAGCTATGATTAGGGACAGCATACATGCGGGTTTGAGTGGGTGTATATTCTTATAAAGGGTAAATGATGAACTCTGCAGATAATCCAGATGTCATCTATGTAAGTAGATGTTTGATATGCAGGAGGCAGTTTCAAAAGGAAGTTCTTCATGATTGATGGAAATGTTTCAACATTAAAGCGCTGGACAGGCAAGTTTGGGGTAGAGGAAAATTCTTAAGGTCAACTTCTTTAACTCACAGTTGAGACTCCAGCTTTTACAGGCCCTCAGTGAGTGTTGTCTGGTAAGACCCAGGGGGTGCTGAGTTCATCCAGGAGCAGAGGTCCTTGACACCAAGTGTTTTCAACAAAAGTGGCTGCCTAGTGAACTTGTTGAGAACCAGATTGGAAATGCCAGCTGCAGACTTTCTTGAAGTCCCCAGTGAAGCCCTTAGCAGAGAATATTTTATATGCCTCCTTTCTCTGTCAACCGAAATACCCCCAGAGACATTCCCAACAGGAAAAGTTCTTTTTATTTCACGAAGACAACGCTACACAAAGAAGTTACAGCAGGGCTGCAACCATGCGTGTCATGGCTGACACAGGAGATATAAATGTGGGAGAAGGCGACCACATCCAGAGAAGCAGCCTGGATATCCTTCTGGTCACCTTTTTCTCCACGCCTTGCTCAACCCTTTTGAGATGCCTCTGCATTTCTGATTAATCTCTTTTTTCAATAGTTCTTCACATTTTGCTGTCTTGGATTTTCTTTCTTGGTCCTTTTTTTTGAATAGAAAAATGCTTTATGAGCAAACTCATGCTTCTAACTTTACTGCGACAGGACTGCATGTGTTTTTCTCACGTTAGACTCAAACCATCTAATGATTCCTCTGTCACTTCATGCAGGCCCTTTAATAGCAGTCCATGACTAATTTATTTACTTGATCATGTAATACAGGCTCCTGGAATAAATCACCTTTATTGCTGTACTTTGTATTTGTGTAACACAAGCCATGCGACTCTGACTCTACATAGCTTCTGCTTTACCTAATGTAAACTGATATTATTATCTGGAATTCCTATAAGGAGGCTGTGTGTGAACCCTACAGAGCTACAGAGTTTTTTTGTTTTTTTTTTTTGTTTTTTGTTTTTTTTGTTTTTTTGTTTTTTTTGGCATACAGTAAGTTCTCAATTAGGGACTTGCTCTTAAAGTTGTTGCCTGCCTTTGTGAATGGCAGCATCAGTTACCAGATTTTCAAGCTACACAGGTGCTTCTGACACCCCTCTCTCTAGCAATTATCCATTGTCATGCCGCAAAGGAAGGAAGATGGTGGTAATAATGCCAGGTGTCACTGATCACTGACTTTATGCTAAGCTTTAATTTATACTGAACACTTTACACTTACTTGATTCTCTTCATTTGAATCTCCACTTTTTAGGATGAGGAATGCGAAGTTCATAGAGATAAAGTCATTCTAGCATGTGATCAGAATAGCAAAGCTGCAAGTAATTTAAGTTGATGTTTGCCGATGTTGAAACTGACCAAACTGCTGTAAGATTCTCTATCACTCACTATTAAGTGGATATTAACCTAGAAAATTGGAATACCGAAAACATAATCCACACATCAAATGAGGTACAAGAAGAAAGGAGGAGTGGCCCCTGGTTCTGGAAAGACTCAGTGAAGCAGTATTTGGCAAAACCAGAACGGGGAAGTGGGAAGGGGTGGGTGGGAGGACAGGGGAAGAGAAGGGGGCTTATGGGACTTTCAGGGAGTGGGGGGGCTAGAAAAGGGGAAATCATTTGAAATGTAAATAAAAAATATATCAAAAAAAAAAAGAAAAGAAAAAGAATCCGTGCACTCTACCCTTCCACCCCAGCCCATAAACCGTTTCCTATATGTGCTCTCATTATGTGGCTTTTCCTTCTATCACCCATTCTCTGAACACCTCTCAAAGTTATTTTTATAAAACAATCAGAAAGCTAGAAACTTAAAATATTTTTTTTTGCCCTTTTTGAAAGACATTGGCTCTCCACAAGCAATATACCCAACTTTGGCTCCAATTTTACCATGATGTGGTTGATTCTTCTCATGTCTACATTTCTGACCACACCCATTACTGCACTAACTGTTGAACTTGTTTAAGTTGCTGGCTCTCTCAGATGTGATCAAATATCCTTTATATTTCCCAATTTCATAATTTCAGAGTCTATTTTCTCTCCATTTTCACAGCACTATATCATTGACACTAATCATTTTAAATGATTGATTATTATTATTATTATTATTCACCCCCCCATTTTTATGTACCACAGAATGTGAATTATTGGAGGGCAAAGTCCATTTCTTAATTGTGATCCTAGATGAGATCTGGATATTCCGTCTCTGTGGTGTCAGAATGATGCTTCTCTCACAGGCTCATTGACTGTAAATACTTTGTCTGTGGATGGTGCTGGTTGTTTAGGAAGATTATGGGAATTTCAGGACATGGAGCCGTATTAAAGGACTATGTGATGGGCAATGGCCTTTGAGATTTCTAGCCTTGCCCCATTTCCACTTCCCTCTCTGTTTCCTGGTATGCTAAAGAAGTGACCCATCCATCTCTCAGCTCTAGCTGCCTGCTGGCCAGGCCACCCCCACCACAATCAGCTCTGACCCTCTAGAAGCATAAGGCAAAACAAAGTCTTTCTTCCATACTTTGCCTTGGTCGTTGTACCTCACCACGGCAACAAAAAGTAACAAATACAGTCTACATACATGTTAAATTTGTTCAGATATAAGAATAATATGTAACCTCCCATGGTAGTGCCTAAAATGAAAACATTTCCTTTCTCACTTATGTTCTTATATTTAGATGCTTTTGGTAATAGAGACTGCTTGGGGGCCTGCACTCCTGCCAGTGAATCTGTAAAGAAGTTTATAGCTGCTTCTGAAAGCTTTGTCACTCTCAAGAGAGGTAAAAGTTCTTTTTAAGTTTTTTTTTTTTTCCTGCATAGAAGATTCAGGAGGTGGTAATTAAAGTGATTAACAAGAGAATACTGATGTTTAAGTAAGCGGCCTACCAGTTATTCATTAGCAGTCTGTACCTCCTAGATAGCAGACTCATTAATTTAAACACATTTCATTATATCTTGAATCTCATTTTCAAAGAATAGAGCAAGTCAGGGAGGCTTTCTGAATGAAGGGCAGGTGGAAGATTACTGGGGAAGTGGCCAGGTGCCTGCACTCTTCTAGCTCCTGTACCCCAAGTGCTCTCCATCCCATTCAATGTGCTGAATAAGGCTGTGCCATGGGTATTCTGCAGGGACAGGCTGGTGCGAACTGTGTCCCTGTGCTAGTTCTCAGTCATCTGGACCTCAGCTTGTCACTTAACAATAAAAGTATTGGGCTGAGCTTGTGAAGAAATCTGGAAACAAACTGCTTTTGCCTCTCAGAGACATAAACTAAGACAGAAGGAGACAAGGGCCAGCAAGGTGACCCGATAGACTAAGGAATTTTCCACCACAGCTGATAACCTGGATTCAATTCTTGGGACCCACTTAGTAGAAGAAGAGAACGGAGCCTATGAATACTGAGGCATGCTACTCCTTCATCCACATAATAAATGAATGAATGAATAAGTAAATACAGTTTTAAAAACTGAAGGAGATACTGTCATAAGAAGACAGCAGAGTAGCAGCAAATGCTGGGGTTCATGGGCTGTAGCTTCATATTTTAGGGGCCACCTGTATCAGAATTAATCTTACTTCAGATTAAAATGCAGATGCTATGGCTGAATCATCAGATTTCTGACAAGCAGGGGATGAAGACCCATGTTAACTGCATCCAGTAACCATGACTTTGTGGCAGTCATGACTTGGAAAGCCATAATGAACCATATACATCCAGAGGGTCCCAGAGAACCAGCATCATGGGCAAAGCAGAATCTTCATGAAGACAGGCACTCATGAAGTGAAGTTTATTTGTCTATGTTTCTTGGATACAATAAACCCAAACTTATAAGAAGGACGGCAGGACCTCGGGTCTTAGTAGAATTCCTTCACAATAGATAGATCTGAGCCCTGATCTGTTTCCCATATCAGTATTAATCAGTCTGAGAGTATTCAGCTGAGTGTTGGGACAGAAGAAGTTGTATAGCTTACAGCATATACTGCTACAGGAAGGTTTCACAGTAGGCGCAGTGTGTTTGCTTGCCACTTAAGAAAGGAATTCCCTAAAGATGATTGATTGCCACAAAAGCAGGACCAATGGATCCTAGATATCCTCTGAACCAAAGTATCCCATAGCCAAGGCTAGAGACGTGGCTCAGGGTGAGAAAACATGCTACCCTTCCAAAAGACACAGGTTTGGTTCCCAATCAACTGTTCATAACTCTAGTTTCTGGGGCTTCAGGCACCCTCTTCTGGACTTTGTGGTCATTAGGCACACATACAGTAGACATACACATAACGGCAAACTACTTAACCAAAAAATATCAGGAATTTAAAAAGATGATCTAGAATTTGGCATCTGTGTAAATTCATGTGAATTCTAATTGCTGACAATGAAATTAATTAAGGATGAGAGTCTGTTAGTTAAATAATACGTATCTACAGTTTGGATATCATCTACTATAAATCCTGTTTAAAAGAAGCACTAATGTATTAGATTGAAAAATGGCAAAAACTCAACCTTCCACATGTTGGGACACATGGTGTTAACATCAGATTAAAGCTGGCTGGACCAATGGAAGAAACTGATACTGTGTAAGTTCATAGACTCTATCATGATCACTACTGCTAGAAGGCTAGGCAACATGTATAATGTACATGTGGGATTCACTGGACAATCTCTACTCAGACAGTATGCCCACATGAATATTATTATTGTTATTGTTATTATTATTTATTTTTGACATTAAAATTGATGCTTCAGAAGGCCCAGTCCCTTGCCAGGAAACAGTCTACTGGAAATTTCAAGGCTGTAATAGGTACTGTCTGATTGATTGAATTCTTTCCTGTCTAATATATTTCTTAACCAGCTTATAGTAAAGGTTTCTCTTTTATTCTTAAATGTGTCTGCTTAGTGGATTATGTGCAGTTCTCTGAATAAGTGAATGGAGAGGCAGTAGCTGAAAGTTCTCTTTAATGGGTTTATTGTTTGAAATTGAAATATTTAAAGACGAGACTCCGCAGTTACAGATTCATGAAATAACAATAGCACAGGCCTGGCAACCATTCGCTGGCCTCTCCCTGTCTTCACTATCTCCCTGGTTAGTAAATGAAACCTTGCATTTCAATAAATACATTTGGGCCTAATTTTTGCCTTTTCACACTGTGAGAGAGCTGTCAAATTTGAAGTGTAATGACTGCATGAATTTTTATAATGGCACACAAAATAACCGAGTAACAGATCTGAATATAATCTAAGTAAGCTCTCTGTGGGGTACAGACCCATTTAGAATACCTGCAAGGCTTTTTATACTACAGAACAAGCACACATGGCTAAGGAAGTGAGAGTGAAGTGCTATCATAGGGAGGGATAGGCAATGAGGAGTCTCTGGGTCTTGGGGTTGGGTTAGATTGGGATGGATAGGCAAAGTGGAGCCTCTAGGAGGCTAGGGTGGGGATAGAGATGGGGAGGGACAGGCCAGGTGGAGCATCTAGGAGCCCAGGGTGAGGCATTTTCATTATTTTAGTCAGAATTTTTCCCTGAGAGAACTGCTTAGCCACTGTTCCTGGGTTGAACAGCTGAGAGCCTAAACGCCTCTTCTGTCTCACAGGTGGATAGACTTTTCTGAAAAAATGATCACATATCATGAAAATCCCAAGTGAATTAATTTTCCAGCTTTCTACTCCATTTACCCCTGTGAAATAAAAATATGTCCCATATATATATGTATATACATATAATTTATACACATATATTAATATTTAGTATTTCTCTGTGTATGTATGTGTGTGTTTGTGTGTATGTATGTATGTGTGTGTGTTTGTGTGTTTGTGTGTGTGTGTGTGTGTGTGTGTATTTAGGCAAGGACATGTGACTCCAATTGCCCATGGAGGCTAGAAAAGAACCCTAGAGACAGAGTTTCGGGAGTCTATGAGTCACCTACACTGTGGTCATGAAAACAAAAACAGAGAGGAGCAAGCCTTCGTAGAGTTAGAACCATCTTTCTAGCCCCAGACTCTTTATGCTTTCACGTCCATAGGAGAATCTCAGTCTTTTCCACAACTGGATATCCACCTGTGGATCAAACTGTTTCAAAAGAAGATGCTGAGATGGATAAAGGATCTCAGCTTTACTTCTATCTCTGTAAACCACAGAGGAGTATGAACTGCATCTTCTTGGAGATCTGACCCTTGCAATGCAGTCCATGTTCGAAAGGTCAGAAGATGAGCTATTCCCAGGAGCCTGTGATCCCTTAAATCTCAAGATTGTGCAAAGGTGCATTGAGGATCACTGTGGGGTTTGCCAGGCCATGTAGCAAGATACTTATACTTAGCATACAAGTTGTGTTTAAGAAATGATGACAACACTAAGAGTTGAAAGTCAGTGACTTTGACAGTCTGTAAGGACTCCCTCTGGGCTCAGCGTTCTGTCATATATGTAAGTTTTTGTCTCATTTAAAAAATTAGGAAAACTACATACTGGTATTCAGGTATGGATTGTAGCAAGTATTCTGTGTAATGTTTGGTGCATTTCCCTGGAAAAGACCAGAGATGAGTATAAATTTTATGGCAATGATGATCACATCTGTCTGAATCTCACAGAGTTGCTGGCATCTAGTGTATAATTCAAGACATATCAGCTCAGTAGATTCTAAATGTGTGAATGAGGAAGCAAATGAACGGATGTATGGACTTCATCCCAGTAGTTTTGGTTTGGTCTCTGAAATTCAATTCTGAAAACTTTCTCAGGAAACCTTTCTACCTTTGCTTCCTTCCTAGTTGTTTACTTCTAGGAAATTTGTTCTTGGGATAGTTTCAAGCAGTTACTTTGATTAAATGTCCCCGCTGTCCCAGATAAGTATGAGAAAACATTAGAACAAGGCTCATTACAGTTTGGGCAATGCTTTTCTTTATTGGCGAATTTGAAAATATCAAAGAATTTTGGGCTGATTCCTTATATAATGCTTTACTTGTTTATTAATCTAATTTTTTCATACAACAGATTTGTTCTCAATACTGTGTTCCATGCTTGGAGACAGGAAGTGCATTTTCATTTAGATGAACTCCACATACAGAATGATAGTTATACCAATGTAGAATGAATAAGCCCTCTGAGGGAATAGAATGTACTGAGCCACAGTAGTGGGTTGCTTCCATTTAATTGGAGCTTATCTGAAGGAACAAGGGACAACATTGCAAAGGAGCTCCCAAGGCTGTAAGGTAGGAAAGCACTGCATGCTTGAAGAACCTAAGAAAAGTTGGGTGACTTTGGGGAGTGGAGCATTAAACAGAACTGTAGACTGCATGCGATGCTGGTGACATTTTATTTCTTTCGGATCATAGCATCATCTGCAGGTGACTCCACAAATGCTGGCAATAAGTGTTAAAGACAAAACACACTTCCCACCATGTGAAAAGTTACTTTTGATGCAGTCTGAATGATAGAATTCATTAAATAATAAATGTGTATAACTATGTGGAATCTGTAAACCATCTCTGTGCCACAGGTGATTCTATTTTAACAAGTCAGTGTATCTTAGCATTAATCCCAGGGCTTTGAAGAATGTTAACTAACATAAAAAAGCATTGTTTCAGAAAGCCTCTATTTTTAGAAATGTTATTAGCAGAAGCATCGCTCTAACCTTTTCCTTGTTCTCTCTATGGCATGCACATTAATTAACACTTCCATCCTACAAGAATGTGTTTCTTCCCATGTGCCGGCAGTGGTATTTCAGAAACTTGCTGTAGATTAGAAACCACCAGAAAAATAAGTCTGAGTGATTTAAAAAATGTACTTCGCTGCATGTGATTTCCTGTCTAGGCATGCCCCCTCAGACGACAATTAGTTAGAACTCATGATATACTTTAAAATGAAGGGTAGTGAACTGGAAATTTATCTTTGATAAGTGATTTATCAACTTTTTAAAATCCTGTTTTCAGAAAGTTCATATGTGATAGAGAAAGAATAATTATCTAATAAATTATAATTAATTTGTGAAATTTCCATGTTGGTTTGAATAAGAATGGCGGCTCACATATTTGAATGCCTAGTCATTAAGGCTTAGAACTGTTTGAAAGGATTAGAAGGATTAGGAGGTGTGGACTTGATGGAGGAAGTATATCTCTGTGAGGTGAAATTTGAGTTTTTAAAAGCCCATAGCAATGTACCTAGTCCCTCTCTCTGCCTACAGATCAGAATTAAGGTCTCACATACTGTTCAAGGTCTTGTCTGCATTCTGCTATGCTCACCACCAGGATGAGAGTGGACTCACTCTCTTCTGAAATTGTATGCAAACCCCAAATTAAATTCTTTCTCTTATAAGAGTTGCTTTGATCATGGTGTCACATTGAAACAATAGACTGACACAGACCCTAAAAAGAAAAAAATACGTAGTTCAACTTCTTACTGTGGTTCTTTATGAAATATGTGGTTAATCTTTTACTATTTTAGGTTGAATTTATCTTTCTCCTTGAAAACTAGTATCTACAAGTGTGGAAGGAGGAACTCATAGAGATCGTCCTCCTCAGCGTTGAGCTATTACTGTTTTGTAAAACTGGGTGGAGTTTCAGTCATTGCTTTCTATCATGTACCCACTGGTGACTATAGCAGGCTCCAGTGGACAATTCTAATCTAGTGGCCACACAGATGGTCCTAGTTAAACTAAATGAGTCACAAAAAAAAAAAAAAAAAGTCCTGAATCATGGAAAGGAACAAGAAAATGAAGAAGGGGGTATTGATAGAGTTGGAACAAATATAAGAGAGGGTAGGTGGGAGAATGGCCAAAAGTCACCCTGCACATGTATCTTGCATACATATAAAATTGTCCAAAAAGTAAATTTAAAAAAACATAACCTTCTTTGATAAACATACATTTATTTCCCCACGTATTTACTACACAAATAAATGAGACTTTTCTGAAAGGATAAGCACTGATGTGAGCTATATTTTCAGTTCACATGGGAATGCTCATAAAATTACATAAGATATAAATGAACACAGGATTTTTTTTTCAATTTGGAAACTAGTTGACATCTTTTTAAATGTTGGCTTAATAAGAGCACCATAAAATAGAAGCTATGTTACCAATTGAGTCTCCAATGCCCCACACCCCAAAGAACATATGCAGAAGGTTTGGCACTCAAATGAGGGCAATGCTGTGAAGTGGTAGATGCTTCAGGAGGTGGAGCTTTCTTGCAGGAATAGATCATTGGAGACACGCCCTTCCCTAGAGTCTTGGTCTCCTCCTTTCTCTTTCCTCCAGACTGACATAATGTGAGTAGCTTTGCCTCAGTATTGTGTTCCTTTGTGATGTTCAGTCTTGCTACAGGTCCTAGGCAGTAGAGCCATGACAATGACTGTAGACTGTGAACCCTCAAACTGTGAGCCAAAATAAACCTTCCCTCCTTCCAGCTGTTTGTCTCAGGTGTTTTGTCATAGTGGTAGAAAGCTGATGGACACATGGTAAGAACAATAACGAAACAAAGTTATCATGCTTCCTCTTATCCTCATATCCCATTTTTTTGTCAAGTTTCCTTTTAATAAATATTAGAGACTCTCCTCAAGAGAATTTTAATCCAAGGCATAGAGATAAGATTTAATGAAGGATAATGGGCATCAATGAAACTGAACATAACAGGTTTAAAAATTAAATGTTTGAAAAATATATATTTATATAAATGAATCATGTAGACAGACAACACCTTGAGTATTCCCTGTGACTTTCTCATTCCCAAGTATGTTAGTATATGACCCTGATCATGTGAGGAAGTCTGAAAATGTAGGGCTTTATGAGAAGAGCGACTTTCTTTTTTTATGATTTGACTTAGAGCTCAAGGAGATCAGGTTTTCAGGAACATGAATGACATGTTCCTGAAGCTACTGGTTTTCACAGATGGTTCAGGTTTCCTTGGTAACCGTGCTATGAGTCATTCCCTCATGGCCCTTGGTGCTTTTTGATTGACTAGAGATCCCCACAACAATGCACTGTAGTCTCTTTTGCAGAATCTCTTATACTTATAGTCTTAGTACTAGAGAAGCAGAAGCAAGAGAATTGTCAGGAGTTCAAGGCTAGCATGGTTTGCATACTAAACTTGAAGCTACTCACCTCAGACCTTGTCTCTAAGAAAAAGTTAAGTGAAATTTGGTACATTTCCAGTGTGGTATAGTTAATTCCTAAAACCTTCATACTTACAAGTATTACTTTAATTTGTCCATATCTTCTTTTAAAGATATACAATGAAAAAATTTAAAGGTAATAACTGCTTTCTAAATGATTGTATAAGTGATGTGGGTGTATGGATATTTCTAAACAGCTCATTTTGGTTTTGTTTGCTGCCTTGCTTGATTGTTTTGGGTTCTGCTTGGATTTGCTTTTTGGAGCCAGAGTCTCTCTGTGTAGCTCTTGTCTTAACAACATCAAACAAAGCATCATACATGAGTGTTCATAGGAATATGGTCCAATGTTGAATCTGAAGCAATCTCAGTATATACTGACATAAAGATGAAAATCAATGTAGTGTATCCAGGTGGCATGTTTGTCCAGTTAGAAAGAGACATGAAATATTGCAACATTCTATAACATGGATGGATGTTTTCAAACATAATGCTAAATTTTTTAAAAGTAGATAAGAAGACAAGGCATATATCCCATTGTATTTACATGAAATATCCAGAGTAGACAAACTGATTGGGACAGAAAGCAGATGAGTAATAACCAACATCTAAGAAGAGAGACAAATGGATAAAGCAAGCAGCTAATGTGAGCAGGAGTTTCATTGAGAGATTAAAATTCCCAGTCTTTGAAAAAAATATTTCATGTAAAACATCCTGGTCATTTTCCACTCCCTCAGTTCCTCCCAGATCCTCCCAAATCTCATGTTCTTTTTCTCTCTTTCTCTTGAAATGCAGACAAAAACAACACAACAAGAAACCACATAATTTGGGAATAATAATGATGAGAGGGATAGGGAAGGGGTCAGAGGGGATCAAATGGGAGAGTATATTTGTCCAAAGCACATCACATACATATATGAAAATTTTAAACAGGTGAAAATTCTTTGTTTAACTCTGTACCCCATTTTTAATAGGGTTATTTGGCTTTCTGGGGTCTAAATTCTTGAGTTCTTTGTATATATTGAATATTAGCCCTCTGTCAGATGGGGGGTTGGTGAAGATCTTTTCCCAATTTGTTGGTTGCCAATTTGTCCTTTTGATGGTGTCTTTTGCCTTACAGAAACTTTGTAATTTTATGAGGTCCCATTTGTCAATTCTTGATCTTAGAGCATACGCTATTGGTGATTTGTTCAGGAACTTTTCCCCTGTGCCCATGTCCTCAAGGGTCTTTCCCAGTTTCTTTTCTATTAGTTTCAGTGTGTCTGGTTTTATGTTGAGGTCTTTGATCCACTTGGAGTTGAGTTTAATACAAGGAGATAAAGATGGATCAATTTGCATTCTTTTGCATGCTGACCTCCAGTTGAACCAGCACCATTTGTTAAAAAGGCTATCTTTTTTCCACTGGATGTTTTCAGCTCCTTTGTCGAAGATCAAGTGGCGATAGGTGTGTGGGTTTATTTCTGGATCTTCAATCCTATTCCATTGATCCACCTGCCTGTCACTGTACCAATACCAGGCAGTTTTTAACACTATTGCTCTGTAGTATTGCTTGAAGTCAGGGATACTGATTCCCCCAGAATTTCTTTTGTTGTTGAGAATAGTTTTAGCTATCCTGGGTTTTTTGTTATTCCAGATAAATTTGAGAATTGTTCTTTCTATGTAGTATAATTGTTTCTATGAAGAACTCAGAGCTAAGCAAAGAATTTTTACCTGAAGAACTTCAGATGGTTGTGAAGCATCTTAAAAAATGTTCAACATCATTAGTAATTAGGGAAATGCAATTCAAAACAACCCTGCAATTTCACCTTACACCAGTCAGAATGGCCAAGATCAAAAACTCAGGAGAAAACAGGTGCTGGCAAGGATGTGGAAAAAGAGGAACACTCCTACACTGCTAGTGGGGTTGCAAATTGGTTCAACCACTCTGGAAATCAGTCTGGCGGTTCCTCAGAAAACAGGGCTTGTCACTTCCGGAGGACCCTGCTATACTACTCCTGGGCATATACCCAGAGGATTCTCCAGCATGTAATAAGGATACATGCTCCCCTATGTTCATAGCAGCCCTATTTATAATAGCCAGAAGCTGGAAAGAACCCAGGTGTCCCTCAGCAGAGGAATGGATACAAAAAATGTGGTAAATATACACAATGGAGTACTATTCATACATTAGAAACAATGAATTCATGAATTTCTTAGACAAATGGATGGAGCTGGAGAACATCATACTAAGTGAGGTAACACAGTCTCAAAAGATCAATCATGGTATGCACTTTTATAAGCAGATATTAGCCTAGAAACTTGGATTACCCAAATCATAATCCACATATCAAATGATGTCTAAGAAGAATGGAGGAGTGGCCCCTGGTTTTGGAAAGGCTCAGTGTAGCAATATAGGGCAATACCAGAAGAGGGAAGTGGAAAGGGGGGAATAGGGTAACAGGGGGAGGGAAGAGGGCTTATGAGACTTTTGGGGAGTGGGGAGCCAGGAAAGGGGAAATCATTTGAAATGTAAATAAAGATATATCGAATATAAAAAGAAAATTTTAAACAATAAAAGAAATTTATGGAACTTTCGGGGAGTGGGGGGCTAGAAAAGGGGAAACCATTGGAAATGTAAATAAAAAATATATCGAACTAAAAAAAAGAAATTTTAAATAAGAATTATACAATGCATTGGTGATGGATATGCTCATTAGCTTATTAAACGGTCTCACTTGCACCCTGAATGTACACAAAATTTTCATATCATTTGATAGGAGTGATGGTTACATTCTTTGGTGAATAATATGAAAACCCCTGAAATATCTACTTAAAAGTTTTATCTTATATGAATTGTAGATCTGTATATACATCTAAGAAAAATAAAGAAGAAAAAAGTAACAATTACTTCTGTGGGATTCTTCCCAAAATCTTTGATTGAGGACAGATCCCCTTAGAGAAATAAGTTCTGAAATGAACACATGTCCCCCAGAGTTCAGTAATGGATGTAGAACTGAAAAATAGACTGGTATGAGAACCAGGTCTCAGCACATGGGCAGCTATTGCTTTCTAGTGATCATCTGGGGTGTGAGGTCAGCTGAGTAGGTATCAGGAAATGAGTAACTGTGAGGTAGCAGAAGCAAGGACTAATTGGAACTGTGAGAGATCCTGAAGTATAGATGGGCTCACATCACTCTTACTTGTACTGTGGTGTTAGGAATAATCAGTTTGGAAAGTGAGTTCAACATCTAAACACATGTGAGCTCCCATGATGTTTTCTACCTTGAACCTGCTATCCAAGCATTAAAAAACTGCCAAGCTAAACATATTCATTGATATTTGTGTATATATAAACACACACATCATATATATATGTGTTTGTGTGTCCCAATAATTAATTATGATTGTTTGAGGGACAGTTATTTACTGGCAACTAGCCAGTGACTATGCCACTGAAGAAAATGACCTGCTGTTTGGCTGGGTTTTGTCAACTTGAAACAAACTTAGACATATCTGAGAAGAGAGAAGACATATTTTAGTTGAGAAAATTCCTCCACCATATTGGCATGTAGGAGGGTCCATCACATTGCAGGTTGTGCCACACCCTGTCAGGCAGTCCTGTGTTGTATAAGAAAGCAGGATGAGTAAGCTACTAGGGACGAGGTAGTAAGCATCCTCCTCCTCTGTGAACTCTGCCTCAGGTCCTCCCTCCAGGTGCTTGCTTTGAGGAATCTCCATGGATGATGGGCTACAAGCTGTAAGATGGAATAAACCCTTTCCATTGCACATTGCTTCTGGTGATGGTGTTTTATCAACAGCAGTAGAAACCCTAAGATACCTGCCTCCACCGGTTAATATTAACTGCCACTCTTCCAGGTCTCATGCATGATACCTCATGCAACTAATATTGGGATGCATGTATTAGCATCCCAAGAGGCACAGCTGTGGTATGGGGCACAGCTGTAACATGGCTAACAGGGCACATTATGAGTCAGCTTCAAAGGCTAAGTCTTCTAGAGAAAACATTGGAGAAACAACCAGAGTGATGTAAGAAGATTCAGTACTGGATCTGGTACTGTCAGCTCATTGGTTTGTGAGGAATCAGCTTCAAGCTTCACAGTGATAGGAATTAGAACATTGGAACTGCAGCAAAAGCAAGGCCAGACTTCAAGCCACAGTAGTGAGCTCGTGTCTAACTCACGGAGGGATACTAATAAGTATTAGCTACTCTTAGGTGTTTGGAGATGCATGTTGAGTGGAACTGTCAATCATAAGTGGCATTAGACAACTAAGCTTGCTTAGAAAAGCAACTGAGATCTGCTTAGACTTTAGAGCCTTCTTAGGCTCTAGGCTGCTCACCCACCCCACAGGCAGTGGCGGCTCTAATTCCTATCGCTGTGATGCTTGAAGCTGACTCCTCACAAACCCATGAGCTGACAGTACCAGATCCAGTACTGAATCTTCTTACTTCACTCTGGTTGTTTCTTCAGATCCTTGCAGACCTGTTATCACACTAGGTCCCCAGGGCTAAATATCAGCTGTCTGGAGTGTTCATGAAAATATACAGACTTAGCCACTTGTTATCACCTTTAAAATGTTATTCGGTTTGTAGCAACAACTCTATGGAAAAATTTCTGATCTCAGTTCTGATGGAGACATGGAGAGTCTACATGTAGAGAACATGGTACAAGTGTACCAGTTGAGAGACACTTTACAAATCCTGGGTCCATGTTACTTCTGAATTCATTTTGCTAAGCAATAGGCCCCATGGTGTAACATCTCCATCTCCATATCCATTAGGGTGGATACTTGGACAGTCTTTGCCTCTTTTATTAAGTGGCATCTCTCCATCTGCAACATTAAAAAGCACGGTGTACATGTTACCACAGTGAATGTAGGATGACCTTGTGTGAGAGAGGGAGGGATGCACTAATAGCTTCCTTTGTATGTGTATTGTCTTTATTTAATTTTATTTCTGTGACCTTTGCTAGCCTCAAACTAGCAATCTCCCCTACCTGTCCCTGCAAGTGATGAAAGTATAAGAATAGAACCATCTCCCCTAATTTTTATATGCATCACGATCTTACTGATAAAGTACTCATAGCTTCTTGACTTGTCAAGAACACTGGAAGATGATCTTATGGTTTATAGTATTGATCAGCCCAAGGCTAATCATGTGATGATATCAGGCTCAAGAAGCGTCAGTGTTATGGGCAAGTATAATTCTCCTACAAGGGATCCCAGCAGGTCCCTTGCTGACCCCATAAAAGAAAGAAAGAAAGTATATCTTTTTTGTCTTTTCACTAAAAGGATGTCTAGTTTTGGTCTGTGAATCATCAAGCCCCAACAATGCTCGGATCTATTTTATGCCAATAACCATTTTTTTTTTTTTAAAAAAAAACTAGCTTGCATGGTAAACACTGAGTATATAGTGTGCATTTCCAAGGGAATCTGCTTTAATGATTTGAGATAAGTGAGTTCCCAATGGAATGTACTGTAAGCATTGCTATAAATAACTTCCATTTTCTCTGTTATTCATTTCTAACTCCCCACCTTTCTGCAGCGAGCATGATCTTGATCGTAATGATGAGGGTGACTTTTATGTAGTGGCTGTCAACACAGCATCATAATGCCACTTCTTGGATATTATCATTTGAAAAATATGATTATGAGAACTAAAAGAGATTATAAGATATTTAAACTAGAATGAATAAATATTGGAATTTTTTTTGTATAAACACATTGGCCTCCGAAATTCACTGTCCAACATTTGTACTTTCTCTAGATTGTTAAAGTGGGAGGTACAAGAATTTGTCCCTTATTTTCCAAGATTGACCACCAATGGAACCAGTATAACTTTTACTCTCGTTTGCTGGATACCTAGGATTCTATAAAAGGTTATGAAAAAATGTAAGCTGAACTTTTACAAAATTGGACCATTCTAGGAATTTTTAAGATGAAATCAAGGTAAAACTTTGTAGGCTACAGATTATTCCTGAAGAATACTTACTGTTGAGATTAAAGTCTGGCAAAGGGGAACAAAAGGGACACAATAGCCTTATTTTATCAGGGCAATGATAAGAGCCGTGGTTTTCATTTCTTCCTCCCCACCCCTTTCTTTTTTTCCCCACAGATGGAAAATATTCAGCTGTTCTTGAAAACAGGCAAGGATTATTACATTACAAATCAATATTTGAAGAATTCATTCTCTAAAAGATGTACATGTGTAGTTGTATTGTAACCAGCCCAGCAGAAATGAATATACTCTGAGGAGATACTTGTATTTCTCAGTAAGACTATCAGGCTATTGAAATCGGCCCACAGAAATGGGGATTGCCCACCAAAATCTCCTGCTGGGAAAAGGAAAGGATACCAGGGGTGGTGGTGGTAGTGGGGAGCTGACGACTGGGCAAGAAACTTCACATAATTCTAAAACTTGTTAGACCACCTTACAAGAAGAGACTGAAGTCTAGACAATGTCAGGTCATCTGTGGGCATCTTGACTGTAACAGCTTAGATGTGCATCTCTGATTCTCTATTTAAACATGAATCTCACTTCAATACCCTGAAGATGGACAGTGGTGGAGGTGGGACAGATCTCTCTGTCTTTCTCCCCAATGTGGCAATATCAAATAAATAGCATTTTCCCACTCTTTCCTGTAAATTTTACTGTTGTTTGACTGAACTTAATTTCTGAGGGTATTTGCTGTGACTCCAAGTTTGGTAAAAGTTTGTGCTGAGGAGATAACTATACATGGTTGGGAGGCAGCCTAATTACCTGTCCAACTTGACCTGCTTTCTCTATTCTGCCATTTGAATATTTTGGTCATTACTAATATGCCACTACAACATCCATTCTCAAGTTGGGGTATATGGTTTCATAGCGTAGAGTGCTTACCTGGAATGTATAAACCCCTGGGTTCAATCCCTAGCATGCTCTACTCCATTGGGAAAGTGTTTTGTTTTGTTTTGTTTTGTTTTGTTTTGTTTTGTTTTGTTATGTTTTAATGAGCTATTGAGAAAAAATACAAAAGACTAAATTCTTCTCTTTTTTAAAATAGTATAATTGGAAGGTTCTAATGACAGATTTTAGAAAGAAGCAGTATAAGAAATTCAGCCATGGTAAATTTGAAGAGCAAACAGAATTGGGGCAATAAAAACAACAGTTCTGGCCTGTGGTCCCACGAAGATCATGAAATTCTCCTAGCACAGGGACATCTAGCCAAGGTAGTAGCTTCGTGGCTGCACAGCACGCCAATTTTGATAGGAAAAAAATCTACAAAGGACTAAGAGAAATCACAACAGTGGGAAAATAGATTCAAATGAGTCAGTGCAGGAGGCCTGAGGTTATACATCTCCATATGGGATTGTTTTTCTGTCCTTTTTCTTCCTGTAAAAAAAAAATCAAGGATTCAATCCTTAGCAATTTGTCACTTTTTAATAATAGAAGAAAAATGTTTCATGCACAGAATGAGTCCTAGTGTTAGGTAAGTTCATGGTCACAGTAGAGGAAACCCCTCAACCCTGTGATTCATTTTCATTCTGTGACTTAAACCTAGTTGAATACTTTGCTGCATAAATATTGGGACTTTGTGACTCTGGAAATGGGGCTATATATTGTGAACGGTGAGATGGCAGGATGGGGAGGGGGCTGTAGTTGTATTCACTGGCTTATTTCCTCCAGACATAGAGTGCAGTAGTGCTAATTTCAACCAGGAGCAAGGTGAAGGCCAGGAGAATGCTAAATGCATTGCACACCATTACCCACACAATCACAAACACGATATGACCATTTCTTTTAGAAGAACCAAGGCCCAGATTACTCTATGAAATGTCTCATACATAGACTCTCACCATGACCAAAGTCTGGAATTGTGGGCATCATCTCCGAATGTTCTATCTCATAAATGAACTGCAGGTTGTCTCTCATGGCTCCATTTTTTATATTTTTATTTTTTATGTTTATAGATGTGGGAGGCTGGCAGATATAAGGTAAATAAATTATATACATTTATAAAATTATCAGAGAGGAAATAAAAAGAGAGACAATTGAAGAAGTAATGAAGGAAGAGAAGAAAGTTCTAAGATATTTTCCATATTTCTTGTCTGTCATTTGGATTTTATCTCTTGTTTTTAATTTCATGATCCTCTGTCTTCAGCTGACATTTAATTTCTGATTATCAAGTTTGATTTTGTTTATTTTACATTGCAGCTGCTTCATACTTAATTTTGTAAGGTATGGTTTTTATAATGTTGTATAGTCCCCTAGAGCTTTCATTTGAATAATCTGTATGATTCTCAGAGGGTCTAAATATAGTCATGGCTCTTATTATCTGTCTCACTAAATATAGGCTGGGTATCTTAGAAATACTTGTATGAACTATTTGAAATTGACGTTCAAAAAATTGAATGAGATTGTCCTCCCTTATAAGAGTATATCAAATGTATTCCTTCTCAGCAATGTTTTTAAAAATCAGAAACTTGTTAATAGTTTAGGTTAGGATAACAGCAGTTCTGGAGCTCAATGGGATGACTTTATTTCCCTCTCTGTTGTTTCAAAAGAAGTGGACTCAGTATTTACTTAGTTCACAATCAGTCATGCATTCCCCTGCAACATCTTTTCCATGAAGGCTTGGGAGTACCTGAGTGGCCTCACCATCAGCTTCAGTCACCAGGCAGTAGTCACTGTGTTCCACTCTTGTGTCTCTTGCCCCAGTCTTAACAGCCCTGTTTAGGAATCCACACATGCTTTACCTCTGCTCATACACACATGGGAAAGCACTCACTGTTACTGCCGAATTGACCTCAGATATCTGAGAGCTTCCTGTCCTTGTTGCATCATGGTTGGATCAGAGCTGTTTGAAACAAAAAGGATATCCTTTGCACTTGAGTTAGTGTCAGCTTTTGTCACCTGTGTACTTGCTTATGACAGTGGCTCTTTCTGCTTCCGTCTATAGCCTTCTCTTGAGGAACAGAACAATATAGAGAGCTTGAAAGCCATTATCATTGTCCACCCCCTCTGGTTTATAGATTGCATGTGATACCTTGATCTTTCCACATTTCCTCTCCATGTGTTAGACTTACCTCGCTAGTCTGGCTAATGCCATTAATGAGTTTCATCTCTGAGTTGATCTCTATTTTCCAGGGTGTCTATGTTAATATGTCAATGGAAGGCTCTGAAGATTAGCATATCAGACAGATGACAAAGCGCTGTATCTGGGTGAAGCCCCAGGCATGTTCAAGACTCTTGTCTCTACTGAGTGAGCTGTAGGGTCTAGAAGGGAGATTCTAGAAGCATAAGAAAGGGCCATACATGAACACTGTTAGTGCACTGCTAGTGTACTCTACTGCTCGTGTGAGCTAGTGTTCCACTGAGTATGCCTCACCTAGAGAAGCTTTCTTCTGCTGGCAGGACAGACTAAATAGCAACTTGAAACACAATCTTTCATTTTTTTCTTTGAGCAGTCTGTGCTTTCTATCAGGGCACGGAAACCTTGGGCTCTCTCCAGATGGCAGTTGGGGCTCTCTTCTCTCAGCAGTGCCAGACTGCAGCAGCAGAGCCTGCTCAGTGCACAGTAACTGCACAGTAAGTCATTTTCTTCCAAATCACATGGTTGTGTGGCAGTATTTTAAGCACAACTTGGAGGCCAGATTGTTGTGTTGAATATGTGTTCTCCTCATTACATGGCCTTCATTTTGTTCCCAATTGTTTTATTTGGAAGCCAGTGTGACGGCCAATTCATCTTGGTCTTGGCTGGCTCTGCCTTTCTTCCTCCCTCCTTCTTTCCATCTCCACTGTGTGTCTTTTTTTTTCTTTTCCTTTTTTCCTAAGCAGCATCCTTCTTTTGTAGATACAGATCTTTTCTCATCAGTCTTGTTTCCATTATTCTTTTTAATTTTTGTTTTGTTTTTGTTTTTCTGGCTTCCTAGATGAGCTCTTTATTTTTATTTATTTGCTTATTTATTTATTTATTTATTTATTTAAATTTATTTACATTACAAGTCTTATCCCCTTTCCCCCTTCTGGAAACCCCATCCCCTACCCCTTACCCCTACTTCTATGAGGGTATTCCTCCACTCACCTATCTACTTTTGCCTCCCCATCCTTGATTCCCCTATACTGGGACATCTATGGAACCATCATAGGACCAAGGACCTTTCCTACCATTGATGCCTGACAAGGCTATCCTCTGCTACATATGCAGCTGAAGCCGTGTGTACTCCTTGGTTGGTGGCATAGTCCCAGGGAGCTCTGTGGGGTCTGGTTGGTTGATATTGTTGTGTTGCCACTGTATCCCTCTCAAGCTAGTTTCATTTCTCTCACTCTCTGTTAACTCTTGGCATGGGAGTATTTAGAAAAATGCATTACCAACAGTCTTCCTTATAAGGACCCTTCATATCTAGAGCTTTAATATTAATCTTGACATTTCTCCCACTGGTCCAGGGTGATACTTTCTACTGTAATGACTTGGGGTGTGCATTTCAGAATTTCTCTCTTTTTAGCATGATTCCATACAGTCTTTCCTATGGGATGCTCAACTTTGAGTTATTCAAATCACAGAACTTTAAGAAATAGGGCTGGGTTCTGAGCAGAGGCTAGGATGGTTAGTGGGATGAAATGGTATAGCTAGCCAGACTCTTGTGAAGTCAGTGATGGAAGATATTAGAAACATTTATCCAGGTGAAGAGACAACTTGTAGATGATCTTCTTTGTCTTAAGAGAGGTTATGTGGATATACGCAGTGGCCAGCTAGGAAGAGGCAACCTGCACTGGGGAGGCCAGCTAGGAAGAGGCAACCTGCACTGGGGAGTCCAGCCCTGCAGAATGGAGGATCCAGTCCAGAGGCCTCTGACTAGAACCTTCCAGTTTCTGCCTCTGGATCAGGAACAGCCTCTGGCACATCTCACCATCTCCAGGCAGTGAATGAAGCCAGCTATACACCCAGCAGCCAGCTAAGAAGAGGCAGTGTGCACTGGTGAGTCCGGCCCTGCAGAGCGGTGGATCTGCCTGCACAGCCTGCATCTAGAGTTGATCGGGGCCACAGAGGTACATACCCAAATACAACTACAAAAGAGTGGGTCTCAGTTGTTATCTTTGCTTCTGTGACTGTGCAAGAGATTGGAAGTCAGGTTCCACCAGAGTAGAGGATCACTTGGGACACATCACACCAGGACTCTACCTGCACCCAGGAACTCTCCAGCATCATAGCAATTTGGGCCAGGAGAAAGCAGCTCACCCAAGGTTTCTGAGATAGGCCTACAGGCACACACACAGGAGGGGCAAGCTCCTGCCAGTGACAGCAGGCCCAACTAACACCAGAGATAACCTGATGGCAAAAGGCAAACATGGGAACATTGCCAACAGAAATCAAGGCAATATAGGACCATCCGAACCCAGTTCTTCCACAACAGCAAGTCCTGGATACCACAACAGACCAGGAAAGCAAGATTTGGATTTAAAATCACAGGTCATGATGCTGATGGAGGGCATCATGGAGGGCTTCAAGAAGGACATAAATAACTCCCTTAAAGAAATACAAGAGAACACATGTAAATAGCAAGAAGCCCTTGAAGAACTAAGGGAAAACACAACAAAAAAGGTAAAGGAATTAAACCAAGCCATCCAGGATCTAAAGAAGGAGGTAGAAACAATAATGAACTCACAAAGGGAGACAACTTGGAACATAGAAAACCTAGGAAAAAAGTCAGGAGTCATGGATCCAAGCATCAACAACAGAATACAAGAGATGGAAGAGAGAATCTCAGATGCAGAAGATACCATAGAAAGTATTGATACAATAGTCAAAGACAATGAAAACTGAAAAAGGCTCCTGACCCAAAATATCCAGGAAATTCAGGACAAAATGAGAAGACCAAAGCTAAGGATTATAGGTACAGAAGAGAGTAAAGATCTCCAACTGAAAGGGCCAGTAAATGTCTTCAAGAAAATTATAGAAGAAAACTTCCCTAACCTAAAGAAAGAGATGCCCATGAACATACCAGAACCCTACAGAACTCCAAATAGATTCTACCAGAAAAGAAATTCATCCCGTCATATAATAATTAAAGCACCAAATATACTAAACAAAGAAAGGATATTAAAAGCAGTAAGGGAAAAAGGTCAAGTAACATATAAAGGTAGACCTATCAGAATTACACCGGATTTCTCACCAGAGACTATGAAAGCCAGAAGAGCCTGGGCAGATGTCATGCAGACCCTAAGGAAAACAGCAACAAAGGGAGGGAAACTAAACACAAGAAAAGGCTAGAAAGTTATCTCCTTTCACAAAACCCAAAAGAAGATAACCACACAAATATAAAAATTACATCAAAAACAGCAGGAAGCAACAATCACTATTCCTTAATATCTCTTAACATCAATGGACTCAATTCTCCAATAAAAAGACATAGACTAACAGACTGCATTTGTAAACAAGACACAACATTTTGCTATATACAGGAAACACATCTCAGTGCCAAAGACAAACACTACCTAAGAGTAAAAGGCTGGAAAACAGTTCTCCAAGAAAATGGTTCCAGGAAACAAGCTGGAGTAGCTGTTGTAATATCAGATAAAATAGACTTTCAACCAAAAGTCATCAAAAAAGATACAGAAGGCCACTTTATACTCATCAAAGGAAAAACCTACCAGGAAGAACTTTCAATTGTGACAATCTATGCCCCAAATACAAGGGCACCTGCATTCATAATGGAAACCTTACTAAAGCTTAAAGCATACATTGTACCCCACACAATAATTGTGGGGGACTTAAACACCCCACTCTCTCCAAAGGACAGATCAGGGAAACTAACAGAAGTTTTGGACCAAATGGACTTAATAGATATGTATAGAACATTCCATCCTAAATCAAAAGGATATACCTTCTTCTCAGCACCACATGGGACCTTCTCCAAAATTGACCATATAATTGGTCACAAAACAGACTTCAACAGATATAAGATGATCAAACTGATTCTATGCCTCATATCAGATCACTATGGAATAAGGGTCATCTTCAATAGCAACACAAAAAAACAAAAAGCCCACCTATACATGGAAGCTTAACAATTCTCTACTCTATGATACCTTGGTCAAGGAAGAAATAAGGAAAGAAATCAAAGACTTTTTAGAACTTAATGAAAATGAAGGCACAAGATACCCAAATTTATGGGACACAATGAAAGCAGTGCTAAGAGGAAAACTCATAGCTCTGAGTGCCTACAAAAAGAAGCTGGAGAGAGCATACACTAGCAGATTAACAGAACACCTGAAAGCTTTAGAACAAAAAGAAGCTAATACACCCAAGAGGAGTAGAAGGCAGTAAATCATGAAACTCAAGGCTGAAATCAACCAAGTTGAAACAAAAAGAACTATATTAAGAATCAACAAAAGTAGGAGCTAATTCTTTGAGAAAATCAACAAGATAGATAAACCTTTAGCCAGACAAACCAGAGGGCACAGAGACAGTACCCAAATTAACAAAATCAGAAATGAAAAGTGTGATATAATGACAGAAACTGAGGAAATCCAAAAAATCACCAGATACTACTACAAAAGCCTATACTCAAGAAAACTGGAAAATCTGGATGACATGGACAATTTCCTAGACATATACCAAATATCAAAATTAAATCAAGACCAAATAGATCATCTAAATGGACCCATATCCCCTAAAGAAATAGAAGCAGTCATTGACAGTCTCCCAACCAAAAAAAGCACAGGACCAGATGACTTTAGTGCAGAATTCTATCAGACCTTCAAAGAAGACCTAACACCAATACTCTTCAAACTATTCCACAAAATAGAAACAGAAGGAACACTACTCAACTCCTTCTATGAAGCCACAATTACGCTGATACCAAAACCACACAAAGATCCAACAAAGAAAGAGAACTTCAGACCGATTTCCCTTATGAACATCGATACAAAAATATCAATAAAATTCTTGCCAACTGAATCCAAAAAACATAAAAATGATCATCCACCATGATCAAGTAGGCTTTATCCCAGGGATGCAGGGTTGGTTCAATATATGGAAATCCATGAATACAATCTACTACATAAACAAACAAAGAAAAAAACCACATGGTCATTTCATTGGATGCTGAAAAAGCATTTGACAAAATTCAGCATCCTTTCATGCTTAAAGTCTTGGAAAGAACAGGAATTCAAGGCCCTTACCTAAACATCGTTAAAGCAATATACTGCAAACCGGTAGCCAGCATCAAACTAAATGGAGAGAAACTTGAAGCAATCCCACTGAAATCAAGGACTAGACAAGGCTGCCCTCTCTCTCCGTATTTATTCAATATAGTACTTGAAATTCTAGCTAGAGCAATTAGACAACATAAGGAGGTCAAAGGGATACAAATTGGAAAGGAAGAAGTCAAACTGTCATTATTTGCAGATGATATGATAGTCTACCTAAGTGACCCAAAAAACTCCACTAGAGAACTCCTACAGCTGATAAACAACTTCAGCAAAGTGGAAGGTTATAAAATCAACTCAAGCAAATCAGTAGCCTTACTATACTCAAAGGATAAGCAGGATGAGAAAGAAATTAAGGAAATGACACCCTTCACAATAGCCACAAACAGTATAAAGTACCTTGGGGTGACGCTTACCAAACATGTGAAAGATCTGTATGACAAGAACTTCAAGACTCTGAAGAAGGAAATGGAAGAAGACGTCAAAAAATGGAAAAATCTCCCATGCTCATGGATCGGCAGGATTAATATAGTTAAAATGGCCGTTTTGCCAAAAGCAATATACAGATTCAATGCAATCCCCATCAAAATCCCAACTCAGTTCTTCATAGAGTTAGAAAAAGCAATTCTCAAATTTATCTGGAATAATACAAAAACCCAGGATAGCTAAAACTATTCTCAACAACAAAAGAAATTCTGGGGGAATCAGTATCCCTGACCTCAAGCAATACTACAGAGCAATAGTGTTAAAAACTGCATGGTATTGGTATAGCGACATGCAGGTGGATCAATGGAACAGGATTGAAGATCCAGAAATGAGCCCACACACCTATGGCCACTTGATACTCGACAAAGGAGCTGAAAACATTCAATGGAAAAAAGATAGCCTTTTCAACAAATGGTGCTGGTTCAACTGGAGGTCAGCATGCAGAAGAATGCGAATTGATCCATCCTTGTCTCCTTGTACTAAGCTCAACTCCAAATGGATCAAGGACCTCCACATAAAGCCAGACACTCTGAAGCTAATAGAAAAGAAACTGGGGAAGACCCTTGAGGACATCGGTACAGGGGGAAAGTTTGTGAACAGAACACCAATAGCGTATGCTCTAAGATCAAGAATTGACAAATGGGACCTCATAAAATTACAAAGTTTCTGTAAAGCAAAGGACACCATCAAAAGGACAAATTGGCAACCAACAAATTGGGAAAAGATATTCACCAACCCTACATCAGATAGAAGGCTAATATCCAATATATACAAAGAACTCAAGAAGTTAGACCCCAGAAAACCAATTAACCCTATTAAAAGATAGCCTTTTCAACAAATGATGCTGGTTCAACTGGAGGTCAGCATGCAGAAGAATGCAAATTGATCCATTCTTATCTCCTTGTGCTAACCTCAAATCTAAGTGGATCAAGAACCTCAACATAAGACCAGACACACTGAAACTAATAGAAAAGAAACTGGGGAAGACCCTTAAGGACATGGGCACAGGGGAAAATTTCCTCAACAGAACACCAATAGCTTATGCTCTAAGATCAAGAATTGACAAATGGGATCTCATAAAACACAAAGTTTCTGTAAGGCTGAGGATATTCTCAAAAGAACAAAATGGCAACCAACAAATTTGGAAAAGATCTTTACCAACACTATATCCAACATAGGGCTTATATCCAAGATATACAAAGAACTCAAGAAGGTAGACTCCAGAGAGTCAAATAAACCCATTAAAAATGGGGTACAGACCTAAACAAAGAATTTTCACCTGAGGAATACTGAATGGCTGAGAAGCACCTAAATAAATGTTCAACATCCTTAGTCATCAGGGAAATGCAAATCAAAACAACCCTGAGATTTCACCTCACACCAGTCAGAATGGCTAAGATCAAAAAGTCAGGAGAAAACAGGTGCTGGTGAGGATGTGGAGAAAGAGGAACACTCTTCCACTGCTGGTGGGTTTGCCAGCTGCACTCTGACAGTCAGTCTGGCAGTTCCTCAGAAAACTGGGAATGATACTTCCAAAGGACCCCACTATACCACTCCTGGGCATATAGGAGAGGCTTCCCTAGCATGTAATAAGGATAGATGCTCCACTATGTTCATAGCAGCCCTATTTATAATAGCCAGAAGCTGGAAAGAACCCAGGTGTCCTTCATCGGAGGAATGGATACAGAAAATGTGATACACACACACAAACACACATACACACACACACACACACACACACAATGGAGTACTATTCAGCCATTAGAAACAATGAATTCATGAAATTCTTAGTCAAATGGATGGAACTCGAGAACATCATCCTAAGTGAGGTAACCCAGTCTCAAAAGATCACTCATGGTATGCACTCACTGATAAATGGATCTTAGCCTAGAAACTTGGAATACCCAAGACACAATGCATATATCAAATGGTGCCCAAGAAGAAGAAAGGAGTGGCCCTTGGTCCTGGAAAAGCTCAGTGCAGCAGTGTAGGCGAATACCAGGACAGGGAAGTGGGAAGGGGTGTATTGGGGAACAGGGGGAGGGAAGAGGGCTTATGGGACTTTTGGGGAGGGGGGATCCAGGAAAAGGAAAACTATTTGAAATGTAAATAAAGAATATATTGAATAAAAAATGAGAGGTCTTGTGATGATTGTTCCCACTAGCTTTCTTTAGCTCCCTGGGTAGACTGTGGTAGAGAACACAATACAAACACACAGAGAGTCAACATCAGGTCAGCCTCAGACAAGCATTCAATACAGAATGGACTGTTTCATGTTTTGGCTTTGCCATGAGCAGGAGGCTGACAGAACAAGGTTTCAAGAAGAATTACCAAAGTACCTCTTCCAGTCTTCTAGATTCAGGCATCCCAAAGTAGTGCTTCTTTTTCTCCATAACCCTCTACTCCCTGCTATGTTTTTTTTTTTGTTTGATTTGTTGTTGTTTTTGTTGTTGTTGTTGTTTTGAACTGTTCCCACTGTGAACATTTACAGCTGCGTACCTTTTGTATATAGTCTTGTGCTGAGCATATTCAGCTGGAAATTTCTCTATATGTTATTCCCCCCTGATTGGTTATTTTATACTTGTACTTTCTGATTGTCAATTGATAGCACCTAGAGCATTAAGGAATTATCATTCTTTTCTTTAAACCATGCCAGGCAAACCTTTTACACATTGTATTGAACTACATTTGAAGTAGAATTTAGTTTTAAAAATTGACCCAAGTTCATAATATTATAGGAGTGTTGTTGATTTTGGCAGGCGTCCCCTGATTATAAGTACAGGATTTTTGTACAATCTGTGCTCACTGTATAAACTTCAGAAACAGAGCTATCAAGACCATGAAAACAGCATCCCTGATGCTTAGCTCAGAGATACAAACCCATCAGTAATCACAAGAGAGGGCTGGAAATCTTTTATTGAGCATAAAACTAATTAATGTTTATAGCTTGGAAGTTGGCTTTAGGGAAACACTTAACTAATGAAGAGATTTCAGTCTTGAGATACAAGGCACTTGCTCTAAATCTCATTGTTAGTGAATGGAGGAAACTGAAATTGGTTCCTCTCATCCCTATTGTGGTATTGCACCATGTGCTGCCACTTGAGTTTCTGTGGGATGCTTCCCAGACTCCTCATAAAACACTAGAGTAGTGTATGTCTGTGACAAGTGGAACATAGACTGTTACCACGTTAGGCCCTTGTTAATGTTTGAGGATCTAGTGTAACTGCAATGCTCTAATCAGACACCTGTGCTCATTGATCACTTAATTTATTTTCATATCTACTATGTGCAGTTATTTATGAGGAGGCAGAGAACTTATTTTATTTGAACTTTATTTCATATGGGTGCAGATGTTCTTGTACTTCTGATCTTCTTATGTCTGCTTGTGGGTAGCATCACAGGTGTGAAACAGCACAATGGATTTACTCAGTGTTGGAATATGCTAAGACTTTGTATGTGCTAGTCAAACATTTTGCCAATTAAGCCACATCCCCAGCCTCCTGGTTACCATTTTAGGAGACATCAAGGTGTTATTTTTTGTCCTTACCTCAGCTAATTATATATTATAAATTCTGTTTATATAAACATATACAACAGAGGAAAAATAGCCCCTAGTAATCAATAAAGAAAAATGAATATGATAACTTAATCATCTTTATATGTAATCAGTACATTTTCAAATATCTCTAAACATTTTACTTTAAAAGGGATGGGTGTTTGCAGAGGGGAAACTGGGAAGGGGGATATCATTTAAAATATAAATGAATAAAATGATTAATAAAACAAAACAAAAATATATATGGAATATATTCCTATAATAAATTCTTATAGATGTACTTTGAAAGATTCTAGTATGTGAATTATTAATTTTGCTGGAAATAGGCATTCTTTGAAACCTTGTGCCAGCTGGTCCATAGAACTGTGGCAAGGCAGGAATTTCCATACCTACAATGTTACTACCTAGTAATAAACATGACTAAGAGTTTTATTTACTTGGCTTACCAGTTTTCAAACCATGCAAATCTTGGCAATTTAAAATTTTAATTAATTATATTTATTTTTATGTGCACATGTGTGTATATACATACCTTAGGACACAGCTGGATGTCAGAGGGCATCTTATGGGAAGTAAGTTCTCTTACCATTTGGATATAACTCAGGGCCTCACACTCCCTTCATCCTTTATCCTTGAGCTACGTTGTCAGACTCCTTGGTAAATTTTTATTTTGAAAGAATTCACATTTCATATTATGAAACTTGAACATTTATTATGGTATTTTAAAGTTTGCATACAATTAAACATGGTGTCTTCCCAGAAAGATGCCCTACAAAAATGTTAGGACCTTTGCACAGATGCTCTAAATACTCAGCAGACATAGAAGACACAGGCTCTGCTCTTAAATAGCTGTAAGTGAGATGGGAAAAAAATCACAAAGATACACATGAAGCACACAACAGCAATTCAAAGCAACACTTCTCTGCCTCTCACTCACTTCAACACAGTAAGTGACTGCAGAGATTCTCCCAATTACCTCACCTACTTTGGGAAATCGTCACTCCATTCTATATGGCTGTGCCTTATTCTGCTCACATGTTCTCCAAAAACAGTTTGTGTCCCCTGGTCAAGATATGTTCTCCACAGAGAATCCATGGCATAAAGGGATCTGTGACTACATAGTAATATAACTAATAACAGATTAACTATATAAATGTATAATAATTAAGAAAAAGACAGATCAACTGCATAAAGTCTCTGGAACAACAGAACAGTAAGCACATGTAAGAAAGAAATGTGACAAGACCAAGAAGATAAAAATCCCCCCTCACCACCCAAACATGCACATGTGTACACTCATGCGCACGTGTGCGTGCGCATACACACACACACACACACACACACACACACTCAAACAGCTACATAATGCAAAGTGAAATCAACAAAATCACAATAATCCACATTTATTAAATGTCTATAAATCATGATTTGTCAGATTACTGTCCTACTCTTTACTCTTATGAAAAGGATAACATTTGATAATAATATAGATTAGATTTTTTTCTCACTTGTTAGCAATCACATTAAGCATGTTGTTTATATGGGAACAAATTATACATTAAATGAATAACTCATTACAAAAATAGTTCAAATTCTAAATTGTGTCAACTGTTTCCAAAGTTTAGAGTACATATGTGGTACATCTGAATGTAGGAATGACGACTGTCTATAGAAGTCAATTCTGAATTATTATATGACAGACTCTTCAATTGTAGTGAGCTACTACATCTGGCATATGGAAGAGATAGTGGAAAAATAAGAAACTGAGACAGAGACAGGCAGGGAAGATAAATGGTAGTCAGTTCTTTTCACAGCTCACAAATAGGCATTGTTATAAATGTGAGGGAGAAAAACTACTTAAGAAACAAAATGAATGTTCTTCGGTTACAGACTTCTTTAAAAATAAAATAAGCCCCACAAGACCATATTTTCATTCTTCAAGTTTTTATCAAGTACAAGACACAATGCCCCATTTGTAAGCAAAGTAAGTACAGTCTTATTATATTAGAGCCGGGTCTTTTTACTCCTCATAAGCGTTATTGTGGATAGTTTCATTCGAAGTGTTGGGAGAGGATAAAAATATTTAATGATCACTAATAACATTTTTTAAGAAGATGGAGAATTTTAATGTAATATAATTTCTATCACAATGATTGTGGCTTATTCTGTTTATATTTTCATAGATAAATAAAATGCTTCCTTTAAAGCTCCTAAAAATTGCAATTATGTTGAGATAGTAGGTGTTGGGTTTTCACAGTAGGCAAACTTGCTACATGGTCACCTGGTCTGCTGGATTATAACCAGAAGCCTGTTGGGGGGAACATTCCAATTTGCACATTCCTTACAGTGCTATTACCTCAGCTGCTTCTTAGACATGTCCATTGAAGTGAGAAGGGAAACAGATACTGTGTTTTCTTGACTCAAGAAAGGGTCAGGTAGAGATGAAGCTACTAGACTCAGTATCCAAAGGGCGTGCCTCCTAGCTTCCTCTCTTTGACTTGGCTTCAAAGGACACCTTCCCATTTTGTAACAAGAGGTACAAATACATTAAACATCTTCAATTCTGATAAAATAAGGGGAGGCATATACCAAGGTTTGCTTGCATTTAAATTTGGCCCGTCGGATCTAACTTTGTCCTCTGGCCTCTGAACATACCCTATTTCTTATTTCCATTTGGTCTTTGGTTTTCTAACTCTGGAAATTTTCATTCTCACTCTATAGAAATAATGTTATCAGTTCCCTACATGGAAATAGTTCAGGGCATGTGAAGGCGTGCCACAGCTGCCTCTGTGTTAAAGGAGGCTGAGAGGAGTACATACCAGCATCAGAATCATAAGGCGTGCTGTTGCACGAACAGGATCTGATGTGAATGGGACTTTATCTGTAATAACTAAGTGATCTAATGCTATCTGTTCTTATCAGATATTATTGTTACTTAAATGAGGATTATGAAACAGTTTAGAAAACTGAGGTTTAAAGAATGAGTTTGAGGGAAAATATCTCTAAGGCAGACAATTGTAAGGCAGACTTCTACATAGGGAACAGGTTATTACCAGAAAGTTTGTCCTTAGGAATACAGAGGCCAGACAGGAAGTAGCTTGATAGAAATCAACCATCTTGCCTTTACCACACTGCAGAACATAGACCCAAGAAATGTAGCATGTGACATATGAAATGTCCCATTTGCAAAGGAGGAGGAGGACTTTACAACAAATCTTCCAGGCTATTCCAGTATTATCAGTGGTAAGAATTTGTAGATGGCTTTTTGGTTTCTATCAGATCTGGAAAGATTCCCATGAAACAAGGAATAACAAGGTTTCATCTACCTTGTCAGAAACAACATAGGTTGCTGCTATAATTTTTTTTGCTATATTTCTCTGATCTCTAACTTAGATTTCTTTATCTGCCATGCCTCAGGAAGTCTACTGGGTGGCCCATATTACATGTGGTCCAATCTTTTTGTTTATCATGCAATTCTCTTTTATGTTCCATTTTCCTCAAAATGGAGGGGTACATTTGCTCATGAGATTAAAGTTACTGTGAGTGTTTTCCATTAAATAAGGGAGAATACAGATAAAAATTAGGTCTCCTATACAAATAAAAGAAAAAATACACATAATATATCATGCATGTGTGTCATTAGCATATATACATATACATACGCATATACACATATACACACATACACATATACACATATACAAATATACACATATATACATGTACACATTATACATATACATATCCTTCTCTTGAGCTGTTGGCCAGAAGATTCTAAGAGACCTGAAAGCAGTATAGGCTAATGCCATTTCCCTTGGTGTTTTCCCCACAAAAAGGTGAATTCTTATAGGAACCAATTTGGAAATGACTTGGAAGCTTCCTTACTGAGAACTAGCTTCATAATTTCAGAAGTAGCCATGTAAATACTTGTGGGGGGAGAACAATAAAAGTCCTATCCAGCTATAACACTAAGGGACCACAACAATGACCAGCATGGGAAGATATTCTGATAGATGCAATAGTGGAACTTGTATCTCAAGAGCATCCATCAATTACTTAACCGGGCTTAAGATCTGTTCAATAGCACTGTAAATTTATCTAAATGCCTATGCTGGTGAAGCCATGGCAGTATGAGAACCCACAACGGTCAGTTTCCTAAGCCAGTAATAATCCCTCACTACATTCTTAATACTTATCCTTTAATTTTTTAAATTTCTTTAAAACCTTACTTTTAATGATGGTTCATAAAAGCTTTAACCTCCCTTGTAACCCACTACCCACCAGAGATAGTGGAAAAGAAAGGATACAGGAGAAGTGGACCTGTTTATAAAGGCTCTTTGGAGTAACTCCCATCTGTGTTGTTTGGAAATCAGCTGTTCAGTTCACAGGTTAGCAGGCAGCGGCAGTTCAATCCACTCACAAACACCTCATTGATATACCAGCAACTCAGTAAGGTAGAGTTGAGTTAGCAACAGTGGTGACATGACTTAGCAGAGACAGCCAGGCCTCAGCCTTGGCTTGAGTCAGTGGGAATGACCAACAGGAACACCAGGAAAAATTCAAGGCTGTGCCTCTCTCAGGAAAGCAAAGATCAGCAAAGATTCAAGACCAGCAAGCATTGCACAGCTGTCTGTACCAGCAAGCTAAGCTCTGTCTCTGACACCCTGTGGAGTCCTATTTATACCCTCCGAACATCATGATTCCTCCACGTGCCTTGACTCAGCACAGGTCTTGCCTTTGCAGGGCAAGGATGGATCTTGCCCCAGCATCTGCATCCAATAACTGCAAGTCCTCCTCAGAAGCAGCAAAAAACTATAGCACACCACCAGATTTTGTTTGGTACATTTCTCTCTATGGAGTCCCAACAAATGCAGCTCAACTATGCAGTGTAAAGCAGACCAATGCATGTGTGTCATTAGCATGCATGTGTCCTTACACATGCTTGCTTTAGCAGAAGATCCTCTCTCCTGTGTCTGCTTCAGCAAAATGTTCCTTCAGGAGTCTGCCTTAGCATTTCATACCTGTGTTCGCTTTAATAAAATGTTCCTTCACATAATTGCCCCAGCAAAACGCCATTCAACTGACTTTCCAAAGAACCTTCCAGTTTCCATTTTAACCTTAAACCCACAGACATGTGTAGCTCTCACCCCTCATCAAAGCTTCTTTTTGCAGCAGATAAGGAACATTTTAGAAACCTACAACTGGTCAAAAGTCAGAGATAAACTGATCTCTGAATATCTACCTCCATCTGCAAAAGGATTTCTACACTTAAGGCTCAGGGCACACCTCAGAATTTTGGGGAAAGGAGTGGAAAGATGGTACAAGCCAGAAGACCATGATATATGCTTGGTGATAGTCTCTTCTCAAAAATAAATGAATGGACGGATGGATGGATGGATGGATGGGTGACTGGATGGATGGATGGATGAATAAATAGATAATACAAAGGAGGATGGGTATTTGGAAGGAGTTGGGAGAAAGAAATAGGGTAAAAGTGTTAAGTTAAAAATTTAAAAAATTCATACTTTAATGGGCAAATGGCAGGTGATAATTAGAAAACAGTAAGAACATATGTTCCTAGGACATTTACCCTGCCCTCCCTGCTTAATCACAGGGAGGTAAATTACAGTTTACTCTGAATTGGGGCAGAATTTAAAGACAGACAGACCATTTCATTAGTATAATTAGTGCCTGCTGAAAACAACTTGATTTCAGTTTCTGATCCAAAATTTCTCAGACCTCCTCTAAGTACAATCCCAAAGTAGCACACACTTGTCACAAATCCACACATTGTGTCTTCCTTCTTCTTCTCTATATGGCTGTGTGGTGAATAAGTATGTGGCTCTCCTCCTTATCTCTTCCTTGTGGGAAGTACACATTTTCAGAGGTAACCAAGAATCAGGCAGAAAATGGTTCCTGCAAAAGGAGCTTCTGGCTTATGGGCACATATTGTTTCCATAGAGAAGTTTCCTAGTCTCTGCTACAAAGTTTATTTTTAGATGACTCTAATAAAACACTAGCCAGTTTGAATTCATTTTCCAGTTTGCAAAAAGCACTGGATTGACAGGCCTGGGGAGATCTAAAAATAGCATCGGACAAAATGGAACAGGAGTTTAGAGCTAGAAATGGATGTGACCATCATCTAGTTGGAGGGTGAGGCTGTTTCCTACAGAGACAGATGTGCAAGTTCAGAGGTCAAGCTGCCTCTTCATAGTCATGCCAATAATATGTGATTGACACAGGACATGGGCAGCATTTTTTCATTTATTAGCCTTTTTTTCCCTCAAAGAAGAAATTATGATACAATAGGCAGGAACATTTTAGAAAGGGACTTAGCTGAAACCTACTTAACTATTCCAGTTGTGTCTTCTACCTACTTCTCCCTCCTTAATTATTATCATTAATTAGTATTTATCGATTCCTCTCTATTGCATAAACTACTTCACTGCACAAACTGGTATTGCGATCCCTCTTGGAAACTCCAAACTAGAGGAGACAAAATGAGAAAACGTAGCTATAATTTAAAGTCTTGTTTTCCAGAACTTTGCCAGCATCCCTCTAATCTCCTAAACAGATCCTGGCATCAATTCAATGCCAGGGACAAGACCGTTGGAAGGGCTAGATGCTGCTACCCCCACCACCCACTCTGTCTTCCATTTTAGCATACCTCCCTTCATTTTCTTTTTTGATTCATTTCTGCCTTTAAAAGATTTATTGACTGGCTTATTGATTCATTCAGCAAATATTTGACAAGTGATTATACTTTGGAAGGCTTAGACTAGAAGAAAGAGACAGAAAATGAAGAGTAACAGTCTCTGAGGATTTCCACCTGGCTTTGGGGAGCAAAGACATGCTACAGTGGTAAAAATGGTATTTCCAGTCTTCATTCCAGCATGGCATGGATAGAAACTGATAATTCTGTTGAAACTCGTGACAATTTGGAACCCTGAATGTGGTTATTCTTGGATATAGCCAATGATAGGATGTTCCATCTGCTTCAGACTACTCTCAGAGCTGTCAGGGAGGCAATCCACATTCAGTTTTGGCTCACTAATTGGACCACAATGCAATAATCTCTGAGACAGGAGACACTTAAGTGAAAAACAGCTATAACAGTGGAACAAAGAAGAGTCATCTGAAGTTACTTGAGAATCCATGAGACCTGCACAATGCTGTATGAAGACTGTATGGAGGATAGCTCTCAGTTATCTCACTTGAGTAACTGGGAAAAATGATGGTATTATTCATTGAGGTGGTGTTTGTGCTTGCTCACATTTGGATGGTGAGGACTGAACTCAGGACCTTGTATATGCCAGACTAGCCCTTGGCCACTAAGTTTCCCTGCAGTCTGAGACTTTGGCACAGGAGATATTTGCAGAAAAGTCAAAAAGGTGGGAGAGTTTATAAGAAGGGGAATACATTTCATTGTGGTGTTTTCTGTGAATTTCTATCTTAAAGATTTAAATGAAGAATTTAGTGTGAGTTTATGACAGAGTTATCAAGGAAACACCCCTATGAAAAAAATGAAAATGAAAAATGTAAATGGGATCATCTCTCCCTCCCTCCCCCCCCTCTCTCTTACACACACACACACACACACACACACACACACACACACACACACACACATTCACACACAAGTACTTCAGAATATTAGAAATTGAAGGCGCTATATATGGTCCTACCTTCATTGATCAACTACTTGGTTCCTGTGGCTTCCTTGGAGGGAGTACATATACCCTTGGATTATGCAGTTGAAAGAGAAAAGCAGTTTCTAGAAAAGGGCTCATCTGTCAGCAGTCCATGTTCCAAGCTTGTTGTGGGGAAATTGAATGGTCAAGTTAGATGCCCAAATGGGATATTGGTAGTCATCAGAGGTCCTGACAGTGTGGTAAGTGAAGATAGATAGGAAACATTTTGCATGGAGTCTGGGTAGAGAGCTATAGTTGTTATGCTTTACTGTGTAGGAGGTAATTGAAGTCACAGGAATAGTAACAATGACAAGAGAATAGGGCTTACAACCTTACAACAGGACTTCATGAGCAAATTCAAGAAGAGGGGCCCAAGAAAAGAAGGTTCTAGAATGTTGGAAACTCAAAGTATATGTCCACAGAAACCTAAAAAGTAGAATGTGTCAAAGCTGTCTCTTGTTGCAAGAAGGCCCCTGAGAATGTCTGCTACATGAGGTGTCAAACCAAGGGAGAGTACTTGCATGTTCTGTGGAACTCTGAACATGTAATCAATTTATAACTAGGAAGAAGTGTTCACTTGGGCAGAAAAAGTGTTTTTGTGAGCTACATAATAAACATGAAGTGTGTCAATAGATGGAGGTTGCTTCCAGTTCTCCATAAACCCAGGCAGTTCTGAAAGTCACCTCCACACATACAAGACCTCTCTCTATCTCTGAAGTCATTAGAAGATACCAAAGTGTCAAACTTAAGGAGGTCACTAACGATGCCACTCTTGGCGACTTGTCAGTTATTCCATACCTTGAATCATTTATTTTGAGTTACCCAACAAGCTTTAAGGACCTAGCCTATTCTAACAGTAGAGACATGCACTCTGGAAAGGGTCTTGGCTTATATATGAGGTGCAGGGCTCAGTTCTTGATATATCACAAACTTTTATAAGAAAATTAATTTCTTTGTGATGCAATTTCCCTTCTCGAATCAAAGCCATACTTTCTAATATTTGAAAGCTGTGGCAGTAGGAGTTTAGCAGAATGTCAACCTTTATGACCTTGCAGTTTTTCATGTCAAATGTTTGATGATCACTAGACCTTTATAGGGCTCTAAAGCTCTGGATTTAAGAGGTGAACTCTTTCCAATGTCTTGGAAAGGAAGAATGCTGACATACAGGTGTTGTCTCTTGTGAGATTTGGAGACTTACATGTGGCAAAGTTCCACATGTGGGCAATGATCAACATACTACCTCCTTGTATGATCAAAACCGTATCTCTTGAGCAGCTTTATTAACTGAGAAGAATCTTAAATGTATTGGGGATACTCATGGAAATGGGATAAATTTTAAGTAGCCCTGATTTAAAAACATTACTTTTTTGTGAACTTAAAATGGCATACCAAAAGACAGAACACAAGTTCAAGTTAAAACAAAACTTCAGAGTTTTTGACTATACAAGAAAGTATACTTCATGAGGATTTCCCAATGACTTCCGAGCTGGTTTTTTGCAATCGTGTTTTTCAGTATTACCACACAAGTTATATTCCCATGCTCTAGGGATATTTATTCCCTCCCTCTTGCTATTACAAACGTTTTGGTTCATGTGTTTAGAAATACATTAAACAGAAATGCAGCATCTGCAGCCAACAAAGAGAAAATATGCTCCAGAGGAAGTGGGCATGTGAGGTTGAGTGTTTTATGGGGAAGACCAATAACTCACCAAAAACTCCAACCAACAATGCCCACTAAGAAATGTAGATGGCAGTGTGTCAGTGATCCAGTGTGTGATGAGCAAATGTATACTGTACAGAATAGATTGTTTTCTTGATGTATATTATTAGCATAGTCAGCATGAAACAGTTATTATGTGAGATGAGGCAGGACCCTTGTAGACAATATTGTCATTAGCAGTGTGTTTCCTTGCTAGGGGGAACTATGGAATTTTTCACTACACAAAGGTGAGCAAGATAATTCTAATGCTAACATAAATATTATGTACCTTATCTGTATTTTATTCCATTAAGTTGTATGGTTTGTGTGTATGTGTGTTTTTATGTGTGCTGATGATAAACACATAGAAGTTATTCCTCTGGCAATATCTGCCTTGTTTTTTGAGGCAAAATCTCTTCCTAGCATCTGGAGACAACTGATTTGACTGGACTAATTGTACAGTGAGCATTGGGGATCTATCGCTCTACTTCCCATTGCAGAAATTTCAAATTTATGTCACAATGCTTAGTGTTTTATTTATTTATTTATTTTTATTTATTTATTTATTTATTTATTTATTTAACATGGATTCTGGTCTCAGGTCTTCATGCTTACATAGCAAGCACATTGTTGACTCAGCTGTCTTCAAGTTCTTTTAATTGTATATTTTTTAAGATGCATGAAATATGAATAATATATACCCCAAATTGCATAAATTGGGGATAGATGCTTGTTTACTTCATTGATAGGGTTATAATGTGAAAGCATTAGAGAAACAGCTTGGGAATTGCTAGTCTGTGTACTGACAATAACTCACACATCGCCATTTGAATCTTCTATCTGGTACTAATGATTATGATAAAAAAAATTATCAGACTCTACCATTGAAATGGATTCCTTAGTCCACCAAACGGTGTAACCCTGCAAAGCTGCAGATCCATAATTATTTATTTCATGTCCTTTATGTAATGGCTATCTCGTGAATGGATATCGCCTGCACAAAACTCTTGCAAAAACCATCACAGGATCGATATGTTAATGTGACAACAGCATCAAACTGAGCAATGCGGGAACATTTTCAATTAGAGCTACGGAGAAACAAGGAAAGGAATCAAGGGAATTGGACAAATAGAGTTGGCGAGTGCAAGCAATATTTCTTTAACCAAAACCACTTAGAATTTTTGTTTTGCCTTTTATTTGAGCATTTTATTCTTTATTCTTTTCTTCTAGGGAATTATTTCCCTGTTTTGAGCAGTGAGTTAACAATTACAGGCTTTCCCTATGACTTTAAATTTTATAGAGTGATTATTTGACATCTGGCAATCATGAACACATTTAGGTTAAAAGGATCCTTCTAGAACCTGCACAGTATGAGCATATGACTTAATCTTAAGAGAATGAAGGAGTTTATTTGAAATTTAACATAGTATCCCGAGCATCTGAATGGAGTATTATTTAAAGTTCATCCCACTGGGGATGTACAGTGGGGTGTAAGATGAGTCAGAAGCACAAAAATATTAACCCATCCACACTTCAGCCTGTCCTTCCTTCTCACTTATTGATATTGTATCACTTTTGATAGAGAAGGAAATTGTTATAGTTTAAAAGATCTGGAACAAACTTGAAATTTTTTCTGGGCTATATGTAGTCATATGGAAAGAAATTCTGTGGAAAACAGATTAAAACCAGAAGGATGCTGATGACTGAAAGGGGTCTCAGAGGAAAGGAAGGGAAAGGGATAGACTGAATGAAATGAAATCTTAGACACTTCACCAGTCAGTGTTATGTTACTGTAAGGAATCTTAGAGGCTATTACAAAGAGAAAAGGTTTATTTTTTTTCATTCAGAATGTCAGAAGTTTACATGCAGAGTCAGTTCACCCTGCTTCTTTAGTCTTTGGGTGATGTAGAGTATCATGGTAAAGAAGGGTCAGTGGACCAAGCTGCTCCCCAGATGGAAGCTAGTAAGTTCATATAGAAATAGAGAGATCCAGTTAGAAAACTGGGCACATTACTTCTGGAGGACCCTGCTATACCACTCCTGGGCATATACCCAGATGATTCCCCAGCAGGTAATAAGTATACATGCTCCACTATGTTCATAGCAGCCCTATTTATAATAGCCAGAAGCTGGAAAGAACCCAGGTGTCCCTCAATGGAGGAATGGATACAAAAAATGTGGTATATATACACAGTGGAGTACTATTCAGCCATTAGAAACAATGAATTCATGAATTTCTTAGACAAATGGATGGAGCTGGAGAACATCCTACTAAGTGAGGTAACCCAGTCTCAAAAGATCAATCATTGTATGCACTTACTGATAAGTGGATATTAGTCTAGAAACTTGTAATACCCAAGATATAATCCACATATCAAATGATGTTCAAGAAGAACAGAGGAGTAGCCCCTGGTTCTGGAAAGACTCAGTGCAGCAGTATAGGGGAATACCAGAACAGGGAAGTGGGAAGGGGTGGATGGGGAAACCGGGGGAGGGAAGAGGGCTTATGGGACTTTCGGGGAGTAGGGAGCCAGAAAAGGGGAAATCATTTGAAATGTAAATAAAAAATATATCAAATAAAAAAAAAGAAATTGAGAGATCCATGATCAATAATTCTCTTCAAGATTATGTCACAGCGACCCAGGATCCAAAAAGCTGAGTTCCAAACCTTTTATACATACACACGGTTCTTAGGGCCACTTAGGGTACAAACTGCAGCAACAGAGGAGAAGACTTATTATTCACCTCATTGCAACTGTTTCTTCTTTTCCATATTTACTTTACACCTCAGGCACTAGATGGTCAGCCAGGAAGAGGCTAACGGATGATGGGTAGCAAAGATAGGACTTTTGACCTAAAAGATCTTAGCAGTGAACTGGACAGTGGAAAAATATAAAGCAGGCAGAAAGTCATTAAAGGGGAAGGAGACTATAGAAAGGGCAGTGAGTAGATTCAGGTTAAAGAGATGATTTCTAACAGTGTGTCCATTCTCAGCATGGGTTCCATTACCCAGTTTTGTATTACTGGTCCTGGTTCTGAGCTTCTCTTTGAGTAAAAAGTAGGATTGAATTTGGTTCCATTTTAGTTCCTAACTTTCACAATTCTAAACAGTTAAATGTATATGTAGAAATATTGAGGGGTGTAATTTATGAGGGAAAAGAGTATATGGAGCGATGGTTCAGTGGTTAGGAACTCATGGACCTGAACCAAGTTCACAGCTTCCATGTCAGGCAGCTCACCACCACATGTAACTCTACCTCAACTCTCCAGCACTAATGTGCATATAGCCACATATATTTAAAAATAAAATAATAGACCTTAAGAAATGATGGGAGGAAGGAAGGGAGGAGGAAGGAAAGAAGGAAGGAAGAGATGGAAGGAGGGAGGGAGAGAGAGAGGCAGGGGCAGAGAGGGAGAGAGGAAGAGAAAGAGAGAGAAAGAAAAGAAAGAAAAAGAAAGGAAAAAAGAAAAAAGGAAGAAAGAAAGAATACACTTATAACATCAGTATGGCTGAGTGCTTATAAGGGCATGCTTAATTTGTAGGAGAAACTCTGTAAAACTCACATTTGTTTCCTGAGTCTTCCCCTGATCATTTGATTATTCTCTATAATGAGAGCTTTGAAGACTGCAGCTTACCAATAGATAGAATTAGTGCTGATTTAATAAACCATAGCTATAGTTATGTTAATTCACAATTGAAGGTTTAGAAACACTTAATAAAATAAGGAAGTCAAGAAACTATAAATTATCAAAATTAAATTTGTGTAATATTCTGAAAATTTCCATTTGCACTCGAGTTTGACTCTAATGTACTAGTGATGAGACGAGTAATCATAAAAATATGTGCATGTTAGTAGAATCTCTTGGAAAATAACAAAAATCCTATATGTAGAAGCTATAGTTGTACTGAAGTCGGTAGAGTGATTGGGTAGCAAGCACAAAACTCTGCTTTCTATCCCTAGCATTTCAAAAATAGGTATGATGGTGAATATCTGTAATAATTCTAGAACTGGGAGGTAGAAGCAGTAGGGTGCAATATTCAAGTTCAGAGCTAGAGAGATGGTTCAGCTTTAGTAATACAAATTGTTATTGCAAAGATCTTGAGTTTTGTGCCTCTGTGCACCCGCGTTGGGCTACATGTATTAATCTGTGACTCCATTTCCAGGCGATCTGTTGGATGACTTCTTATGATCTCTGGGGGTCCTTATATACAGAGAGGGGGGAGGGGGGAGAAGGTGGGGGAATGGGGAGATGGAGAGAGGGAGAGAGGCATACACACAAGCACATACTTATGTGCACGCATACACAACATAAACACATACATAAATATGTACCCACACACAAACACACACATAACAAACACTAACAAACATGCAAATATGTAAACACAACATGAACATATAAATAAACATGTATACACACATAAACACACACACACAAATACACATGATTACTGATGATATTATTGTGAGCCTAACTTTTAATGGGTGAGCCAGAACTAGAAAAAAACTATCCTGAGCATGAAACCCAGACTCAAAATGACAAACATGATATGTACTTACTGGTAAGTGGATATAAGCTGTTATGTAAAGGATGATCACACCACAATGCCTCAGAGAGGCTAAGTAACAAGGAAGATTCAAGCAAAGATGCATGGATGACCCAGAGAAGGAAAACTATAATAGATTCGGCAGGTAGATTGGGGTTGGGGTTGAGAATGAGAGCAAAAGAGATCAGGTCAGGGAGGGAGGGATGGTAGGAGACAGTAAGGAGGGGAGGGAGACAACTGGAAGTGAGGGGCATTATTAGTAGGGTAATGTGGAAACCAACCTCCTACAGTGAAAACTCCTTGAAACTTATGAGGGCAACCCTAGCAAGGTTTCCTGTTAATGGAGGATATGGTGCCTACACAAGCCATCTTCTGTAACAAGGTGAGGTAGCCTGTGGTCCTAGTTACAGGTAAACCAACTAAGTCACAAAACCTTCACCCACAACCTGTCCTGCCTATGAGATGTTCTGGGGGAAATGGTGGTTCCAAGATAGTATGAATGGCCAACCAATAACAGGTCTGACTCCAGACCCAAGCCAGAGAAAAAATCCATTCATGATCTGCTTGGATGGCCTGGAACCAGAAACTGGATGGCCCAGAGACCTAGGGACGAACTACTACTGCCTATCAGCTTCTACTTCTTGGGGTAGCCAGCCCATCATACACCAAGCTTGGCTGGAGAGAGAGATATTAGCCCAAGTGTGTGGATGCAATGTGGGGCCTTGGTTGGTAGTGAGTGCTCATGCAAAGAACACACACACACACACCACCTAGAACAGCTTCGTAGAACTGGTTCAGTTTATTAGGGAAGGAGAAGGGGGTATATATGCACTTGAGGAGGTGGGCAAGGTCTCTGGGGCAGGGTCTCTAGGTCAAAGTTTGTGTGTCTATGTACAATTGGCCAGGGCAGAGAGGTTGGAAGATACTTCATCTGCATACTCAGAGGCTAAGGGGTACAAAAGGGGAAAACTTTATAAGGTCAAATAAGAAGGAGAGAAGCCTGATATCTGTCAGGGTAGTAATTCTTACTGGAGTTGATAGTGGGACAGCAGACTTCCTAGAACCGGGTTGGGAGAGGTGAGGCAGCCAAAGCCTGCCTTCCTCATAGTAGGTATCCAGGATTGAAATTCTTCCTCAAAACTCCCCTGTTTATCCTGGGCCATTAAGGTCCCACAAGTACCAAACACAGCAGGCAAAAAAAAAAGTAAATGAAATGATTCCTAATGATATTGTGCTATACTCAGATCCTCATCCAATTATCTTCAGAGGTATCTTCTAGCACCTGCTAGGACCAGATGCAGAGACCTACAGCAAAACCTTAGGGGAAACCCTGAAGAAGACAGGGAGGAAGGATTGTAGGAGCCAGAGGATTGAGAGCATCATAAGAACATGGCCTGCAGAATCAACTAAGCAGGTCTCAACAGGGATCTAGACTGAAGCAGCAATTATGGAGCCCACATGGGTCTGCATCAGGTTCTCTGTGTTTGTGTCATCGTTGTTTAGCCTATAGTTTTTGTAGTGTTCCTAACAACAGGAGTGGGGATTTTCTCTGACTCTTTGCTTACACTTTGGGTCTTTTTTTCTACTACTGGGGTGCCTTGCCCAGCATCAACATGGGGGTCTGTGCCTAGCCTTATTGCAACTTGTTATGCCATGCTCAGTTGATATTACTTAGAAGTCGGTTCTTTTCTGATTCCGCAGTGGATTTTGGGGAGAGGAGGTGGGCAGCTGGTAGGAAGGGAGGGAGGGAGGGTGTGGGTGGGATATATCATATGAGAAACCAATAAATGAAAAGAACAAAAAGGAAAGTAAATTATATGTCATTAGTGGAAGACCTCCAAGGCCATCCTTAGCTACATAGTGAGGTTGCGGCCAACAGCATGAAAGATGGAAACTCCACTTTCAGATGTTGATGTGTATTTTCTAAGGTTGATACAATTTCTTAACAAATTTTACTCCATGGTTTTCTATCACTATAATAAATGCTCTATCCTTGCCCTGAGACAGTAATTTCATCCCTCTGCGAGAGCAAAGTACCCCATCCAGATGGCTTCTAGCAAAATAAATAAATAAATAAATGCTTTGTGATGATTCTAGAATGTAGAACATGGCAATCTATGTGGTGGCAGGGCTGTACTCTTCCTGACGGCTCCTGGAAGGAAGCCCAACCTAACTTTCTCTTGTATTCCCTGGATGATGGTGGTTTGTGGTCACAAAGCTCTGATTTTACCTCTCTTTGCTCTTTATTTCTGGAGTTTCAGTGGCATTTTGTCCATGTGTACCAACCAGCTTCCCTGTCCTCATAAGGACACTGTTTACTACATAAAGATCACCCTAATGCTGTCTGATGTTTTCTTAACTGAAGGTTATCCCTGACATAAGATGTCTGAACTTAATGAATTTTTTTTTCTTTTTGCTTTGTAAAGAGCTGTATGCATTCTGGAGATCTGCACTTAGAATTTTCAATTTAGATATTGTTCCAGGCCAGTAATGCGTAGAGTGACATTTGTCTTGAGAAACTGAGCAGCAGCTTTAAATCAGAAGCCGATGTCCCTGTCCCTATATCATCTCCATCCAACAGCAACTGATTTTAGTTCCAGCTTACAGTCTTCCTCCCAGGATACCTTGGGATTATTATTAGTTATGACTACCATACAAGCATTAGTAACCACTTTCAGTACAGTGTTAAGCAATTTATAAGAGATACTCAGTACTTCGTTATGAAATGAGGTACTTCCTGTTTCTTCCTGATTATGTGATAAGGAAGGCTAGGCTAAGCTATGATATTCAGAAGTTATAAGTAACTAAATGCATTTAGCAACATTTTGCATTTAAGATGAGGTCAGCAGGATGTTGTTTCATTGTCAGCTGGGAAGCCTCTATGAGCATATCAGCAAAGGCATAATTTCCTTCAGTTTATATTCTGAGCTTCTACAGAGACAGAAGTTTGGGGGTATGTGTTCTTCAACCTCCTTTATCCTCTATGAAAAATCTTTAGACTGTGTGTGTGTGTGTGTGTGTGTGTGTGTTTGTGTGTGTGATCGCACGTGTGCGTGCACCTGTTTATAGGTGTTTATACCATACCACAGATTGATGTTGGGTGTCTTGCTTTTGAGACAGGATATCTCACAGAACATGGAGCCTACTTATTTGACTAGATTGTCTGCCTGGAAAGTTCCAGTCTTCCTCCTCTCTGTGCCTCCCTGTGCTGGGACTATGATATGCATTGTGACATTTGAATTTCTATGTGCACCGAGACTGTGAACATGGGTCCTTTTGCTTGATAAGAAGCACTCACCATCTTCCCTATCCTTAGCCTCATATTTATTTCAGTGCAGCCCAGGCACTCTGCTCTACCTGCCCTTGATTTTGGTGATACACTGTTGCTTGGGCATGCATGCAGGCAATTGGTTACAAATGCTCAAGTGTACAATTCAAAGGTAGAAAAGGTTGAGCTAACATAATACATTAGCAGCTGACTAGTAATGAACCTAAGTTGTTCAGTGAGTTGGGTTCCATGTCTTCTTTAACAAATTGATGTGTAACATCTAAATAAAGTATGCATGCTCTGTTTTCTAAAACACAAAGATATCCTGTGACTCAGTGATTCCTTTTTCTAACAATTCCATCTAAGCAACAAAGTTGGATAAACAGAATGTAGTCTATGTGGAAAGATATTTCTTGTGGAATTATTTTCAATAGCAAAAGCTTGTAAATAAAATGAAAGATGTAAATAGGAAATGCTTAATAAATAGTAGCGTGTGTATTTTGTGCTTACTAAAATTTCTGCTTATGAAAGTTTTGAATTTTGCCCAATGCATTATGTTGTGCAGACTACTAATATCAACATTCAAGATGTGGAGACAAAGATAGAGGGAATTCAAGACCAGTGTGAAGCTTACTATGAATTCTAGGCCAGCCTGAGCTATATAATGAGACATTTGAAAAGTATCTAAAATAAATTAACAGTTACATTGATATATTTCAAATTTTAAAAAGAAATAATACTAATCTTTTAAAGAGTGGCTTTTAACACTTGATAATTTTTCCCCAGAGTACATTTGAAATGTTTGGAGATATGTTCAGGTGTCACAAAAATGTCTGAGCTTGGCACACTCTGGATGGTAGTAGACATCCAATGCCCACTCATCTCTTCCAGTACACCAATCAGTTCACTGTAACAAAGTATCATTCTGTTTAGCATACTAATATTGCCTTGGCCAGGAACATTCAATTGAATCAGGCTTTGCTTTTATATTTCTGTCCCCTGTCCTTTGAATTGAAGTGATAATATCCATTTCATAAGATCAAGGCTGGCATTAGTTCATACAAGAAAGTACTTGAAATTCTGAATGCAGAATAGTTAATCATCCAGTTAGGGCTAGTTCTCTTCACTCTTATTTATGTCACTGTAAAAGGGAAGAAGGAATCCCCGTATATGATGACTATGCTGTCACCATCTCAGTCTCCCCACCACTGGACCAGTGAGAATGTGTCTCTAGTAGAACAGTTAAATACTGGAGAATCATACTGCTACAAGAAGGGATACAATGGATCTCTTTTTCTGGGCTGGGGCTCTACCTGGAGGACTCTGAAGGAAGCAGAAAAGCAGAAACTAACTCTTAATTCAATGCTAGAAGAAAATGAGAACTGTTCCTTAAATGAGTGTCTAAATAAAATGTAAGCTTACTATTGTGAGCATAGACCAGGATGAGGATGTAGTTGAGAGGGATGGAGAAGGACTGTCGTGTGTTAGGACTGGAAGGTTGCTAGTCCTGGGGCAGCACTTTGGCTCTGCTGTCATCTCTGCAAAAGCAAACCTCTCTCATGGCCTTATCTCACAGTATCAGAGTCTCCTGTTCTTTCCTGCTGTGAGTGTTTAGACTACTAATTATGTCCCTCAGGAAGCTGACATGCCAGTTGTGAGCAGTGAGCCCACCTCCATGTACCAATGGCTCCTCTTCTTGTGTCAGTACTCTCAATTTTCTTAACACTTGATATTTTATAATTTTCCTACTTTGAACTTTTGTTTCTTTAATAACCATGAAAAATGAATACTAATAAAAATAATGAATGGACTGTGCATATAAAAAGCCCCATGTCTGTGCTGCAGAGAATGAAATCCTGTCTCCATAAAGTAGGCATAAGCAGGCAATTGTGAATAACCTCAACTCTTCTCAAATAGTATTTCATGACCTTTACCATTGAGGAGCTTAGGGATAGATAGTTGGAAGGCAACCTCTTTTTATTTTAATGCTATATATTCTAGGTTGCTCTGTGTATTAGATATACAACTTGTAATGAAAGGTCTTTATGAAGCTGGCTTTTAATGAATTGCTAATGCAGAAGTTGAATTGCTTTTTCAAAGTTAGGTTTGGATGGCATTATGTATTAAGCAATTGAATCTTAATATGTGGGCGAATAAAAGTGGTTTCTCTTTATTCTTTTAAAGGAAAGAACAAACACTGCATATGTAAAAGGAAATGTGAATGTCTTTAAAGTTTCACTCAATAACAAGAAAAGAAAAAAAACCTTAAAAATTGAATTTTTTCTCTCTTGCAAATTTTGAAGTAAAATTAAAGAGGAAATTAATTAAATTAGGCTTATTTTATGCAATGACCAGAAGTAAGCATCTTCAAGGACATTCTTTTTATATTGTAAATCTTTCTGAGATTGAGTCAGGGGTTCTTTTGAACTGTGAATATATTTTTAATTACTTTCTAATCTTTCATTTTTAAGATTAAAAATAATGTTGGCTCATTATAATAATTTTAAGTGACACAAAAGCCACAAAGGGAACAGTAAAGGGGATTTTTTTTCTATTTTATAGTTTGTGAAATAATGACCTCCTAGACTCATTTGTTAGCAGGGCTAGTGCCCCATCCCCAGCTTCAGTTGGCAGGGATACTTTTATGGCTCTACTTGAAATGCTGGCCTTTTGTTTGGGATGACAAGATGGTTCTACAAAGCTAGTACTGTGGTTTCTCTCTCCCTGGCTTGTCTCCAGCCACTGCAAGTGTGAGCACAGGCTCTGTTATTTGGCTAAGATGAACCCTCCCATGCAACAGCAGAGACTCCATCTTCAAACTCTGGGTAAATAACAACCTATGAACTCAGTGATTGTAGAACAAGGCTATTTTTAATTTCCCTTTCTTTGTCCACCCTCTCTCGCAAGACACTTGGCAATTAAACCTTACATTCCCCATTTGAGTGTGCACTTCTTCATGTTACAACCATTGCTTCTTTTCATCCATGTGTCACCTTAATCTGAACTATCGCTGTACTGTTCTGCAGAACAGACTTCTCAGCTCTTCTCTCTTCGTTCCAAACAATCCCTACCTGTGTTACCCTCCCAACTGCTTTACATCTTTCCTCCAAAATCATTTATTCAAAAATATTGTGCATACCTATTATTTCAGGCTGTGGACCATTTCCCCCTCGTCTTCCAAACTCACTGTGTGTTCATGGTTTCTTGCTTTGCTCACTTTTCAGAATGTTTCATTCTTTCTCAGGAAAAAACTGTTTGTGAAAGCCCATGTGTTTCCCTCAGTCATGTTTCCAGCATTCTAGATGTTGGATGCTTAGCTTTTATTTGCTTTGTTTCTTGATAATTGGTTTTGCTTATATCACTGATAGACATTTTCCTTTTGGAGTGAGGGTGTGTGATGGCTATATTTGTCTTCTTTGGGTCCTTAATAACTCTCTACCAGCGTTTCTTATTAGAAAGTGTTTTACATGTGTGTGTATACATGCGTGTGTGTGTGTGTGTGTGTGTATGAATGGAGGTCAGTTTATGAGTTTATGTCAGGTAGCTTTTTAGATAACTTTCCACCTTATATGTAGACATAAGGCCTCTAACTTGATTTCATAATTTACCAATTCACTTAGTCTAGCTAATCAGGATTCCTGGTCTCCCACTTTATAGCCCTGTGTGTAGGCAGGACACTGTGCACACTAGGAACTGTGGTTTCTCAGATCTAACCTGCTGTCTTTACACTCACACATTTTATCCCTTTAGCTATGTCCACACTTTCTCGGGATAAGAAACTTCTTACTCATCATCTCTGTACTATACATGCCATGTGGGAGGCAATAATAACTTACTGCTTTGTGTCACTAGGATGATGATACAGAACATACAAGAGATAAGGAGGCTCTAATATGATAGGACCTAGAAATGTCAAAAACCAAAGCAGTTTGCCTAATCCATTGAGAGCTCTGTGGAAGTGTGGAAAACAAATGCATTTCTTCAGCAGCCACCAGACAGCAAGTGAAGAAGGAGGAGATGTTGGAGAGGAGGCACACAATTGGTTCCGTGATGGAAGAATTGTGGATCATGTAAATGGTCTTTAGAGGGCTCTCTTCCCTGAGACATCCTTTGAGTTTCATCCTCAGAGAATAGGGTAAGCTTGGATTAAGACCACTTAGCTGCCAGGAATGGGGTCTGATTTTATCTTCCTAATTTTTCATAATGAACAAATTTGTATTTGAGTATTTCTGAGGTCAATATTTAAACATCATTATTTAGGAAACTGAAATAGATGGTCCTTTTCCATTCACATATTTTTGCAGATGCCAGGTTTTCATAGTATCTAATTCTACTGAGAAACTTTGAACACTTCCAAGTTAATGTATTCTTGCTTTCATTAATTGGAATGACTTTAATGTAAAAGTTCATTGAGCAACAATAATGTGAGTCACTATTATCTCTGGTATTTGTATGTTATATGCTAGGCCTCATAAAATCTTGTTTTGAAGTTAACAATTGGAAATTCTTCATGCACACATCTCTGTCTCCTTCCCTCACCTTCTGGTCTCCTATGATATTTAGCATAGCGTAACATTTGCACATGTTTATATATGCATTCTTCCTGGGCTGTGTGTGTCTGTTCCTATACTCAATAATCCCAAACTAGCTGAAACAAATCACATGAAAGCTAAAATTACTAAACAGCTAAGAAAAACACTTCTTAGTATCCTAAAATGCTTTTTTTTACAGCAAAAGTACTTGTGTTATTTTCAGTGAATAGAACTTGCTATTTTATGCTTTAATGTCTCAAGTTCCATGAGGGCACATGAGAAAATAGAAAAAAATGGAAAATATATAAATCTTTGTTTAAAATCATTTCAACATCTTAATGGCTTATATTTTTTACATTTTTATTGTAACAAGATAAACACTCAACTGAGTAAATTTCAACCTAAATAAACTCAGTTGTAAGTACATCAGAAATATTAGAATCCTTTTTTAGTTACTGTCTTTGATGTCACTTACTGCCACCAATTCAGGTGTTTCTATTTCGTACAGGATTGTGTTTAATTTTCATTTGTGTGGGTTCATGAATTTTGTGTGTGAGAGAGTGTGTGTATTTATGTGCACACATGTGTGACCATGAGAAAGAGAGGGAAAAGACAGAGACAGAGCAGGGAGGGAGAGAGAATTGTCTCTTTGCTTTCTCAAATTGTTTTGGAAATAAAAGAACTTAAACAGGATGACCCAATTGGGCTGATCATGAATTTCTGGTTTCCTACTAATAATACATTTCCTTAATTAAGAAGAGTAAGTATTAGTAGCATTTTGATACTGAATATATTCCAGGTTAAATAAGCCTGAAAGTGTGTTTGCTATTCTTAGTTTTTATTTTATCACAAGTATCCATATTCAAGATGAGAAAGTCCGGATTCAGATTTGCTTTCAGACACCTGCTATCTGTTTTTCCTTAGTCAATTCTCTTTACCTTCTTGAACTAGTTCATCAAAACATTGTAAATTGGAGCATTGTTTTAAAAAGTCAGTGTTGTCATTCTTTGACAGATGTATGAATGTGAGTTACATATTGTAGTCTTCTTCCCCTTGTTACCCTCCCTCATCCCCCTCCCATCCCACTGAAGCTCTTCTCTTTCCAAAGGGTCTCCTATCACTTTCTTATATTTTTGGGGGGGGGGAGAGTATCTATGATTTGTTGAACGTAATTAGAGTTACTTATATGAGTATAGGTAGGTGGTTATTTATAAGAATCAAAGCAACTTTACTAGTGACTATATCCCTGAAAGAAATGTCTCACCCTCCCCTAGCCAACCTTAACTAACAATAGCCGCTAAGGGGGGATGTGTGGCATCATGACCACTCCAATTATCAATGATGGAATGACTATGGACTCTGCTGTAACACTTGTGCAGGTCACCACAGGTACAGTGAGCTCAAGAGTACAATGGGCATTCCCAGAAAGTATCATTATATACTACTCTTCACCACTGTCCTGGCATGTATATTTTTCCTGAACACTCTCCCTATTGTTCTCCAACTGTTGGGGAGGATGATTTAGATGTCCATTTTAATGCTGAGCACATGATTCTGCAAGGTGGTAAGTTCTTTGTAGTATCACACTATTCAGTATCTTTAGAGGATCCGCTTTCTGGTTTCTACACAGCACCTTTTCATTGTGTCCTCATACAGTGGAAGATACAATGGTAGGAGACTCCCTTTTGATCGTCTGTTATAAGGATATCAATCCAATTCATGTGGATTCTGCTCCTATATGACTTTATCACCTCAGTGTCAAGATTTCAGCTTATGAATTTGGGGTTGAGATATTCCCAGCATAGATGAAATCACTTCTTCTACAGACTGACCCAATAGTTGGATAAGCCTTCCATGTGTTTTTGTAGCACTGTTGTACTGTAACATAGCACTGTTTGTTACTTCACTATGTAATTATTTCCATACTATAGGTTTATCCCAAAAGAGAATAAATAGATTTGCTCAAGTTGGAAGATTGCATAGCAAGTCTTACTCTATGGATATTATATGGGTATCTATTAGCAATTAGTTACTCCCCTCTGAAGCTATCCTAGGCAAATTTCACATTACTAAGAATAATATTAAATTATATATTTAGTTTAGTATAGCTATACATTCTACATGGGGCAGAGTTTCATGTACTATTTTGATTTAATTTAAATGAAAATGAGTTGATGCACTCATTTTCAAAATAGCTGATTCTGGTAGCTATTGTTTTGGGGAGGGGATCATCAAAGCAGAGCTATTAAATTAATACCAAACACTGTGGTATTTTTTGGATCTAAATCACAGTGGGGCAAAACATTTCAATTACTCTCAAATTTATTTCTGTTGCTTAATTTAAATAGCAGAGATACTATTTGATTTATTTAGAGTCAATTAATCAGGGAATAATGGTAGTTATCTAGGGGGATCCATGGGTTTGGGGAGTGGTGATTTTATTTGTGAACTCCCACGCTGATTTGAACCAAGAGTATCTGGACCTTTCTGGTAAGCATCTAGGCAGAGAAGGCAGGTGTTGATGTTAGTGTCACTTTTATCCTATTGTCCATCTTTATCTCGCCACACAGTGTCAGAACTTAGATGTACCCCTCAGTTCCTCTCTCCTGCTTCACATCATTATCCTTTACAAATAAGTAACTATCACACTAGGGGACCCTAGTAACAGGGTCATGAATAGGAGCTCACCCTCACATCAGCTTGTCACCTGGTCTCATTTAACAACATGGTGCAGTTTCTCCTCTGCTGTTTCTCTGTTACTCTACAGCCATAGATGTCTAATCAAACACATCTGGCTGCTCCTGTCCCAACCATGATAACACTTGACATTTTTCTGCCTCAAATAACTGTCTCCAGTGTTTTGATGGCTTTTTGCTGATTATCAGATATCAAAGCAAACTACATCCCACTCTACCCCCATCTTCCTTCAATTTCTTGCTTTGTACTTACCAGAAACTACTGTACATATTTATTCTTTCTTGCTCTACCTAACATACAACTTTAGCTATTTGTTGAAAGGCTTTGATTTTACTATTTTCTGAAAAACAAACAAGCAAGCAAATACAATAGATCCCAAAATAAGCTATTTTGAGTAGCTTGCTGTATCTTGCTATGTTCTTCAAACTGGACTTAGAATGGAGATTCCCCCTGCCTCAGCTTCCCAAGTCCTGGGACTAGAAATCTGTAGGTACTATCATACCCTGTGTGGTTTTCCTTCCTGTCCCTTTTCTTTTTTACTGGAATTTAACTTCACACACATGGAACATCTTTTACCATCATTCTTCCAGCTTCTAATGTGAAATATAGCATTGGAATGCTATTGTGTCAGTAGTTACTAGATGCCTGGGTGGTCAAATGAGTGAATGAATCCCTGGCCCTGCTCTCTAGTGCATGGCTTTAGGTCAAGAGACCTTAACTCTTCTTTGAGTGCTTCTTTTCAAGGTCAGTTTAATGATTCTTAGAAAATTTCTAAGAACTTTTATATCATGAGAGTGCATACCTTGAAGATTTTGTGTTAGGATTAAAATGTCAGGACACCCCTGAAGCAGTTTTTATGGAGTCTGTGTTTATTTAAGCTTTTGTGATTAAGATTATTTCATCAATAATCTTCCTGGTAGGAAGATAATATCAATTAAAGCTCATTGCTTGAAAACCACAGGAGTTGGTCCCAGCTGTGTGCAAAGTTCACAGAACTGAGCAAAAACTAAGAGCTGAGTTCAACACAAATGATAAATTGAATAAAATTGTGATGTAAGCATAAAAAACATTATGAAGTTGTCATTGGGGACTCTATCTCCTGAGTTCTGCCATTTTCTGGAACATATCAAGGCTTCAATTTACAGGGAGAAGGATTCTGACTTATCAAGCTTCATTAAGAATAGCTGGGCATGTTGATTGACAGCTCCATCAATACAGCATCAGAAAGAAATATGTGGGTCTACAAAATATATCTCAGGTTTATGCTATATAATGTTGCTGAGTGCGGAATCTTAATAAGTCCAGGCCAACCTTACTACAGAGTGTCGACATCTGTAGTTTTGGAAAAACAGTCCAGAATTCCTTTGTCTTTTTGCAAAAAACTGTTTTTTGTTGTTGTTGTTGTAGGAAATGAAAATGGACTTGCTTATTTGATATAGGGCTCACATCTCCAGAGCTATGTCAGTGAGAAGCCCCTTTAACGAGGGTTTTTTTTCTACAACACTGAACAATGGAGGACAAGAGTTCTTTCTAGTCTGGAGCACATCTAATATTCAGATAACAGACAAACTGAAGAACTCACTGAAAACTTGTAAATTATTGCTTCTAACTTGTAGCAGGCTTTGGAGATGACACGGAAGCTTCTTTCTGTGTGTTCTGTTTTATTCTGCCATTTGTTTAAAGGAGATGGTTTTGGTAAGTGGATGCTGTGTGGTTAGTAGGCATTGATCAATGAAGTGGAAAATGGTCATTAGATTTTCAGTATGTGAGCGCGATTATAATGTTTAGAAATCCTATGCCTCTGATTCAAGGTGGCACAGCCTTTCTCACACTCTTAGAGTTAAAGCTGTTGCTTCCTTGCTTCATCCACATTTTCACAACAGGGTGGGCATCTATCTGCTCTACAGTGTTCTCATCAACCCAACCCATGTCAGTCTGAGACTGTGGGATAATGCTTGGCGGAGTTGATTCTAAAAGATTCTCCATGAAAAGAATCTGCAGGAAGGAAAACTTTCTGGGCCATAACTGTCCTCACCCAATGTTCACAGAGCAACCACTTAATGTTTAGGGACAGGGACTGGCCAAGCAAGAGAGATCAGTGTACCATGCTGGAATCGTGGATTGAGTTCAGGTTTACTACTCCTTCCTTAAAGATGATCACTTGGAAAATGTAAACAGTAGAGGCTAGAACATTCAATTAATTTATCCTAGAGTGGGTAAGCACCAGAAGCCTAATAATCTCTAAAAGGACAAGTGAGAACAACAGCACCATGAACAAAGAAAAGCAAAGAGGGATAAACATTTTAGAGCGAGATCTACAGAGGAAGCCAGAACATCCCAGAGGAGCTGCCCAGTTGGCTTCCATGATGGGCGGAGCAGATGGAAGGATGGAATATGGAGTTATGCATTGCCTATAATGAAACAGACATTGGTTTTGCTCTCATGGAACTTGCAATTTAGTGTGAACGTGTACTAGCAGAGTAGACATTACATTGAAAGTTCATAAATGCATGTTTGTTAATAGTATAGTTTGAAGCACAAAATGGACTTATTGTTGTTGTTATTATTATTATTATTTATTTTGGCCTATATTCCATGGTTTGAAACTTATCATGGAAGTAGATTTGCCAGGCCAGGGATTCCCTAAGCACAGTGAATTCACTGCTTAACAAATAGAAAAAGGAGAGTAGAAATAGAAGCTTATGGGTTTTATGCATTCCCTGGCCCCCATGACCTTCTTAGCAGTCAGTTCAGAATTTGATCCCATCTTTGAACCACAGATTTTGGCCAAGTGCTCTTTGCTCCTCAGTGGTGAAGACTACATTGAGTTGAGTCACACACAAACACACACACACACACACCTCTACATAGGCTGATACTTAAGGGCTACAATCTTGTTGGCCCCTGCAACATTTCCACAGTGCAAGTCGTGATTGCTAATGACATTCTCCATGTCTGTGATACTTAGATCACTTTATCAATCAAATGTGGCATTTATGCCAGCCTTGCCACCTGTCTCTCTCTATCAGTGTCAGCAAGTGTTTCACTGCAGGCAACAGGTGCCAGCTGGCAGCCTAAAATAAACTGGAGGCTGCCCCAGGATAAGTGTACTTAGAGAATCACTTCTGATTGGATTTCTCATCTGACAGCCCCTTCTGAATTTGAGACTCAAACCCAAAAGATAAACAAATTATAGATAAGTAAACAAACATGTGGCTGCTTAAGAAGCTGTCTGTTACTAGAGCTACATTAATCATTCTGGCCTTCTTTTCCATTCATTTGGGTGCCATTTTGTTCTGTTGAAATACAGATGGATTTACAAGACATATGCTTAATTTAGCCACTTATTGATGTTTTGGTATCATAGCAGTGGGTTTTCCTATAATAACTGTTTTGTTCTAAGAGTTTGAGAAAGAAAAGAATAAGGTGACTCAACTGACAGTACCTGGTCCTGGACAATACCATGAACTAAACTGGTTCCTTTCAAATTCATTCACTGTAGAATTTAATATTATTATTATACTTATAAATTAGATGTAATTACCCACCTCACAGTCATATATGCCAGGTGAAGTGTGCCCTGCCTTCCTCTAACTCTAGTATTTAGAAGGCAGAGAGATAAAGTGTCTAGGAGAAAGATGGTTAGCTAAACATACAGAAGCAATCTCTGTCTTGAGTTGGGAGACCATGCCCCAGTGAATGATGTGAAGAGCCACGGAGGAAGGTCACAGTGTCAAACTTGGGGCTCCATATGCTTGTGTTCTCTCTCTCTCTCTCTCTCTCTCTCTCTCTCTCTCTCTCTCACACACACACACACACACACACACACACACACACGCACCTTCACAACATGGGAACATGGATACACATATACTTACTATATATACATATAAAAATAATTCTAAAAAATAGAGGATATATGTATATATATACACATATATATTTAGAATATTTATTATATAATATGTAATTATATAATATATAATTATATATATAATTATATATAGAAGAATAATTATAATTCTCTCTATATATACAGATATATGTATACATAGAAGAATAATTCTTAAAAATAGAGGCTATATATATATATAATAAATATATATCCTAAAGGATAAAAAGTGGACAAAATTTAGACAGAAATTATAGGGGAATTCATACTTAAAAGAAGGACACGCCAATAGCTTCTTTTGCTAGTGGCTTTATTTATTTAATTACTTATGTTTTAGAGATATATAATGTGAAGCACCAAATCTATTTAGCATAAGGAACTGAAAAATAGAAATCAGGTTGACTAGGATGCTGAAAGGTGAAAAGCAACTTTTAGAAAATTTACCATTAGGAATATCCCCCATTTTTTATTTTTTCCAAATCTTTACATTTCTGACAGATCCCTGAGGTTCACAGATTTGAACACAAAAAAGAATATAGAGGATTTCAATGGCTGTTCACTACAATGTAGGTATAATTTAGAGTTTAAATAAAGGCAATTTAAATGTTTGTTAAAATAAAAGCTTTTGTTTAGAGGAAGTTAACCGAATCCATGTATAAATTATGTTTTATGATTGCCAAATGCACAAGAATGGTACTAGACATAGATATGTGAATACAAACACAGAACCAAAGGAAGATATCCAAGATCATTAGTAGACGTAGCCCCTGTGTTAGAAGTTGCAGACAAGGGCTTTAAGGATGATAAACTCCTGTACCACATGACATTTTGATCAGAGGTGGCTTACATATTCTAGAGTGATTCTATACAGCCTAGGTACATGTGCAGTAGGCTTTTCCATCTAAATCTATGTGAGTAGGCCCTATGATTTTTATACAATGAGGAACTCTCACCTGGGGAGGACTTTTCACTCTGTCTCATTGTTAAGTAATGCTTGCCTGGGTTAGACTTATGTTCACAGGTAGATTAAAATAATGAACCCATAGTGGATAAGCACAGTCCATTTTTTTCCATGCTCACTTCATATTACATCCAGATTGTTCTTACTACATTCTTTTCCTCACATAGCATTGAAATGCAGATGGCAGAAAAGTACCTTGTTTAAATTCTTTCCATAGCTACAGTAGAGCTGAGAAGAAACGTCCCAGCAATTTTATTCCTTAAGAATAATTTTCCATAGTAGTTAAGAGGTAAGACTGCAGTTGCTCAACCTTGGCTTAGTCATCAGCTAGCCCTCTGACCTTTGTAGGCTAACTCAGCTATGCCTCTTTAAATTATTGCTGTGAGAATTATGCGACCAATGCTTGGCATGTGGCAAGCACTCTGTAACATCGTTATCAGCATTCCTGCAGTCATCATCATCTCCGTTGTCGTCGGGGTCATCATTATTGTCCCACCACTTATTTTTATGTAGACTTTTTCTTTCCTAATATTCTTCTATTATTGGATTAAGGTATAAATGGAGAACTCTATCCTAAAAGTCTGTTTTGCCATGCACTTTTTAACAAGAAGTTAAAGGATGTCATAAGGTCACTCTGTCAAAGTTCTGAAGCAATGTGGTATTTATTCAAGTTTAAGAGTTTATGCATTCCTTAATTCTACCCACAGATGTGTATGGCCAGGATTTCTTCTAATGTTGTGTCTAAACAGCGCATTTTACTAAGTTATTATTTGAAAGTGTAAGAGAATCTTCTTCACATTAGGCTAAAATATTCATCTTCAACCTTCTGTCCAGCCATTCTCACTGTGGCCTGCAGCCTGGGTTAGACTGCAGGGGGAAGGGAAGTCCACTCTTCTTTATCAGAGACACTGCAAGCACTTGGATATGTTAGTGTTTTCCTGTAGCCTTCTGTAGCCAATTTCTCTACTGTCTTCAATGACTATTTGTGAAATCTGTTGGAACAGCCATGGCCATTTCATTTGATCATTAAATATATTTGAAGAGCTCCCATGTTTAGTACCAGGATAAAACTATAAACATTTGACCTTAACCTCAGTGAACACATTAGCTAGTCCAAGAGACAGATAATATCACACAATATAAGACCAATTGTAATAGACTTTTCAATTTTAGTTGATTTTGTCTTGACTTTCATTTAGCATTTCCTCTTCCTCCTTTTCCTCCTCTTCTTCCTCCTCTTCCTCCTCCTCTTCTTTGTCTTCTTCCTCATCTAAGACAGGAACCATGTGGCATGGGTACAAATCTCTCCATATTGATAACAGTCCAAGTTCATAAACATTCATTGAAGTTTTTTCTTCTTATTATTATACATGTAGACTCAATATCTCCAGCCTTAGATATGAAAAATTACATAGAGATAAATTACAGCTTGTTTTGAAGAAGAATTAATGTTACTTAGAATACTATACATGAGATTTTTTTTCAGAACTGATGAGGTTCTTGTTACTGGCAACATTCACATAGAATTTGGAAAACAGTGTAAATGCCACCAAATGGAATAACCGGCTTACGGTAGACACACAGTGCATATTTATAGAAAGGAGGGAGGAAAGGATGGAAAAAAGGAAACATAGGAGGAGAATTTTATAAATTCACTCAAAACTAGTGAGCACCTATTTTGTCTCTATCTCCATTTTGATGAAACTGAGCCTCTAATTTGTATGATTTACACCCTAATGAGAAAGACATACATATACATAAGCATTTAACAACTGTGATTAAATATACAAAACTCACAGTCTAAGACTTTTATAATGCCTATAACTATGAATAGGTTAGTGCCAAACATATGTGTATGTACATTTTCCTGTTTGAGGATATATATAATGACATATGGTTTATTAATTAGACACATTAAGAGGTTAAGTATTGGGCCTGGAGAGATGAGTCTATAGTTAAGAGCTCTTACTTCTCTTGCAAAACCTTAGGTTTGGTTCCCAGCAACTCATGGCATCTCACAATAACCTATAACTCCAATTCCAGGGGATTCAATACCCTCCATTGAACTTTTTTGTTCTCTTGAACATATGTAATCCACATACATATACTCATGCACATAAAATAAAATTCTAACAATGTGTTAAATAAAATACCAAATCTATCTGAGATTAATAGTTCATGTCAGACCATTGCCTGCTCTGCTCCAATGAAGACACCATCTCCAAATCCATCCTAGAAAACCGCTGCACTCAGAGCAGTTCGTAAGAACTCCCTACCACCTCTGGAGCCCCAGAGCTGTTTCTGGGGGCCCACCCTCCCAAATACCTCTTGCTTTCCATTAGTTTCACCCCGTCCACCTCTGTGGTCCCTCTACAGGAGTGCTGAGAGACCTGGAAGCACAGGTAGTTCCACACCTGCTGCTCAGGAACCCATCTGAAACCCTCAGGCAGGAGCCTTCTGGTTTCTATCTCTGGCTGGGGCCTAGCCACTGCCACAGTGCGCCATATCCAGGTGACACAGGGAGATAGCTAACCTCTCAGGACTATGGAAAGGCCTGAGAGCACAGAGCTGATCCTGGGCCACAGAGCAACATACACAAATACCACCACAAGAGAACTGGTCTCCCAGGAGTGCCTACATACCTGTGTGTGTAGAGAGAACAGGAATTTCAGGAGTACAGATGCACAGGCTTGCAGGACAGATAAGCCACAGTCAGAGAAAGCAAGACCAGCTAACATCAGAGATAACCAGATGGCAAAAGGCAAACACAAGAATATTACCAACAGAAACCAAGGCAGCATGGCACTATCCAAACCCAGTTCTCCCATAACAGGAAGTCCTGGATACCCTAACACATCAGAAAAGCAAGATCTGGATTTAAAATCACATCTCATAATGTTGATAGAGGACTTCAAGAAGGACACAAATAACTCCTTAAAGAAATACAGGAGAACATGGGTCAACAGGCAGAAGTCCTTAAAGAGGAAACACAAAAATCCCTAAAAAAAAATACAGGAAAACATGGGTCAACTGGTAGAAACCCTTAAAGAGGAAACACAAAAACCCCTTAAAGAATTACAGGAAAACACAAGCAAACAGGTGAAGGAACTGAACAAAACCATCCAGGATCTAAAAATGAAAATAGAAACAAGCAAGAAATTATAAAGGGAGACAACTCTGGAGATAGAAAACCTTGGAAAGAAATCAGGAATCATACAATGGCTGGTAGCATATACAATGTGAATGCTCTGGAGCAGGGCATGAACTTGAGTTCTAGTTGATGCTGATTTATGCAATGTACATGCTATTCAATATGACATACAGTTGAAAACGTGTAAATTTGCTTGTTAACACTTTTGTAGTACAATGGTTCATTAGTACCTAGAGTGCAGAAAGGAAAATTGTGGGCAAAAAATGGTATTGGCTGAAGTGTTATCTCCTTAAATTCTATTAAAAAAAAAAAAAAAGCTAAAGCATGCATAGTGGGTGTGCTGGTCTGGAATAATCAGGGGTGATTTCTAACCTGTCAGGATATGAGGCTGATGCAGGTGATGCAAGAAAAAAGTGGTGGTATGGCCAGAGAGCAGGTCTAGGCCCCTTCAAGATGGCAGGAAACCACTCTTTGAAACACTGAGAAAGAAGTGTGGATGCCTGGATGAGCAATAGCTAGAGAATGATCAGAGACACCACATGCAGAACATCAAAGGCCATGGTGAGCCTTTGATTCTCATTCTAGGAATATTGGAGAACATTGTAGGGCTCAACTTCAGGACAGTGCATGCTGGAATTTGCTTTATAAAATGTCACATTGATTGCCTTGTAGGAAGTCACCTAGAGAAAGGCCAGGGTCAGAGATAGCTTTGAGGAGAACAGCATTTAGCTAGACCATGGGATCACAGAGCAGGAGTGATAGAAAGGGAGCATGAAAGAGATATAAGAAAGGAGATGAAGGGCAGGTGGTGGTTTTGGAAGATTTATGAGATATAGCAAATAAGAGCCCAAGATTGTGCCCAGTCATGGGTGTAGAGGGAAGGCTTCATTTTTGGTAGTGTGGGTGGGAGGCTGTTGTTTGAGTTTTTCTGGGAAAATATTAATAAGCATCTGTTAACCCCACATAGGACACCCTGTGGACAGGCCAAAGAAATAATTCTACACAAGTCTAGCTTAGTGAAACCAATAATTTATCGAGGTTAATTTATAGAAGTATGGATGAATCAAAGGCAGCTGTATCAGAGAAAAGTCCATTGCAGTAAGAGTGAGAAGTCACAAAATCTGTATCTCTACCACTCCATGTACAGCTTGTAGGAAGCGTCACTGAAGGCAGCCTCCCTTTCTTCTGGTATTATTTAGTGTTTTTATAGCATTATGAAGAATGCTAGTTACCATTGTAAGTTTCAGGAATTTTCTGAGCCTTGTAGATTATGTGTACTGCTTAGGCCTATGAGCCTCCCTCCCCACTTCCAAGAAATTATTATATTCTTCAACTCAGAGGAAATAACTTCACATAGATAGTGGTGTTTCCAGCATCAGGAAACAGTGGCTATAGGTATATAGAAGACTCAATTTTCCTACTTGGGGCATGTTGATTTTTAGATTTGTTGAATTAGAGATCATACATTGTGTTAGATGTCTGGTGTATTTTATTTCATTTAATTATCATACATATCTTGCATATTATAGCAGTTTTCTAATCTGACAATAGAGAAATAAAATTACCAAAAATATATTGAGAAAGTAAGCTGACAATTTACAGTAGTCTTTGCTACTCCAAGTATATATTTCTTACAGAGCATTTAAAACTTGTGAATATAAAGACTTTTTATTAATAGTAGGAAACGTTATTTCAAATAGAGTTGTACTGCCCTTGATTTTTTCTTCCCCCATCTTCTTAGAGATGCATGGAAAGACTGACACTTGAAGCTTCATCATTGTAAGCTTCATGCCAAAACAAGCCAGTCCTTGTTATTTGACATTACTCTTTATACAACCCCAGTAAAATCATTTTGTGAATTCATCAGCCAGTAAACAGATGAGTGACAGCAGAGCTCCTGAATGTGTGGCCTATCACATCAGTTGGAATCTCCCATGAGAACTGCTCATCATTTGCTCTCTCGGAAGTTACCCTGGTAAACTACATGTAGCTGTCACCTAGGGTAGTGGCACTCTCTGGTGATGAGGTTGTGGGGACTCTGAGAACCCTGCATGGTTGAGATGCCACACATCTTTTGAGGTGCCTACACATGAGGGCAGAGATACTGGCCAGAATGGCAGAATTGAAAGCAGAAGCAAGTCAGGAACGTGTCTTGCTAGTTGTGATTCTTCCCCCATCTGTCAGCAGACTTCTGTGGCAGAGGTGTGACACACTGGTCAGTGTTATGTAAACTTGGAGCAGTCATCTGGGAAGATGGACCCTCAACTCCAAAAATGTTTCCTGCCAGATGGGCAAATAGGAAAGTCTTTGGTTGATGACTGATATGGTTGTGGGAGGTGCCACACCTGAGCAGGTAGCCTTCCCATATATTAAAGCAGGTAAAGCAGACTGTGAGAGCAAGCCAGGAGCAATACCCCTCTCTGGCCTCTGTTTTGGTTCCTGTCTTGAAGTTTGTTCTTTGAGTTCATGCTCTGACTATAACCTGTGAAGTGAAAGGAGCTCTTTCCTCCCCAAGCTGTTTTTGGCCAGTGTTTTATCACACCAGTAGAAGTGAAAGCTAGTATAGATAAGGGGTGTGAATATGTGGAAAGTAGGTGGTGAGGAGTATCCTTAATATGGTAGCTACTATGGTGTTAAGGCTTTGATTGTATTTTCTCACTTAATTATTAAAATAAATCAGCAGGGTTGGCATCATCCCATTTACCAGATAAGGGACCCGACGATCATGTTTTTAGTTCAGTATTAGCATAAATATGTACATTCTATAGACTGATAGTCTATGAAGACTTCTAAGATACTTAAAGTTTGTATTAATTTTCTATAGTTGCCTAAGAAAATATGAACTTCTTGATTAGCTATGGGGTGACAGGTTGGAGAGATGGCTTAGTAGGTAAAAGCACTTCCTGAAAAGGCATAAAGATCTGTGTTCAAATCCCCAGAACCCGTGATAAAGTCAGACATCCCTGCCATCCATCACTGGGTGGGGAAGGCAGAGAAAAGATGACCATTTCTAGCTACCAGCATCGCCCCAGGTTCAATGAGCAACCCTGTCTCAATAAAATAAAGAGTGAAAGAAGAGGGTATTTAATGTCCTACTCCTCTGGCTTCTGTACATTGTATGGATATGAACACACACACACACACACACACACACACACACACACACACACACACACAGGTGGGATTTGAATTGGAATGTAGAAAAGCCTTAATGATTTTTTTCTCAAAATTTTATGCTTTTAAAAGTACTGTGATCTTTAGACCCAAAACAGGTTGAAAATAGGTTTCAATTCTCTCTTTCTTTGGGAGGCACATGACATTTTTCAGGTTCAACTCCCTTCTGTAAAACGAATATCCAAATAACCACCTTACCTAGAGAAAAATATCTTCAAGGAGTACTTTGAAAAAGATTAAAATCAAATGAAAAGAACAACAAATAGACAAAGTTGCATCTGTCAAAGAGCTCAGAGAATCAGGAACAATACTGATAGTTGATTTTTCCACCTACTTCAACAGCAGACATATGCTGGTCCTGAGTATAGAGTTCTTTAGTCATTGTAATTCAAAGAGAGGGCAGAAGAAAGACTGCAAGATTGAAGCCTGACAGCTTATGAGATCTATGAACTTGGATAAGATGCGAGATCTCTTATTTTCTCTCATCTTTGAAATATAGAAAATGAGGCATTCCTTGCAGGCCTGTTTCAAATATTTCAGTTATAATATGTTTTAAATTTTTTTATGGAGTACATAGTGGTATTTCAACACATGTATTATGCTTGATGAATAGTTGACTGAATCAGAAGCAGGAATTGGAGAAAAATTCCAATTCCTTTTGCCTGTATTTATTCCCACTAATATAGATGCAAGTTTCTTATTCAAGAAATTGCTGTGCTTTTTCATTTGCATAATTCTAGCAAAAAATTCCAAACCAGAACCCAAACAACACATGCAAAAATGAACTCTAATTGGTCTCTCTGTACCATGGACCAGAGAAATCCAACTTAGTGTCCTCTCTGCAAAGAGCTTCAAACCATCCATAAATCATCTCATTTGTGCCCTGTGATATTGGTGAAGGCTGGGTTTAAATGATGATATTAAATGGGGTTAGATTCCCCCAGAATTTCTTTTGTTGCTGAGAATAGTTTTAGCTATCCTGTTTTTTTTGTTGTTGTTGTTATTCCAGATGAATTTTAGAATTGCTTTTTCTAACTCTGTGAAGAACTGAGTTGGGATTTTGATGGGGATTGTGTTGAATCTGTAGATCGCTTTTGGCAAGATGGCCATTTTAACTATATTAATCCTGCCAATCCACGAGCATGGCAGATTTTTTCCATTTTCTAAGGTCTTCTTCGATTTCCTTCTTCAGAGACCTGAAGTTTTTGTCGAGTTTGTGCTTGAAAGAGGAATGTTGTACAGAATTTGAGGACCTTAAGGCACCTTAAATGCAAATCTTTATTGAGCAATTTTTTTTGGTTATCAGTTACCTAACAGGCTGCCTGCCAAATACAGTATGGGGTCTTAGTTCCATCATCCATATGATGGGGGTACCATCTAGCCTCATAGAAAAAGGCAGTCTGTAAGGTTTAGCTGATGTAATTCATCAATGTTATAACCAACAATTGCAATTCAGATCAGAAGTGAAGTGACCATGGGTTTTAAAAGTTTTATCAGCTCAGTGAGTATGATTAAAAAAGAGAATTGGTTTTTAAATAAATGCATTATAGACACATGAAAATAAATATGCCGAGAAATTCTCCTTCTTCACTTCTTTTCCTCCTCTGCACCCTCTTCTTTATCTTCTATTTCTCCTCCCTCTCTGCTGTATTCCTAATTCTATAAAACCCCACTGATATATTGCAACAAACTGTAAATTCCTAAGCTACTTTTGCATTTCAAGCTAAATTCACCGTATCTCTCCTTGCAACCAGTGTTTTTGCAAACATTTCAAGATACAACTCTGTAGATTTTTCTGCTTCTCTTGGTAAGCCACATATCCTGGAGCTATAGAGAAGGCTCCGTGATTAACAGCACTGCCTGTTCTTCTGGAGGACCTGGTTCCATTCCTAGCACCCACACGGAGAAGATATGAACTCCAATTTCAGATATCTGACCCCCTCTCCTGACCTCTGTGAGTATGTATGTATGTGGTATAGTCATACATACAGGCAAAACTCCTATACACATTAAAATGAAAATAAACAAAGCTAAAAATGGACAGCTTTGCATTGATTAGCCTTCATAATCAGTTTTCAGAAAGATGACTATTGATAATTGGGCACTTTATATCAGGCTTGTTGCTCAATGCGATGAGGTGATTTATTTGTTGGAACGAAATTGTAAGTGAAGCCTTGCAATGGTCTTTATGACATACTCTCTGAGAAAAGTGGTTTGTTCAGTATCCTCTGCCTCAAATGTGGTAGAAGACTATATGTAGAAGTGTTTCATTCAGTGTGTTTCAGAGTTCAAACAATTAATGACCCATGAACAGATTCTTTCTTTTTTGGTTTTGTTTTATCCCTGAATGACTAAAATAAAGTTAAAATGAGAATATTATGGTATGTGAAAACTTTACAAAATTGCAATCCCAGTGTCCAGCACTACAGTGAATTTAAAGTGCAGCCATACTCATTTGTTTCCATAATGATTGTAGCTGAGTCCCAGCTCTGATACCAGATCAGAGTAGTTAGGACCAAAATGATCAGGCCCACAAAAATGAAAATATGTGTTACCTGTTCCAGGGGGAGAAATCTTTCATGAATCCAAAGTTCTCTTAACTTATGTCTCTCTCTCTGCTCCAGCATTTTTTCTAGCCTGGACTCTTAGCCACAGACCTTCATATTCCTTTGTCTTAACATTCAGGAGCCTGGGAGAATGTTCAGCATGTTTCTACTATTGAACACCGCCTCACATCCTAACAATGTCTATGCCTAATGGATTTGAATTTTGAAAGTTTGGCTGTAAGCAACAGGATACGCAACTCATACTGAAATTTCCAAGTTGAGACTCTATTAACTTGGATAAGAAAGTCAGAGGAATTTCTTAAAGATGAAGACTAGTTTAGAACAAAAGGAGATGATCAGAAACTACTTCTTGCTCTGTCCTTTAATGTTTGCCCAATTTGCCTGACCTACTCCCACTTCTTACAATACCTGTTTGTTCAACCCATCTGGCCTAAAAATGGAAGAGAAGAGAGACCGTCAAAAGAAAGATTGTCCTGCACAATGATTCCAGTGTCTTAGATCATATTGCTCAGGTCCTCAGCCTAATATTATGGTGAAGAGACAGAAGTGCACTAGTTTTCCCAGACATGAGGCAACCTTAACAGCTGCTTCATCTCGTCAGTACCTTAGAACCATTTATCCCTAAACTGTATGATCAAAAGTTTGGTGAATACTCATTTAGTTAAACAAATCATGGGTAGACAGGTCTCAAAAATGTCCATACATCTGCCTAGTGGGAAGAATTCTCAAATCTTGTAGACTTCAGCCTTCTGCTAACATAATTTCTCTCCTTTTCTTTTCCTACCTGATGGCTGGATCATAGCAAGCAGTATATATTTGTTCTCAACAACTACAACTACTTGACATGTTTCAGATTGTCGGAGTCTGTTAAACATATTGATTCCTATGCTGGAGGCAGGAAACCCTCTCACTGAAAAATTGCTACTTTAAAGAATTCTTATGAGGGTTTAAACACCTAGTTTGTTGACCTTCTCACAGGTGTTTGTTAGTACTACATGGTTGCTTCTGGGGTCCTTCAATGTACTGTTCATCACTCTCCAAACGTAGTCTCTTGAACTTGGCAAGATGTAAAGGGCTGACCCAGGGTTGAGGATGGGGAGAGAATCAGACACAGAGAAGAAATAACATCCTCCCTTGTGCACTTCATTCCGAACAAAAGAGGAGGAATCTCATATTTTAGAGTAAGAGATTTCAAACAGACATGTCTAAATGCTGTATTACAATTTTTATTTTACATATAAGTGGCAAGGTCAAAATATCTGCCACTAAAAGACATTTATGAGCTCTTTATAGAGATTCTTCCTGATATCTCAGTACTGCATATACCACAACCAATAGTAGAATCGTATATTTACAATGCAGAGTATCAATGAAATTGAGCAGTATAGATAACTAAGCTTAATACTATGGATAAAATTACCACTTGAGTATTGACCTTAAAAACAATTTAGAAGATAAGATATAGTCTATGCTTTCATTTATACAAAGTACCAATCTACCATGAGATTATCAGCCAAGTCATTGACTGTCTTAAAAGGTAATAAGAGAATTTTATGGGTGTTGATAGTATTTGAGGACTTTTGCATAACTGTTGACTAAGTACATATATTCATGTGAAAATTCCCCGATGTATTTGTTTGTGATATATGCCATTTCTTTTAGATATTTATATACTCTACTAAAATTAGAGAGAAAAAGATACATGGGAAGTGGCCATGTTCAAATGCCCAGCATACCCTAATACTTTCCCACATCTCTGCAGTAGGGCCTATCTCAGAAGTGAATGCCACATTTGAAATGGGGTCTGCTCTGCTATATACAGAATCGGCATCTGTAATGGTTTGGATGTCAATCATCCCCCACAGGCTCATGTGTTGAATACTTGGTGCCTAGTTCATAGTACAATTTGTGAGATTTATGGAAACTTTGAGTGGTAGGATCTAGCTAGAGGAAGTAGAACAGTGGTGGGTGGGTCTTGAGAATTATTACTGGATCCTGCTTCCTGTGGCCCCTGCTTGCTGATCTGACCAGATGTGAACAAGCAACCTCATGTTTCCGCAGACAGAGTCTGCCCCGAACTGTGTTATCTTCCCCACCATGAATGAGTGACTCTGTACTTTCACTCTACACACTAAAGCATATATTTCCTTTTGTAAGTTGATTCAAATTAGGTATTTGTTCATGGCACAGAGAAAAGAAGCTAACCTGCTTGCTGTTGTGGGAGAAGAACAAAGCCATTATTGAGATAATCAGCCGTAGCTGAAGTATTGGTGGATATCTCTGGTCAAAGCTCTTGTTTCTGCTGATCTCAAATCAAAACAGCTGTGGCTCTAAAACTATACCTGAGCCTCTTAAACATATCACCACTGTCACTGTTCCAGGTTCCTCATGGTTCTTCCATGGCACTAAGGGACTTACATGAATCATTCCTTTGCTGAATGGTGCAAGGCAGATTGACAGATATTCATTTTGTACCAAACTGTCTTCTTTAACATAGGTGCCTCCGACTTTTGGGGAGCTTTAGGTTTATAAAACACATGATGTAGTTTTATCTTCCAGGGCAAACAGCACAAGTAATTGAGTAGCAGGGGTTTCTACGATACTCCACCTCCATAGGGATAGTGATGGTATCTGTGTTAAGATCACTTCTGTTGCTTTCTTGTGAATAGCACTAGAATGGGTTTCTTATACTGTCTCAGAGTGGATGTTTTCTTACTCTCAATTACTGTTTGGAATGTGTTTGAATTTCCTCATTAATTCCCCATGTTAATTGGCCTTTAGGTGTGGTATCCCTGTGCCTGTTCCTATACAGTCAGGTTTTCTCAGCTTTGCATCATTTTCCTGGCTTCACTTTATAAATGCCTTCATTTATCAATGCCCACCCTCATCTGGCCCAGCCAAAGGATATCCTCGCTTTTAGAACTGTCATCAAATGATGTTGGATAGAGGGACAGAGGCTATTTATTTTCTGGTATTTGGTATTTCACTTCTGTTTGCATCGTGGTGCTGTAATGAAATATTAGGTTGCATTTCCTCCACGGGGCTGATAAGCCCCCCTCTACCCCTATAGATAGCTCTGCCTCTGTGCTGTGTGTTACTGCTTTCCAAGAACCCAGTCATTACACAGAGCTTTATGCATTTCCTTTCAAAGCTGGTCATTTGCATTTTTTCCTTTGAAAAGGCAAATTTGCTTTGAAAAGTGTAATGAAATGTGCCCAAATGAAAAATGGGCCCCGAGGATGGCTGGTGCCAGCATGGGGCTTTAATTAAATGATTAGATGGCAATTTGATATGACCAGCTTTTGAACTGAGTGGTGTTATCATTTTGCTATGGGAGGGGAAACAGCGGCTCGACCTTTACAAATCCTGGAAGATGATATGAACTCCACTGCCAACCATCACAAAACTATGTTCAGAAAGGCAAAGGCTTTTTTCTTATTCCTAGTCTGTTTCTTTCTGGCCCCAGCCTCCCAATTACTGTGGCTCCTCACGCTTCTCCCAGAACAAGCCCAGTCTGTTAATTTTCATTGATCACTAGTCCCTTCTGCCTGGAATTCCCATTTTAACTTATGTCTAAGAGTTATTGTTTTCCCAAAGCAGAGTTTACTGAGAATCATCTTCCCATTACTTAAGCCCTTTGGAATTATCTGGGACTAGGAACTACTTGGTCTCTCTACTGTCCAAAGATCTACAAAATTCAGCATGCCTGTGTCCTGTTTTTGTAAGTGAAGTTAAATCAGACGACAGCCAGGCTCCGGCATCTGCAGTTTGTCTGCCTTGCTCCACAATGCAAAGTGCAACACTTGAAAGAGAAAGATTGCCTTGCAAAGCATTGAGTGGGTTCTATCTGACCCTTACAGAACAGGTTTACCTGGAACAGCACTTCATTGTAGTCACTTAGCAAAGGCTAGTTAGTGACTGCTGAATCCATCAGGCCATAGATCCTGATTTTGTTCATTACTCCCTTGTTAGCACAGGGCTGAGACATAAGAACTTCCTAGAAAACATCAGCTATACATTGTAGCCATTAGAATTCAGAGATGTGACTGGACTGGAAGTCTGGAGACTCCTTGTACAAATTAGATTCTAAGGGAAAGCTCCTTTTTTCCTCAGACCTGGGCAGCCACATAATCTCATATTTTCTGTAACAAATCATTTTCTTCTTATTAGCTGAATTTCTTATTAGTTTTTCATATGTATATTAACCTATTAATTGTTATAAAAGATCATTACCTAATAATGAGTGGGAATTAAATATATTGCAGTCATTGTACTTAGACTTTCATAGCCACTCTCTCCTTCAAAACCTGGCAATCCTCCTGCCTCATCCTTCTTAATACTCATATCATATGTGTGCATCACCATGTCAAGCTCAGCTCTTAGTATTATTACCATTTTGCATGTCATAAATAGAGAGGCAATTAAGCTAATACATAGGCTACTTTCTACATCCTGTCAAACAGAGAACCAGCCTGTTTCTCACTTCTACTTGTTAGCTCTTTTCCATCCTGTGGACTTAAGATCCCCTGAGATACTTGTCTTTCCATAAAAGAAAATGAAGTTTTGCTTTTTATGTTTTGAAGGTTATTTTTGTTTTTTGTTTTTTTTTTTGGTTTTTTTGGTTACAACCGTGGTCTCAGTCTTTGTTTTTTTGGTTACAACCGTGGTCTCAACCTTTGTCTCACAAGTCTATGTATTGCATCTTGAAATACTACAGCAATGGTGATCAATAGTCTCACAAGTCTATGTATTGCATCTTAAAATTTGGCTCCTGAAGGAAAAGTAATTTTGTTTCTTAAGCCATAAATGCATGTCCAACTGAATTAACCCCAGAAGGATGTCCATCTTACAAATCTGAGTACATAGATGCCCACACAGTCGCAAAGAGACAAGAATCAATAAAGATGAAGATAAAACACTGCTGCTAAAGTATAGCAGTCATAAGCCACAGCAATGTGCATTTCTTTGACTTCTGAACTAGGCATAGGACTCAAGCAGTTCTTGGTGCCTTGTATGTAAAACAAGAATCAGAAATCATTACCATGAATAAACTGGGCATAGAGCTATTTGTTTTTTCCAAAGAGTAAATAGCTATAATGTAAGCCTTCTACAATATGGACTTTTAGTCTCTTCTGTATGACTTTGCCCTCTGTATGAGGCAGGGCTCACTGAGGAAGAAAATGGCTAGGTTGGCAATATACATAGAAAGGTCTCTATCACAAGTAAATGTTTATAATGAATGATTATTTATTATACGCTTACTGAATATTCTCAAGTCCTGCAGGTTGTGAGCTGGAGACCAATGAGTGGTGATATGGAGGTCCAGGCTAAGGATAATTGACCAGAGCCTTAGAGAGGCCATGGGATAAGTTTCAGGCTGACAGCCATCAAGCCTGAGATACAAGTAGAGCCACTGTTTCAATCTGAGTATTGATGCTGGACATGACCATGATTCAGCTCAAGCAGAAGATCCCCAGGAAGAGGACCTTCTATTCAGATGTGCCATCAGTTCATGTCTGCTGGTGACTGTAGGAACATCTGTTGGCTGTATTGAGCCTAAAGATTCAAGTGGTCATTTCATATCGACACTCCCCCTGGAGATACTCACTATAATATTTGTTGACCCATTTCCATTCTATCCCATTTTAATCTGACACATCTATGTCTCTTTCAACTCTATTTAATTTCACTACATAGAAATTTAAAAGACAATAATGCTGCCAAGCATAATAAAAACCTCCTATATGTGACCCAAACCATAATAATATTATTTTTATAGAAAAGGAAATAAAGTGCTTGAGTCATAGATTGCTGTCTCCTATCTTAAATACTATGATGTAATGTTAACAATACTTCAATAACACAATATAAAACTGATGCATTATACTCTGGATGACAAGGAAGGAATACAATGATATAGATACAAATATACTTATAACAAGATGAAGAATCTATGTTTATGACATTTACAGACTGGCTTCTGTAACTGTTGGCATGGCTATAGCTGATATTTTCAGCTATCACCTTCTACTAACCATTATGGAATCCCTTTTCCTTCAGCAAGTAAATCTGCCAGTTCTATGTCTTACAGAGTGACACAGCCTCTAATTCCAAAGGGTCTGAGCTATTAGTATTTATTCCTCAAATGAGCTGTTTTAGTTTTGTATTGACCATAATTACAGGGTGGAGTAAGAGTTCTCCTGTAGTCTAGATAGAACTCTTTTTTTTCTTTTGTCTGCTTTGTGTCATAATGTAATCTACTTTGTATTCTAGACTTGTCACCATAGGGAGCACAGTAACTTCTTTGGTGTCAGGCAGCAGCTTTATGTTCTAATTCAATGACTGCAAGTTTTGCAGTGGAAGAATCCCTCTTTCTCTGAAGAGCATCAATACTACAGCAATGGTGATCAAAATTTGCTAGTTTTGTTGGGTGTTGTTGGAGATATGGGTTTATTGCAAATAGTGGTTGGTGCATAATCATGAGCTTTTGTTTAGATCTTGGCACTGGGCTCTGTGCACACAGGCATGTAAGCTAGCACACCCATATAAGCATACGTGCAAACAAATAAATAGATAATACATATTTAAAACTAAATATTAAAAACTAAATATATTTAAAACTATGTGATGATCCACATATTTAGCAGATCATCAGAGACAAGTCTAAATAATGCTTCTTATTTCCTCCCACCCTTGATTTCTGAATATATGATCCTGGCCATACAAGAAGTGGCATTATCTTTTGGATGTGCATGCATACAATCTTCTAAAAAGTCTTTCTCTCATCTTATAAGACACTCCTTGGTAGTTAACACTGTAAATGATTAGTAACAATTGAGTAAAATATTCAGGCTTAGGAAGCTAAATTTAATGCTCACATATGTATATCTTAGTGTCTCATTTTTTATATATGTGGATTTATGAATAAATGAGTATATGTAGATGACAAGAAACTCAAAAAGCTATTTCACTCTCATATTAGCTCAGATACTTGAACACAGTGATGAACATAGTAATAACAGAAATTCTATGAGCAGAGGCCCATTGTCATATTTCTTTTCCTATAACCTGGATTTCTTGCTGTGTGCTTCTTTCAAAACAATGCTGTGTAGAGTATCATGATAATGAATAAAGGAGTCTGTTAGTCCTTGGATGGTGGTAGTTTTGATAATAACATTATTCATGGGGAAGATAAATTACTATTCAGAATTTAAAGCTATTCTAGAAAGAAAAAAAATATTCTTTGATGAGGTAAGCTGTCCTTTGTAATCTACCCATTCGTAAGCAGCTGGTCTATTATACTGAGGAATGGAGCCATCTTGGGACTCAGTGTTGGTGCCTGCTCGTGAATGATTGGACACACACCCACACCCATACACACACACATACACACACACACACACACAAACACACACACAGTGGTGGACACACTAAGGTTCACCACAATAAGTGAAGGTTTATGTTGCCCAGTCCTTGTATCATTGCCATTCCTCTAATCACATAAAGAGACAAGAGTAGCCGTAGAAAGAATCTAACCAATATGTGCCTACTATGTAGACCAGCTTCTCTCATTGATTATTATATCTTCTTGATTGATTAGATGCTTTGGTTAACATTCATAGGAATTATAAGTATCTTCATTCCTTCTCCATTTTGAGGGAATTCTGCATATACTACTTCTCTAGAACTTTTCAGTATTACTTTATGACTATGTTATTCAAAAGTTCCTGATCATGAAGTAAAACTATTGACCAAACTGCATGAATTGACTTATAGTGCATTCCTGGCCATAGATCATTTCAAACAAACAAACAAACAAACAAAAACCATTATATGCATTTTCCAAAATTTTACTGGCTAGTTAGATTTCTGTTCACCATTATTCCTTAATGATGTCACAGTAAAGGGCTTGAATGTTGCAGCTGTCTATGTTTTGGTAGAATGTGCATATTATACAGACAAATCTATAAACTGGGCTTAAGTCACTTCTCTCTCTATTAAATGTCTGTGAGGAACTTACTATTTACTCTTCATGTAAATCCCTTGTACATTCAGGGTCTGCTGAGGTCCAATCTTGTATATACCACCAAGGTGTTTTTAATAAAAATGGCTCCCATAGGCCCACAGGGAGTGGCACTATTAGAAGGTGTGGCCTTGTTGAGATAGGTGTGGCCTTGTTGGTGGAAGTGTGTCATTGGAGGTCATGTTTTGAAGTTTCAGAAGTTTAATCTATGCCAAGTGGCTCACTTCTTTCTTCCTGCTGCTTGCCTAGCCAGATGTAGAACTCTCAGCTACCTCTCCAGCATCCTGTCTGCTTGCCTGCCACCATTCATCCTGCCATAATGGTAATGGACTAACTGCTGAAGTGTGAGCCAGCCCCAGTTAACTGTTTCTTTATAATGAATTGCCATGGTCGTGGCATCTCTTCACTGCAATGGAAACTCTAAGGCAACCACTTACATTAAATAGTAACATTTGATAACTGTTCTACATGTCCCTTCTTTACTGTGTTAGAGAATATGTAACATACACACGATTGCCACTTTAGTGTAGAGGGTAACTTGATAAGCTGAAGTTAAGCATCCAATCACTACAAAGGTCCCAAATAGTACCTAGTAGTTTTCTTTCAAAATGGGAATCAATATCTTCAAAGGGCTCTTATATCCAATACTAATGGCTTTCTATGATTCATTGAGAAGACAAGACAGAAGTTCAAAACAGTATCTGTTTACTCCACTTATCCTTCAAGTACCGTTGTATCTGCAACAGTACATATCCCAGGGAGATGCAAGCTTTGCACAGCAGCTGGAAACTTTGTATAACCTTCTCTTATATTGCTCAAATTAGCAGTTTGGGGGAGGTTGTTAAACAAGTTTGTAGAACATGCTCAAATGAGCATTTTTCCATTCTATGTCAAAGAAGCTCTCTAGTAGCTTACTCTGTCATTTTTATTGTAGAAAAGCCAGATACATTTACTGATTTTTCATGGTAGAAGAGATATATTGGCATGTTCACACAGTTGAACACTTAGATATTTTTTGTGGGGAGAGGAATCCTGGTATTGAACCCAGGCCTTGTACATAGTAGGTAAGAATACTATCACTGAACTATTTCCCAGCCTAATACTCACTCAAATTAAATTTTAGCCTAGGACTACTAAGTTCATATGCACATGAGATGGGAAAGTGAAAAAATTATTGTAGTCCTTGCCAGCTATAAAGAAGCAACCTAACAAATAAGCAAACCCATCCTGAGTGTCTATCTTGGTAGTCATGGTGACAAAGACTTTTGCCAGATAAATAGCTATGTATTAGTTACCAGGGGCTATATTAATTTGTTCAAGCAATGAAACATATCTACTGTAACAGCTTTAGTTGGAATTACCACCTGGTAAACTTATGATAACTGACTGTCATTTTCCAAGACCCATCTGTGTTCTCCACACTTAGCTGCACAAGTAGGTGAGTTGAATGGAAGGTGCCAGAAATTCCTACCACTGAGCAGTTCAAGTATCATTAGTGGCACTGACCTTTTAGTCCCTCCAGGAACAAGATGGTCTTTTACTTGTTTTGATTTACCTTTCCTTAGACAGAGCCCACAATAGTGGCCAACATTTGGTCTTTGTCACCATAATTCTCATTCTACAGGTCAGAGAACAATGTGTGGATTCTGCCAGGGATAGAGTTTACCTGTCTGAATTATGTATCACAGAACTTGGAAATTGCAAACAATATGAACTTGGAGATCTGGTGTAAGATGACTTTAGTTAAACAGTCATTTATCACTGTTTCTTTCTACTCCAAACCTAGCCGCTTCTCTAATGTGTTGGACCACAGAGACTTTTCCAGTATCCTAAAATTAGTGTTAGTTCAGACCCAATATCCTATGGATTGTGAAAATTCTTTATTTTTCTGCAAACCACAGGTTATAAGGACCTTTTGAGGATGGGACAATGATTAAGGTTTGAGTTTTTGTCAGTCTACTGGTATCTTTCCTCAAGGGGATCCATCCCCTGCTTTGCTCAATAGATTCTAGTTCTAGATCTGCTCAACTCTGGCAATGGAGATCAAAAAATTATGTACCTGATTTTGTGATTCAAGTAAAGCAATTCTTCGGGTTTTTTTTTTTTAGGACTTTTCTATTAATACGGGGCAAATAAGAAGGGATTTGACTTCTGTCTCTCTTCTAGAAACATGATAAAGTATTCATTCCACCACCTGAGGAGTCCATTTATTACATCAGCCACCTTGTCTTTGATAGTTTTGTGTTATCATTTGGCTCCTGCTCCCCCAAGTATCCAGTAACAGGCTTCAATTTAGTGCTCACAATTTTAGTAACTGTAGTTTCAACTCTTAAGGTTTGGGTTTAAATGATGAGATATCATGGAACTCTCCTGGGATATCCATCTGTCTTCATAGTGTTCACAGTGTTGACGGAAGCTGCCTTCATAATCTTCTCAGTGGGCTAAAGTCTTAAATGACACATTCATTTAGAGATTCCAATTTTCCTGAGGCTCTTAATCTTTCCCTAATAGTTAGTCAAGTAAGTTTTAGTTATTCTGCCTTGTTCATTATGAGGCAATTTTAGACTCAGAGTTCATGGAGTTACACAACCAAACTTATAGAGCTCTTTCCCCTTTCTAGTTCCATGAATTTCAGCATTTGATAAGAAATCCAGTTAATGATTCAACATCAGTATATTCAGCCTGGTCTACCTAGGCATTCACTGCTACACTCTCCCACGTCCTCTGAAGCCCCTTTCACTCACTCCCCTCAATTATGTTTGTGTTAATTAAAAAGCCAAGTCATCCTTATTGAGTTCACCGTATTTCTTCACAGAAAGCACTTTGTACATTACATTGGGAGGACTTCTTATAACTTAAATCTAAAAGCAAAGAAGAATAGTGGAGTTGAATCCTGAAGTAAATTACTTTGACTTAGAAGAAATTATTATTTCCCCAGAAGTATAAGGTTTACCTACTCAGATAGGAGTAAAAGATTTGCTTCTACATTAGGTGGTAGTGGATTCTTCAATAGGCAAAGGAAGTGTACTAGAATTTCAGGAGTAAATCTCCTTAGGTTGATGAAGGAATTCACATACCTTAATATAGAGGAAATATCTTATGTATTTTGTGGATGAATTGCCTGTCAATTAAAAACCTATGGCTTAGCCAGAAAATGGGACGTTGGACATCTTGGAGAAGAAAGAATTCTGGGATAAAGCCAGGTGGGAGATCCACCCAGAAAGATGTGAGGAGACAGATGCATGACATCTGAGCACAGGTAACCAGCCATGTGGTAGAATGTAGGTTAAACATTCAACCCAAATAATTGGTTTGGTTTGGTTATGATATTGTCAGAGTAGAGCCTAGTTATATGGCCACAGAATTTGTAAATATATTTTGAATCTAGGTCTTATTTCTGGGATCATGGGGCTCGGATGAAGAACTAGGCTTAACTGCTACATACGGCGTAACATATTGGGTGCCAAATATAAATTTAAAATTATTAATATTCCATATATATTAATTAATGCTGGAAATTAATATAGTAGCAGTTACTCCTTAATCAGCTTTTCCATTAAATAGCCACAGAGACTATTAAGTATTTAAAAGTGTTAGGCCTTAGTGGCCAGATGGTCAACTAAGTTAATATGACCCCATCTGGCCATGGCTAGTTATACCTTCCAGGCCTGTGATCACATCTGTCTCTTCCCATGTCTCTTGGCAGAAATGATTTCCTCCTCCTCCTCCTCCTCCTCCTCCTCCTCCTCCTCCTCCTCCTCCTCCTCCTCCTCCTCCTCCTCCTCCTTCTCAGAGTTTCCTTTTCTCTACTCGAAAATCCCGCTGTCCACTTCCTGCCCAGCTCGCAGGTCATCATATTTTTTCATAGAGCCAATCAAAGAATGACTTAGGAAGGTGAGGAAGGACAGAGACACAATTTAACACAGCATAGTCCAACACCTTATTGTGCCAATATTGAGACTCTCTTCTCTCTTTTTTTTTAATTATTTGATATATTTTTTTATTTACATTTCAAATGATTTCCCCTTTTCTGATCCCCCACTCCCCGAAAGTCACATAAGACCCCTTCCCTCCCCCTGTTCTCACACCCACCCCTTCCCACCTCCCTGTTCTGGTTTTGCCTTATACTGCTACACTGAGTCTTTCCAGAACCAGGGGCCACTCCTCCATTCTTCTTGTACCTCATTTGATGTGTGGATTATGTTTTGGGTATTCCAGTTTTCCAGGATAATAGCCACTTATTAGTGAGTACATACCATGATTCATCTTTTGAGACTGTGTTACCTCACTTAGTATGATGTTCTCCAGCTCTATCCATTTGCCTAAGAATTTCATGAATTCATTGTTTCTAATGGCTGAATAGTACTCCATTGTATACCACATTTTTTGCATCCATTCTTCTGTTGAGGGATACCTGGGTTCTTTCTAGTTTCTGGCTATTATAAATAGGGCTGCTATGAACAGCTACTCTTATTTTATTAATTTGTTTTTGAAAGTATTACATATAATCACATAACCCATTGTTTCTTCTAAGCAGAAGTGTGGGATTATAACACACTGCGTATCTCTAGTACTAGGTAAAGCCATCGACAATGAATGTGAGGAACAGAATCATTAATATTTTAAAGTCTAATTGCCTTAGGAAACATCAGTTACTTTAATATTGCTGTGATAACATATCACAACTGAGGCAACTGTAGAAGGGAGTGCTTGATTTGAGCATACAGATTAAGGGAGGTATAGTACATCATCATCATCACAGAGAAGCATGGCTGCAAATACTGAGCATAGCAGCAGAAATAACTGAGAACCTCTATTAGCATACTTCCCCCCAGCAAAGCCACACCTCCTAATCCTGCCCAATTGGGGCCCAAGTATGCAAATGCTCAAGAATATTGGCATATATCACCACTCAAACCACCACAAAGATCTAGATATTCTAAAATTAGTTCAGAGAAGTTAGTTAGTCCTTAAATATTTTCCCGTCTCTGTCTACTCACTAGAATCTGTTTTAGTAAGTGTTTTCCACAGATGCAGAATTTAGTTCGTATGACTATGACCAGAACTTGAGGCTCTGGTGCCCCAAGATGTGCATACTCTAAGACCTAAGGGAATCAATGTATAGCAGAGCTGTTGATTCTAAAGGCTGGGGTACAAGAATCCCATGATAAAGTCTGGCCTGAATGCTGTCAAATATCTGATCCAAGAACTAGCATTTTTGCCCAAGTCCAAAGGTCAGAAAATATGGATGTCTAAGCCAAGGCATTCAGAAAGAGTTTCCACTTACTTAGTCAGCATTTTTGCATTTTTCTATATTGATTGGATAAAGCCCGTTCTCATTATGGAGAGCAATTGGTGGTATCCAGCCTACTGGCTCTTATTAACCTCATATAGACTCAAATGTGCAGACAGTGTGTAGTCCAGTCAATTTGATATAAATCTCTGCTTTTGATGATTTAATAAAGAATAGCTTGTTGAATATAACATTTATAACAATGACTGGACTAGAATAATTGGGATTTTTCCAAAGATGTCCGAGGTACTCTTTAACAGAGTTCCCTTACACTTAATTATATTCCTCATTTTGGATAATAGCTCAGATGTAGGTATTTATTTGACAAGGGCCCTTTAGCTCTAAAACTATCTTTAGTATAGTATGTCATATCATGGTTACATAGTTTTATCTACCTGTTGGACTTTTTGAGAAAGAAAATCATTGCATATTATTAGAACTTTCAGATGTGATGGAAGTTGTTACCATTATTAATTTATAGCCAAATGTTTCTGTTGTGTGTTAATGGGAGGGAGTACATGGGTCAGCATACACATATGATCATGATGCTGCCTGTTTTAAATTTGCCCTTACACTGGCCTACAGGTTCTGTTATAATCATTAATCAAAATAGTTGTATTAGAGTAGAAACATTAATAAAAATAATCATAAATCAACTCATTATGAAATATTTGTTTATAACATAATTTAATAATTTTATTATTGTTCAGAGAAGAAAGTGTCCCTGGCAATTGAATGCAAGGACTCATGTTAAGCAAGTGCTCTGCCAACTAATAACTAATCTACATGTTCATTTTTTTTCATTTTTTTTATTCGATATAATTTATTTACATTTCAAATGATTTCCCCTTTTCTAGCCCCCCCACTCCCCGATAGTCCCGTAAGCCCCCTTCTCTTCCCCTGTCCTCCCTCCCACCCCTTCCCACTTCCCCGTTCTGGTTTTGCCCAATACTGTTTCACTGAGTCTTTCCAGAACCAGGGGCCACTCCTCCTTTCTTCTTGTATCTCATTTGATGTGTGGATTATGTTTTGGGTATTCCAGTTTTCTAGGTTAATAACCACTTATTAGTGAGTGCATACCATGATTCACCTTTTGAGTCTGGGTTACCTCACTTAGTATGATGTTCTCTAGCTCCATCCATTTGCCTAAGAATTTCATGAATTCATTGTTTCTAATGGCTGAATAGTACTCCATTGTGTAGATATACCACATTTTTTGCATCCACTCTTCTGTTGAGGGATACCTGGGTTCTTTCCAGCATCTGGCAATTATAAATAGGGCTGCTATGAACATAGTAGAGCATGTATCCTTATTACATGGTGGGGAATCCTCTGGATATATGCCTACATGTTCATTTTTAATAGATACCATATATATATATATATATATATATATATATATATATACATATGCATATGTGTGTGTTCATGAGCCTAGTTGTCTTCTTGTACATCACATTTTTACAGGGCTCATATAGATCACAAGAGGGTATCAGATCATCTGGAACTGGAGTTACAAATAGTTCTGAACCATATGATGTGGATGCTGATAACTGAACAAAAGTCTTTTGTGAGAATATCAAGTGTTTTTAACTGCTGTGCTATCTCTATAGTACCAATAAGTAATCTCTTTAATAATTTACCTTTTATTTCTATTAGATAAAATGATAGCTGGAGTATAATGATAGGAAAATATGAGATAATGCTTGATCCTATATAGAATAATTAGCTATAATGGCAATCATATAATATCTGACATCAGCAAAAGTATATGTGATTAAATACACACTGTATAAAGTTGACAATAAGCACAAATGAAAGTGTAAGCATGGAGGAAATTGAATAATAAAAGGAAGTAGACATGGAAACAATATGTTTCTACTCTAAAATCGTAGCTTTCTCCATTTGATATCCTGCTGAAATTGCCTCCTTGCAATTCCATTCTAATCTCCCACCTGTCAGGACTCCCAGGTCCTTCTGGTTTACTGGCATAGGCATGCCTAAGGGCTGAAATCTCTGTGTTCATGATTTATTCTCTTCTTACTATTTCTTCTAAAACTATCTCAGATTTTTTTAGGCTTGCAAGAAGTGATTCTAAACACTTATTTACAATTGGCTTATTTTTGAAGTTAAGAACATGTGTGACCAATAGAACACTTAGTTTTAAAATAAAAAAAAGCAGTATTTAATCAACTCTGAGGAGAAGAAATCAAACTGCTAATACATAGAGGCTTCTTTCTAGAGGGAAACAACTGCTGGCTCACAGAGCTTACTCAGATGCTGCTATAGGCATGGCTGACGGTTGCCAGTCACTTAAGAATGCTCTACTAGGTCCCCATGACAACCATAATAATTTTTGATTCCTTTAAGCTTCAAAAACTTGTTTTTCATAATTTTAGAAGGCAGAAATATAAAGTCAAGTAAGTAACAGAACCAGGTTCCTTCTCAAGGCTCCAGAAAACAGTCTCTTCATTGTTGGTATAACTTATGGTGCCTTTAGTCATTAGTCTTTGACACCATAGGGCCTACGGCTCTGTGTGTTTTTTTTTTCTTAAAAATATTTGTATTTTTGAATTTTTAAACATCCTTTTTTAATAATAAATATTTTTTATTCGATATATTTTTATTTACATTTCAAATGATTTCCCCTTTTCTATTCCCCCACTCCCCAAAAGTCCCGCAAGCCCCCTTCTCTCCCCCTGTCCTCCCACCCACCCCTTTCCACTTCCCCGTTCTGGTTTTGCCGAATACTGCTTCACTGAGTCTTTCCAGAACAGGGGGCCACTCTTCCTTTCTTCTTGTACCTCATTTGATGTGTGGATTATGTTTTGGGTATTCCAGTTTTCTAGGTTAATATCCACTAATTAGTGAGTGCTCACCTTTTGAGTCAGGGTTACCTCACTTAGTATGATGTTCTCTAGCTCCATCCATTTGCCTAAGAATTTCATGAATTCATTGTTTCTAATGGCTGAATAGTACTCCATTGTGTATATATACCACATTTTTTGCATCCACTCTTCTGTTGAGGGATACCTGGGTTCTTTCCAGCATCTGGCAATTATAAATAGGGCTGCTATGAACATAGTAGAGCATGTATCCTTATTACATGGTGGGGAATCCTCTGGGTATATGCCCAGGAGTGGTATAGCAGGATCTTCTGGAAGTGAGGTGCCCAGTTTTTGGAGGAACCGCCAGACTGATTTCCAGAGTGGTTGTACCAATTTGCAACCCCACCAGCGGTGGAGCAGTGTTCCTCTTTCTCCAGACCCTCTCCAACATCTGCTGTCTCCTGATATAGGATGTTCCCCAATCGAGATGCTTCATTTACACTTTTTATCCAAACAAGGTCAAATTCATAGTAACTGTTGTTGGAATTTGCTCTGTTGTTGTTGTTGTTGTTGTTGTTGTTGTTTTGAGTCGAAAATTTTCCCACTCAAAAAAAAAGCTTTGTATATGTGTGTGCATTCATGTACAGTCTCTATTGCATGCAAGTGAAAGTCAGGGTCCACACCTTTCACTTGAAGAGAGAATGTCTTTTGGCTCACATCCCCAATGATAAACTATTTAACTCTGAGCTTCCAGAATCCCTCTTGTCTCTCTTTTCCAAATCTCATTAAGGGTAGGAAGAGCACTGGGTACGTAGAAGCATGCTACCATGTCCAGCATTGTGTGGGTTATGGAATCTAACCTCAGGTCCAGATACTTGTTCAAAACATGCTCTAAAAACTAGGCACTCTCCACAGTCCTTTGACTGACTTTACTTTCCCTCCCTGCTTCTTCAACCATTCAGGCAGCAAATGAAGCTGCCTTGCTGCTAGTGCTGCATAGTGTGGACCAAACAGCCCAGGACATTCTCGTAATACAATGTGAATGGTGTGATGAAGTGATTTCCAGAATGGGTTTAGACATTTTTATATCAGATTTTTTTTTTTTTTTTTTTTTGCTGCTGCTGCTGAGTGTGCACCATACGGAACAAGAGTAGCACATACATCTCTATATCCATGTAATTGAAATAGCTTCTGTTAAATTAACATTTTATCAAGATCATCAGTGATTTTTCTATTTTGACTGAACTTCTATTTCTCCTCACTGGTTTCAGATATTATCTAAAACATGATTTGTGAAGCATGTACTGATGGTTTTTCTCTATCAGATATTAAGCCTGAAGAGAAAGTTTGATTTTGGATGAATATCATTCCCCCCTTCCTTGATTTACAGATTTATTTTCTTCCATGTATGTTATAGGATGGAATTACCAGACATCCATAATGTGAGAAGGAATGGCTTACTTGTACAGGTTCCTTCTACTATCTGACATGTGCTAGTGACTTAAGTTGAATATTTTTCTTGAATGATGAATATGCTGTGAGCTTCTTCATTTTTAAATGACCTAATAGAGTAATGTATATGTTCACATTGTGTGCACATGTAGAATTCAGTGCATGTGCATATGGATAACAGAGGACAGTCTCTGTGTCATTCCTCAGGTACCACATGTTTGACATAGAACTAACAAAATAGGCTATGTTAACAGGCCATGAATTTGTGGGTTTCTGATATCTTCTCTCCAAAGGTTGAATTCAAAACATGCATAAGGTCCATTGTTTTCTTTTTATGTTGTTTGTGGTTTTGTTCTTTTTTATCATGGATACTATGGCTTGAACTCTGGTCCCCAATACTTACAAGGCAAATGCTATCTCCAGCTGTGCAATCTCATATCCTGGTCTCAAATAATGCATTTTGATTTAAAACTATGGCCTCTATGGTACTTATTCTTACATACCCTCTTCTCTCTTAACTTGGAAATTCACAGTATTGTTTAAAAACAAACAAACAAACAAACAAACAAAAACCCTTTAGATTTATTTATTCTGTTTTATATCTATGAATGTTTTGTCTGCATGTATGTACATATACCATGTGCATGCCTGCTGCCTGCATATGACAGAAGGCACAGGATCCCCTGAAACTGGAGTTCCAGAAGGTTGTGAGCCACCAAGTAGTTGTTGGTGCATCTGAATCTTTCACAAGAGCAACAACGTGCTGTTAGCCACTGAGGCATCTCTTAAGCCACAGAATTCCATTTTTGATCATTATGTCAACATTTGGTTTTGTTCTCAAGTCATAAGAAAGAGGAAGAAAGACAAGCATAAAGTGAAAACTTAATGGTTTTTTGTATGATCAGTTGTGTTGGATGGTGTTTTGTTAAAGTATACATGTAAAGGAACATTTCACTTAAGCAGACACAAGTAGAAGGCTAAGGCAGACTCATGAAGGACTGTTTGATTACAGCAGACACAGATAGATAAAAGAATGTTCTGTTAAACAAACACAGGAAAGGATGTGTGATGAAGAATTCTTGCCAATGACACATGTATATTTGTCTACCTTGCATTGGTATATTGCATAATTGATCTCCATTTATCAGGACTCCTTAAAGAGAAACAAACAAAAGCAAAACTTCTGGTAATATGCTGTGGCTTCTTACTGCTTCCATGGACTTGGGCCAGTTGTCAGAATGATGTCAGCTGAGAGAGACATGTGTTCTGAGACAAGACACTTGGCACGGCAAGACATGTAGAGGACATATGATGTTTGGAGGGAGTATAACAAGAACTCAGAGGGAAGTGATGGTAGCTTGGCTTGACTTGGTTGACTAGGGTGGTGTTGTCTTGTCTGTATACTTATACAACATTTGTTGGTCTCACATCTTTGTTCATCTTCTCTCTGCTAAGAGAGAAGCAGCTGAAAAATTCTTCTGGAGCCCCTGTTAGCCCTGATCTCTTCGGCTGATTCTTGTTTGCTATTCTGATTCTACCGAACTGAATTGCTGGTATATCTATGATGTGTTTGTGAGTGGATCTGACTGCCACTGATGACCCCTGAACTGAACTGCTGATTTCCTGACAACATAGATGAGATTTACTCCAAAGAACCATTTCTTCTTCTTTTTTTGAGACAGGGTTTCTATGTATAGCCCTGGCTATCCTGGAACTCACTCTGTAGACCAGGCTGGCCTCAAACTCAGAAATCTGCCTGCCTCTGCCTCCCAAGTGCTGGGATTAAAGTGCCACCACTGCCCGGCTCCAAAGAACCATTTCTGAACAGGACAACTTCCCTGTATCCTTGCTTTTTCACTACTTCTGGTGGAAAGCAGGTTAAAACATTTAAGGCCCCTCATTAAAATTAGGCTTTAAAAAATTAAAACTATGTGAGTATTGCTCTGTTCAAGGAAACCCAAGACCACTAACTTCCTTAGAATAGCATGACTTGGGTATATGTTCAGAATCTTAATGCTTATCATTACAGATTCTTGATACAGTATTCAACTTCACTAACAGTCTTGATTCTCACACATTTGTTTAATAACCATCTGTTAGATAGCAGGTACTGCCCAAACAGAAAGCAGTGAGCACTACTACATGTATGAATTTGGTGAAATCATATGAATTTCAGCCTCTTATGATAAAAGTGGACTGTAGATACATACTGTCAGATAAGTGCTGTATGGGAAAAATAAACCAAAGGAAGTAGATAGACTTGCTGGGAAGTGGTCTTGCTTTCCTCCTCCTCCTCCTCCTCCTCCTCCTCCTCCCTCTTTTCTCCTCTTCTCTTCCTCCTCTTCCTCCCTTCCTCCTTCTCCTCTCCTCCTCATCCTTCTTCTTCTGTTTCTTCTTCTTCTTCATTGGGTTCTATACCCATGAAATAAGCTTGGATATGTCATCATGTATTCTTTCCTGATTACTGGCCTGAAAGGTAAAATATGTCACTTATCAAATAAAACCTCTAAAGCTGTGAGTTTGAGAAACCTTTCTCTTTACCTTAGGATCTTGTTACTTTGATAGAGAACTAAATGTCACTGCCACCCTCCATCCTACCATTCACTATTCTTAGTAAATTAATAGCCATCTTTCATATATTCATTATTTTATATTCATATATTTCATCTGAAGCTCAAGACTAATGTCTTGTACTCAAACAAATAAAACTTCACACTTTGTGTCTACAGCATATGGGAAATAGATATTTTTAGGGTAGAAATATAAAAAGTATTTGAAAACATAAAGCTTCAAGTCACAACACTATGGCCTGGTATAGCCATTCGTTAGGTGTGCTGGGGCAATTAGGAGTTAATTTCTAATTTCTTCTCAATTCTCAAGCCTCGATTTCTTTTGTCTAGGAGCTGGGAGAGCATGGAAGCTGTGGGAGGAACTAAAAATTTAGGCACGGGAATTCCCTTGCTTTTCATATATATATAGTCAGTGAGATGGCTCAGTTAGCAAAGGCCTTTGCTGCCAAGGGTGCCAATATGAGTTCTGTCCCTGAAACACATGTGGTGAAAGGAAAGAACTGACTCCTTCACAATGCCCTGTGACTTTCCCAATGAGTCTGTGGCACACACAGGCACATATACCTACACACAGGCACACACACACACACACACACACACACACACACCCATACACATACACACACCACAAGTTGATAGATAGATAGATAGATAGATAGATAGATAGATAGATAGATAGATAGATAGATGACAGATAATATTGTTCAGTGCACAAGTAGTAGAATAGATTTCCCAACTTAATCCAAAGCAAAATTTTCCATGTAACCCTATTTCAAGCCATTCTATCTTGTATGTCCCTAAGACCTGGGAAGTTTTTGTTTTGTTTTGTTTTGTTTCTTTTTACAAAGACCCAGCCCCTTACATTTTCTGTATAGTACCCTTTTCCCAACAGGACTACTTTTCCTGTAAGTCAAGGTTGGGCATAGTTAAGCTCATTGTACTTTGTGTAAATACTATGGTGGTACTTAGTTATAGGAAGGTTGTTTGTTGGAACTCAATCTCATTTCTCAATGTACGATGACATAGTTTAGGACAGTAATCAAATTTCTACAGTCATCTGCAGCCTCTATTCCCCTCCTTCCCTCCCTCCTTCCCTTCCTTCCTTCCCTTCATCTCTTCTTCCCTCCTTTCCTTTATTCATTAATTTCATATGTATTTATGGGAAAAAATGGATCAGAGCTCAAAGCAGTATTGTCTCTTTTATCCCATCTTACTCTATTCTTACTGTTATCTCATGCCAAGAGGGACTTCTTACCATATCCCCAATTCCATACAGTTTGAATGAAAAGAGTCTGGGGTCTTCATGGTCTGGGAAAAGTTACATTGTATTACTTTATTCTTGGTCTTTGAAGGAGTTTCATTTGGGTTGCCTTTAAAATAAGTTCGAGTTTCTAGAATTCCCTTAAAAAATGAAAATACCTTTTATATATTCAATTAATGTTTTAGGAGACATTTTTTAAAAATAATATATGAAAGTCTTAATGGTAGGCTTATAAATATTTCCAGCATTGTGAATGCTAACTAAGCACTGTAGATCAGGAAGCCTAGGGCTCACTCATATTCATTTTCTTAACTCTCAGAGCAACTCCAGGAAAGGTGGGTGTCTTATCCTACTGGCCTTTCTTTTTCCATTTAAGAAAACTGAATAAAAGCAAAATGAACTGGTGGTGTCTCTGTTCTCAGCCGTTCAGTTTTAGAGAATTGTCTTCTCAACTTTCTGACTCAGAAAGCACAAGCCCTTATTCTCACCCCAGCACAGAGATAGATAGAGAGAGACAGAGACACAGAGAGACAGAGAGAGAAGGGGTGGGGGGGAGAGAGAGAGAGACAGAGACACAGAGAGAGACACAGAGAAATAAAGAGATAGAGAGAGAGTGGCAAGATACTAATCACAGGTTTAAAATCAATTATCTGAGTTTTAGTGCATTTCCCCTGTCATACTAAAGAAAACTACTCCATATTATTCCCACATGCTTCCATTCCTCTCTTTCTTCTTTACAACAGTCTTCCCTTCCTATTTCAACCTTTCCATTTCTACCTCCTTCCATCTTTTCTCCTGCATGTGCACACACACACACACACACACACACACACACACACACACACACACACACAGAGACACACACCTCTTCCTAAAGCTCCTTCCTTACTCCAGTTAACTGCAGGAAAAACCCCAGCTCCTGTACCTAGTGGCTTCTTTTTTGAAGGTGATGGTAGGGGCTCATGCTAAGTGTACTCTATCTGTTTAATTCCCTTGCATCCTGGGGGGTTACAAGACCTCAGAAGTCCTGAATAGTCTCAGCACTGCTCCAAGGCAATCCCTGCTTCCTGACTTTTATCCAGCATGAGGCAAGAGAGTTCAGGGTTCTGCCTCCCTCCTGAGGTTCAGAGCTCTGATCTACTCTGAGCCAGATCTTTTGACAGAAATAGTCTTAGTCTATGAATGTCCTTTACCTCACCTGAAGCAACATCTTTCAAGATAGATTCCTACTTAAAGAGGAGGGAAAAAAACACCCCACCACCTCCACCAAAAAAGTTCCTGCTATGGACAGACCGGTTTCATTTTATGAAGATGACAGCCTTGTATCTTATACATTTGATCTTAGCCAAAAGGCCGAGAAGCGATAACCTTGTATCTTATAAGCAAGTGCATCATGCTGTTCTACAGACTTATGACGTCTGTAAAAATTGAATGTGGGCCATTGTCTAAAATGTCCAAACCTATGGAAGCCCACATGAGCAATCTTATACAAGGAGGAATAAGCTTTGACCTAAGGAAAACCTCCAAGCCCTCCCCACAGGCAGGCAGATCTAAAAAAACATAATTCATTAGCAGTATTCTGCATTCCTTTCTATGACAAATACTAGACATGACCAACTTACAGGGAGGAATGGCCATGGTTGCTGAAGCCCAGCCTGTTGACAGCCTGGTGACATTGCTTTCTGTCCAGAGCCAGGGCAGAGCATCAGGATTGGAAGTACATGGTGGAGCAAAGCTTCTTAACTTCATACTGTCTGGGAAACAAGGAGAGAAGCTGCTGTCTCATATGATTCAAGGGCATGCCCCCAATGACATGAGCTCCTTCTGTTAGTTTGTATGTACATAAACTCAGAAAGTTCATCTACATCTCCATAGCATCCCAGGCTGTTGAGTCAACTTTCAACTTAGGATCCTTCTCAGGATATATAAGAAGCTATCCATAGCACATGAGGATTATCTATCCCACAGGAGGATTCTACTTTATTGTTGTGTGATGACCTGGAGTTTCGTGTGTGTGTGTGTGTGTGTGTGTGTGTGTGTGTGTGTGTGTTAACTAATGTTACTTGGACAGCTTTTTACACATATATAATACATTCACATTTTACTTCTCTCTATGCTCTCCCTTATCCTACTGATGGCTTCTACTCCCTCCCCATACCCTCCCAGAAGATCCTTAACCCACTTCCATGTTTATATGATTTGGTTTGGGTTTTGGGTTGTGAACCACTAGGTTTAACCAAGTTGTGTAGGCAGGGATGTGAAGCTCTACACTAGAGGGCAAGTGACAATCCGGTAACTACATCATTGAATATAAGCACTTTCCCTTCCCCCATCCATGCCCCACTGTCTTTCCTTCTCTTAACAGTGTTCCCTGAGCCTTGAGCATGTAATACAAACATCTTTTACAAGCGGCTTGGAATAAAAGATAATTATAGTTTTCAAGAATGAATGCTTTTAGAAACATAATTTCCATTGTGTTGTATCAACTTCATTGATGGAAATTTCTTGTGTCCTATCAGTGCTTTAAGAATATCAGACACCATCTGAATCTTCCTTTAAGTAGCTTTAGACTTCTCTCTCCAGTGTGTCTCTATTGTTAAATTTAATATTTTGAGAATATTTGTAGTCCTTAATGGAAATTATACATATGCTTCTCTGTTAATAAGTTATCATAGTTTTAAATTTTATTATCCAATATATTTTATTTTAATATTTGGGCAATTACATTTCAATTTATTTTTAGAAATAATCATCATTTGTTGATAAGTATTTGCATTTCTTATTTTAATTCAACTTCACATATAATTTGCATGTTTTAGATGAGTAAATATTTAGCATCTTTCCTTTTAGATGGAATATGTATCAGTATAAAGTATCCAGGTAACCGATTGTATTATTGGCATTTAATTGACAGTTCTAACAATGAAGCCAACAGCAAGAAATACTGTGTGGCTATTACTAAGGACTACTAAAGACAATAAAATCAAATAAACCATTCTATATGTTCTTTATGTACCACTCCCTAGAAAGATTCAATCTACACACAACTGAATAAAGCATTTATGAACTAAAGTGTAAACACTGCTACAATTTGATATTGAGTCACTAGTAAGATCCTTGTTTAACTCAGAACTTTGTATACCAATAAAGACTATCATTAAAAAGAGTGATGATTTTTTTAATTTGTTTGTTTGTCTTTGAGACAGGATCTCATACAATGAAACTAGACTTGAACTTAGTTGAGGATAGCTTTGAACTTCTGCTTCTATTTCTTGAGTTCATTTGTCACGAAGTGTGGTTTATGTGCTTCTGAGGATTGAATTCAAAGCCTTCTACATGCTAAGCAAGCATTCTATAAGCTTCATCCTCATCCCTAGGGAGCAACTATGTTTCAAACATAAGAAAACAGAATGGTGTTCTGTATATTAGAAGCTTTATGCATAGATAGATAAGTAGGTAGGTAGATTGATGATAGAAAGTTAGATAGATAGATAGATAGATAGATAGATAGATAGATAGACAGCCAGACAGACAGACAGATAGACAGACAGGAAGATAATTGAGTAAGCATACACAAATATAAATGTGTATAAGATGAAAGAAAGATTTAAGCAAATAAATAGTTATGGTATGAAGACTTTCCAATAATAAAAATGATTGTTACAAGTTATTGTCATATTCTGGGTCTGTGTTAAGCAATTCATTACACTTTATCATGTCAGCATCAAAAGAACTAAGAACTCTTAGAATTCTATGTTACAAATGAGGAAAGTAATGCTTGGAGTAGTTATATGATCTATGGATGGTCACACAGTAATGGTGATAGGGTCAGAATTCAAACCTACTTGCCTCCTATGAATAATTTATATCCACAAGCATTTAACTTACCACATTATAAATATGTAGTGAGACAGATCCTAAATAAACAATTCTATGGGGGCTCTGGGAGATAAAATACTTGCTATTGAAATAGTGCTGAGCCATTCTCTGTGGTTGTATCTTTGTTGCCAGCCCAGAGCATCTGTGAGAGATATCAGGTAAGCAGCCCTGCCTGACCTCCTGGCAGAGCTGCTAACCCAGATCACTCCAAAGTCAAAATTTTACAGGGTCCTCACGAAGACCCTTGCAGTGGCTTTAACGTGCTACTCAGCCTTTCAAGAGTCCCACAACCTTTCACATCTTAGAAAGTATCTACAAGTCATCAAGAGAACTGCAGGAAATAGAATTCGAACAGAATGGTGGGCTGTGTCTCTGTCAAGTGTGACAAGACTTAAGTTCTGTGACATTCCAGAGAAATGAGGTGCACATGGCATGGGCCACCACTCGAGGAGGGCACCTTTCTCCTTGGTGTAATAGGTACAGGAAATTCTGTTATGGGGTACGAGGAGTCATACAGGGAGCAGAAAACAAAGCTTCTATTTCAGAAGGATGTTTCAAGGGACAATCTGATAAAATCGAAGAGTCTTAGATATTAAAATTGAGGTATGGGTTAAAATGGTGCTGGACTGTTTAGAGTTTCTTTTTCTCCAGGTTGAGAGATAAGAATAGAGTTTCATTATTCTACATGCAAATGTACAGTTTTCCCCCAATCATTTATTGAAGAGGCTCTTTTCTTCAGTGTGTATTTCTGGTATCTTTGTCAAAAAATCAGGAGGCTGTAGCTGAATAGGTTTATATTTGGATGCTCTATTCCAGTCCATTTGGGCCTTTATAGCAGTGTCTTGTTGATTGTGTTATTGTGTCTCTGTGCTGTAGCATGAACTCCGGCATGGTGATACCTCCAGCATCATGCTTTTTTCTCAGGGTTTCCTTGACTAGCTAGAATAATTTAAATTTCTATGAGTTTTATGATTGTTCTGGGATTGTTCTTTTCCATTTGTGTGAAGAATGGCATTGGAATTTTGGTGATGATTGCATTAAATCTGAAGATTGCTTTCAGCAGTATGTCCTACTTTTTCATAATATTAATTCTTCTGATCCATGAGCATGGAATTGCTTTCTGTCTTGTCTGACTTAGTTTCAAAGTTTTTGTTGCAGTTGTCTTTGACATTTTAGGATTTATTCCAAGTTTTTTTTTTCTTGAAGCTATTGTCATTAGTATTATTTCTCTGATTTTTTTCACAGTATATTTGTCATATGTATGTAGGAAGACTACTGATTTTTACATGTTAAATTTGTATTCTTCTATTTGAGCGTGATTGAACAGCAGGTAGAAGAAATTTAAGTTTGTGGATATAAAGGAATGTAGTAACAGGTTGCCTTCTGGGTGTTTAGTGACCAGTGCACTCATAAAGGCACAGCAGCTGTGGTCATCTGAGCAAGACCTATAACAAGATTGGTCAGGTCAACATTCGATCATGAATGGAGAGGACCTATGGAGGCTCCATCCCCAACTGAGAAGCTTTGGCAGCTAGGAATTGTGAGAAGGGCTCTTGATTTCTTGAGTTACTGGTATAGTCACCAAGGTCACCCAATTAGATCAGTAGATCACAAACACAAAAAAAGTTAAAACACACATGGAAGGACAAGGCGCTTTTGGGAAGAAAGTCCTGAGTTCATCATGATTAAGAGGCAGATAAGAGAGGTTAATAGGAGTAAGTATGCTCAAAGGAGCATATACATATGCTTGAAATCATCAAAAATGATTTTAAAATATAAATAAAAGGGGGGAAAGAATTATTCTAGACATATAGCGTTCATGTTTGGAATATTTTGTTGTTGCATTGTTGTTGTTGTTGATGATGATGATGATTATCAAATCAAGTCAAATGATCACTGATGATGTAGGATGAGCAAAGGTCACTAAGGATAAACTTGGGAATTGCTTTGCCCATTTGACAGGTACCCATGTCAACAGCCAAGATGACAGAGAATTCATGTCCCTGAGCCAAGTTTCTGTGATAAAGCTGGGCAATAAAAGTGAGGGAACATAGTCAGAATTTCTTGTGTTCCTTCAAAGACTTGTGAGGAGCACAGACTTCACATAGATTTTGCAGGCAACAGCAATAGCACATCTGGAATTAGGACTACTTTTCAAGAAGATGCCTATTTCCCTTGAGCTGGAGTTATAGGAGATGTGCCTCCTGACGTGGATGCTAAGAATAATATCTAGTTTTCTTTAAGAGCAGCAGGCACTCCTCAGTTGCTGAGTCATCTCTCCAACCCCAGCCTCAAGGAAATATCAAATCCTGTATAGAGAAAAAACAAAAACAAAAACAAAAACAAGAGAAAAGCTTTCCCCAAATTAAGAAGCAGCCCAGAGAACAAAGGAAGTCTAGGCCAGCTACACATCTGGCAGAAGATCAACATCCAGAATATGCAGAGAACTGAGAAAACTAAATAGCAAGACAATTAACTTCCTTTCTTTTAGTAGATAATTTTTGAAAATTTATAATTGTAATTTTATATGAATTCTTGACCATATCCCCAAAGTCCCTACCTAGATGAAATACAGGACCAGAATAAATCAGGAAGTCATTAGATCCCTGTGATATGTAGATCTTGCTGAGTCTGATGTTAAGTTTGGAAGTTCCTTCACTGCTCCGTGGTTTGACCTAAACCACTCGTAATGTTTAAGGCAACCTTGAACAATGTCCAAGTGATGTTCTAATCATACTTTATGAGTTGTCTCATTAATCCTCATGGAAAACTGGGGAGGGGGGCAGAATTCAGTGTTAGTATTATCTCATCATTGTAAAGATAAAATGAAACCCTAGGCATCCTGGTTTTCACAAACCTCTTCCACAAATAAACGTGATCCCTTACCCAGAAAAGGCCTGCCCCTCACCCTTTATCTCTTCTTCCAATCACTGCAATGTATTCAGTGGGCACTTTATTAGAAAACATGGAAGTTCCTCACTTTTGTTGGTCACAAATAATTTATATATTAAATGAAAGTGAAAGCACTTCTCAAATCAGGAAATTAAACAGCACCTGAAGCTAACCCCACTAAGTCAATATTCGGGTATCATAGCACATGCTCCATCTGGCGCTCATTTCCTTAGAAGCTGTTTGGGAAAATGTGGGATGATGTAAATTCTACAGGGAGAGGAAGCTGCTGGCTCGTGTTTTGGTTTTCTATGAACACACAAAGTAAGGCTTCCCCTTTAAGGCAGTTGGGCTTGAATGTGGGAAAGGAAGGCAGGATGAAAACAATTTTTTTTCTGGAACATTTATGTTGGGCTGTATTTTATGCTTAGCAGTAAGCAAAGGCTTGTAAATGTAATCTAATATACGATTTTGTTCTAATCATATTTTATTTTTGCTCTACTGTACTCTGGGTTGCTAATTTATTTATATACATTAATGCTCTTTTAAGGTTCCTCATTGTATAGATGAGGACACTGAGTCCCTAATCAGGGGACTGAGGATTCTGCACAGGTTATGGGTGACAGAAATAATACCAGGTGAAAGGCCTCTTAGTCTAAAATCTGGGGAAATTCCCAGTATCATCTTTCTAGGATAAGTGCTTCTTATCATGGCCAGCTGCTAACATAATTGTCCTGCTCTGCTTGGAAATGGCCATCTAGCCCTGCTGTGTTCTTGCCATATTCCAGCTGTATAAGAAAATGCCAGATTTACCAGTTACTCTTGGGTTCCTTGGACATTAATCATGGGACAATGTAACAGCAGGTTGCTTGCCAAACCAATAGCTTTTGGAATTGTTTGTGATGGTCTATCTGTGAGAGGGTGAAAATTATAAAGATGGTGTTTAGAGAATAGGAAGTCTCCTTTACCTACCTTATAGCATTTGAGGCAGTTTATTTCATACATTTCTGTCCTGGGCAACAGAGGAAGGTGGGGCTGTGGTGACTGTAAACTTCTTCCCACTTTCAATACACACACGCTCTGAACTTACTTCTGATTCCTACACCTTGGCTTAAGAAGACATCCCTCATACATCAACCACACATCTCAAAGTTCCCTCCACAGATGTGATTGATGTATTGCATCAGCTTCGAGGTGTTTTGTCTGTGATTTTATTGGGTTTTAATGCACCCTTATCCATGTCTCTGGAAGCTGATGCTGTATATATAACCATAGTCCTTAAAATAGTCAAGTTCTTTCTTGTGTCTTACTTTCATTCTCTTCTCTTGTCTAATTTATTGACATGCACAGAAAAACCTGAGGGAAGAAAGTTTAATGCCTGATTCTGTATTTGATAGAATCTTTGTTTATTTGAGTCACACACAAAATACTTTTATTGTTTTAAGTATCTCAGGGATCGAACCAGACCTCGAGCATGCTAGAAAGCACTCCACACTGAACTACAGCCTTTGCCTGTTGCCATGAAATCATTAGAAAACTTCCAAACCTCTTATAGCACCATGAACTCACCTTAAAAGATGTTCCTCTGTAAATGCCCTGATGTAAAAGAGAAGTTTCTGGAAATGTCAAATCCTACATACACATTCCAACAGAACTACACTTCACAACTTTACTTCACTGCCCTGAATGCCAACATCTATCCAGTCCCAGAGCTAAGTAGGAAACAGGCTATTTCTATAAGTTAAGGATCTCTGCCTTCCTTGATCAGTTGTGAGATTGCATAAACACCTGTTTGCATCACCATGTCCTCTCTTATGAGGACTGAATATCTTTTCTCATGAACAAGCTGACAAGAAGACTTAGTAAGATCATGTGTAAGATAGCAGTCCATAATAGCTAGACCAAATTCACCTGGTTTTCCTTACATTTTGGCAAGAATTCTCCCTAGATGTTTGATTATGTTTTGGGAAACAGAGACGTACTCAACCCTAGAGTCACTAGATCAGTGTTTGAATTCCTAGCTACAGACTCTCGTTAGCAAAGTAATGTTGGACATTTGATGGCAGTAGTGACCCTTAAATCTGACCCTTGTGAAAATCCACTGAATTTTGTGATTCTGGATACTCACTGATGTTAAATATAAACACTATTAATATCAGTATTGATTGCTATTCATGCTGATTTGTATCATATAAAAGTCACCATGATTAACATTACCGAGTTCAGTTTCACAGATTCAATTTTAAATGATTGTTGTTACTGAACACTGTTTTGTTTTTGGTTTGCATACAAGGAATTAATTTAGACTTTAATATACACATGTATATGATGTAGATGGGTGCAGCCTCCTCAGTGCCTTATATCTTGTAGATTGTAATAATTGGGTGACACTTTTGTTCTGTCTTTTCTCTCAGCCTCTTATTACTGCGCCTTCCATGTTACTTGCCTTGATCTTCCCACTCTCAGCATCTAATGCATGTCATCACAATGGGAAACCAGGCTGATTTAATACCAGCCTGTGGTGAGTGCCTCTGTCTATTGGAGGCCACTTACCCCGAGTCCTCAGCTTAGGAAGAGTGGAACTGTCACATTCACAGAGACGCTTCCTGTGTTATATGCATGTTGTGAAACCGGCTGCCATGGAATTGAATTACAGATGCTGTATCCTTCCAGCCTTAAATTGCTCTGTTATCACATGGGCCTTTCTGTTTGTTTGGAACAAATAACTGTAATTTACTAGGATGCTAAGAGACGAGGGTATAAGCAGTCAGGGGTTGTTTAGGGTTTCCATAATGATGGGAAATTACTCCTATCCATTTCAAGTGCAGTTTCTCTCCCAAGCCACCACATTTAAATGTGAAGTGAAGAAATGACTCACTTTTTTAATACTGTCCTCGCTCAGCACAATGGTCTTTAAAGGCACTCCAGGTTTCTGCAGTGTTCTTCACCACACACCCAATCAGATTTTTTAAATTTTTATTAGATATTTGATTGATTTACATTTCAAATGGCATCCCATTTCCTTGTTATCCCTCCGAAAACCCCCTATCACATCCCCCCTCCTCCTGCTCACGATCCCGCCCTTCCTGACTGGTATTCCCCAACTCTGGGGCATCAAGCTTTCACAGAGCCGATGGACTCTCCTCCCATTATGTCTTAAATGGCCATCTCCTGCTACATATGTGTAGCAGGAGTGTGTGTCCCTCCATGTATACTCTTTGGTTGGTGGTTTAGTCCCTGGGAGCTCTGGGGGTACTGATTGGTACATGCTGTTCCTCCTGTGGGGCTGCAAACCTCTTCTTTTCTCTATGGTCTTTTCTCTAGCTGCTCCATTGGGGACCCTATGCTCATTCTATTGGTTGGCTATAAGCCATGGGTATTTTGATCCACTTTCCAATAACTATCAAAGAATCCACACTTTGGTCTTCCTTCTTGAGCTTCATGTGGTCTGTGAGTTGTATCTTGGGTATTCTGAGATTTTGGGCTACTATCCACTTCTCAGTGAGTACATACCATGTGTGTTCTTTTGTTATTGGGTTACTTTACTCAGTATGATATTTTCTAGCTCCATCCATTTGCCTAAGAATTTCATGAATTCATTATTTTTTTATAGCTGAGTATTACTCCATTGTATAAATGTACCACATTTTCTGTATCCATTCCTGTTTTGAGGGACACCTGTGTTCTTTCCAGCTTCTAGGTATTATAAATAAGGCTTCTATGAACATAGTGGAGCGTGTGTCCTATTACATGTTGGAGCATCTTCTGGGTATATGCACAGGAGTCAGTCTTATATATTATACTGTGGAATATGTTCCGTAATGATTTCCGAGGCAGTCAGGAGTGATGGGACCATTTGCTTTCATTATCTTGGGCTTTGCAATCCATTTCCTCTTAATTTGGTGGCCATGGAGCAGTGCTTCTAGAAGTAAGAGCCTGATGACACTCGGAGGATGCTCCCAGACAGCTGTTATCTCGCTCACACTGGATGTGGTATGGGATCATGGTGGCACTTGATCCCATTGTCTAGGCTTGCCCCATGGATATACTTTAGCTTTCCACAGAGCACACTTGTTTGCCTGTCATGAGGAAATGGCTATCAACAGAAAGCCTCCATTCCTACTATCCTGAGGGCAGTTCACACACTGATAGATTGTTCCCATATTGCAGTGTGGAGGTGATGTGGCAGTCACTCAGCGGGTTGCAAAATGCTTGCTGCTTCTTCAGAGTCAAGCTAGGGCAGTGAAGGAAGTTTATGGGAATTTGTGTTTTCTGTTCTGATTTTAAAAATCAGCTGCTGAGTGGCCAGTGTGGCAACTGCCTATTAATAGTAATGGAGACATTGTCCCTGGAAGAATGTTGCAACTAGATGGGGACTGGTTTAAGTTAAACAAAGCACATGGATGCTTTCAGATAATACTCATGGCATAGTTATGGTTTTGACTATGCAAAGCTATTCAAATATAGCTTATATATAAAAATCCACATGATTATAAAAAGTAAGGACCACATTGTGTAGGAAAGCCTATTATGCTAGCAAATTGTTTGTAGGAGACTGAAACAGGAGGATCCCTTATTCCAGGCCAGCCTTTGCTGCATAGTGAGATCTTGCCTTGAGTAAAATAAAATAGAGAGGAAAAGAAATTTGCTCTGACATCACTACAGTCCAACTCATTTCCTGTCAATTAGTTGTGGGCACTTGCCTTCTAGATGTCATTCATGGAGCAAAATACAGCTCTCATTAACAATTGTTTTAATGGAAATACTTCCTTAATTATATATATATATATATTTACATGTGTGTGTGTTTGTGTGTGTGTATGTGGTTTTATGTGGTTTTTGGTGGGTAGCATATGCACATACATGGAAGCCAGTTTGTTAGTCAATTGTTGGATATACTGATTTGTCAGCCTTATTCCTTTGAGATTGGGCCTTTTGGAGCTAGGTAGCCAGCCAGCAATCTTTAGTGATCTTGTCTTTAATCCCTACAATTCTAGGATTGCTGATCCACACAGCCAGCCATGCCTGACTTTTTACATGGACACTAGGAATGCAGAGTCAGGTTCTCATGCTTGTGTATCAAGGGTTCTTCCCCACTGAGACATCTTCCAACTCTATTTTGTTTTCTCATAGCTTTTCCCCAAAATATATACACATATTATGTTTTTTGTAAATTTATCTAATGTATGTAGATCTTTTTTATGTATGTATGTAGATTCTTTTTAAGGACTGATAATGCTTCTGTGATATATGATGGGTAAACTCTAATTTTCTTCCTATATTGATGAACGTTTAAGTCATATTGACCTGATTTTATTTTTAAAATGCATTTCTGTGAATTTTCATGTTCACATTTCTTTATTTGGGGTTTCTAGGTCTGTAGGGTACAAATCCAATATTCATTGTAATGATACACTATTTGAACCTGTGAAATTTTCATCCTCTTGATGAACTAGAGGTGAGTCTACAGTGCTAACTGAAACAAATTTACAAAAGCTTATAAGTTCTGACCCCCAAAGTGTTCTGTTGGGCAAAGTATTCCATTAAAATATAATTGTAATTTACAATTTCTTCCCATAGGCGCTTCTGCAAAGGTGAAAATCCATGCTTTAGGATGTGAGAGAAGGGCTCTTGGGATAAGTGACCAGTTAAAGGCACTTGTTACCAACTTGATAATCTGAGTTCCATTTTCAGAATGCACATAGTAGAAGGGTAGAATTGACTCCAACAAGTTTTCCTCTGTCCTTTACATATACAGTACATGTACCCCCCTGTCCATCACCCCTCCCCAACACTAAATAAGTAAATATTAAGTTAGCCAGAGATACACAATGAAGCCTTATCTAAAAAAAAAAAAAGTGAGGGGATTTTATTTTTAGCATATTCAGCATGGTTCATGCCATGTGGGGACAGCACATACAGAGTCAGGGAGTCATACCTGACCTGTCTTGGCTTCAAAGAATTTTACATAAATATAATCATAGTCTTTTGTTTGTGGATGCTATGAGAACACTGAGATTAAAAGGGAATGGGCCATTGGATGGATTGTGCCACACACAACCCCAGTCCCCAGTAGGCCGTCCTCATTCACTCTTGAACATCCTATCACTATAAAGAACCATCCAACATCCTTAAGGTAATGTCCAGTCCCATTAAATCCCATAATGTCTGGCCTTTGAGCCACAAGAAAGAAACTACTTGGATGACTTCTAAGATTTTTTTGTATATTTTATTCATCTCAATAAATAAGTTAAAAAACAAAAACCAAAACTCAAGTTTGTTCATTGTTTTAATCCTGTTACCAAGTCAGGCATGATGGCACATAGCTTTAATCCCAGTACTCGGGAGGCAGGCACTGATCCCTTTGAGTCCATGGTCAGCCTCATCTTACAGTGAATTCCAGGACAGCAAAGATAACATGAAAAGACACTGTCTTAAAATAGACAGACAGATACCCCCTCCCCCAATCTCAGGTAGCCTGCTGATGCCTGAAGTGTTATATTCTTTCTAGTCACAGGCTAAAAACAGCCAAAGAATGACAAGTTTCTTTGTTTCCTTTTTCTTGATGTGTGTGTGTGTGAATTTGAAATAAGATATAATCATGTTTTCCTTTCCCCATTTTTACTCCAATCCTTCTGGTATACCACCACTCTTGCTTTCTCTCAAATTCATAGCCTCTATTTCTTTAATTATTGCTAATACATTTTCCTTAATATATAACTACAATTCTCATCACTTCTTATTAATACATTTTATGATTTTTTAAAAGATTGTCTTGTGTACCCTGTGGTTGCCTCCAACCCACTCCCCAGCAGCTAAGGGTGACCTTAAACTCCTCATATGTGGCCTCTACCTCCCATGTGTTGAGACTACAGGCCTGGAATTGTAGGCATATGCTACCAGGCCAGGCAAGGAATGAGGGTTGTCATGGATATGGTCAAAGTGGTACACACCTGTGGTTCCAGCTAGTTGGGAAGCAGAGGCAGAAGGATCTGTTGATTCCAGGAGTTTGAGAACAGCTGGATTAATGCAGTAAGATCTTATACAAAAAAATCTAGAAATCCCTAACTTCAGGAAACTGGACATGAAAGATCTTCTAGGAGCACAGACTGCTTATCCTGCCTGCACATCCTCTGTCTGTTTATCTACCCTGTCAAGATGATCATGGTGCTTCCTTCCTTTGAAGTTCTCTCTGTCTCATTGGTTTTGTTTGTGCTATAACCATCATGGTCTGTGACAACAGCTACAACCACTCCTATTTGTTAGTATGTTTATATGCTAAAGAGGTTACATACATTAATTTGTTCCTCCATTAGCTGATAAATATTTATCAAATGTGAATTATGTGCTAAGTATAATTTCAAGTACTGAAATTACAGCAGTAAGCACAATGAAGTTCCTGGCCTCATGAAGAGCCCAGACAAGAAGTCGATAGATAACGGATGCCATATTTTATTCTTGATACAAATCAGTGTGGAGAAAAACTAAGTGGCTAGAGTGTGATGAGGCAGTAGTTGAATAGGTTGTCAGGTGGGCCCTCCTAAGGAATGCTATTTGAGTGGTGATTGTAAGAATGCCTTGTAGTTTTTAATCCATGTCTGTGTACCATATACATATCTGCATACACTGCCATGAAGTAGGCATTACCATCTCTACATATTAGTAACATAGATATTTAGATTTATTGTGACATTTTTACAGTAGCGAGGAACAGAAAAATCCATGGAATGCTGACCAATCCAAAAAAGAGTTTATTAGAAGGGTGAACATGTGGAGAGATGAGATGTAGCAGTGGTTACAGTTAGACAATTTGACAGTGTCGTGGCCCACATCTTTTCTTTTCTCAGCCTTTTCCTCGTGGCTCCATGGAGGCCCCACAGATCCAGGCAGTGCATGTATATTCTCTTCAGGAGCAAGCTAAAAGTTTTACCTCCTCTTCTGACTCTTGTATCAGGAAACACAGACTTATCAGTCTTAGATGTAGACATCAATGGCTCCTAACCCCTCCTGGAGGAAATGATGTTTAGTTGTTTATAATTCTCAGCTGAAGAAACTATGGGGAAGGGAATGTAGAAATTAGTACTGGCTTCATGTTGGCTGTGCAGGGAAGCCCAACTGATCATCACATTTCTGACTGATAACAAATCTATCTGATAGCAGTAGTATACTTATTTTATCTCTCTTCAACTGATTCATTAAGAATTAAGATGCCTTACATCTCTGACATCTTTGACACTTCCAGAATGTGGAGGCAGTGAGAAGTGTCTATGACAAACTCCTACTAAAATAGTAGCACAGACTATCCAAGGGGGGTCCAGCAATGTTTAGTTGTCACATAGCTGATATTGGTCACTACACATTGCTCTCTGAAATCTAGCCTCTGGGATTTGGTAGAAATTTTCCTCATTTGTCTGTTTCATAAGGCCATTGGATGATTGATTTGTAGCAAATGCAGTGATCTTGAATACTTCTGTAGATGCGATTAACATACGAAGCTTTGGGTAAAGTGCTGGAGTCAGTCACTAATCTTTGGTTGATGCACTAACACATTGTTTGGGAAGCTTCCAAAGCCACAGAAAATGTTACACTTTCTGAGGAGCTTTTAGTTCACAATGGTTTCCTCCTTACTGACTCATTCACTTTATACATCTGTCCTGGAAAGTAGGGCAAAAGTCAGTATGGCCATTTACCTTATGGGCAAATTTTATCTGTAAAAAATTTTATCTGTGGTGCTTAGGAAACCTTAAATGACTTAAAATGTGAAAAGAAGCACCTTTCCCTAACCATAAACTTCTTGGCCCAATTATTTAAACACACACAAGCACATATGTAGGCATTGACTTACACACATTTCACATGCACAAACACATATATGTGCATACACATATGGATATACACACAGATACACAGAAACACAGACACACACACTCACACACGCACTTGCATTCACCAATGATGTGATTAATTACCCCCATTGAAAGAGTTGGCTTAAATTTCCTCCGTAGAAACTGAACCCCCGTTGTTCAGATATTGGATGATTCTTTCTAGGACATGGGTTCCTTCATTTGGTCAAGTACAGGCCACAGTCTTTAACAGTAAAATGAAGACACAATCAGTGCTTTTGAAAATAGCTTCAGCCTATTTCTCTTTAAGGATTGTTTTATTTTTAAGTGTGTGTGTTTGTGTGTGTGTGTGTGTGTGTGTGTGTGTTTTGTGTGGGCATGTGTGCATGAGTAAAGATGCCCAAGAAGATGAGGAGAGAACATCTTGGATACAGAATTAGAGGCCATTGTGAGCCACCTGATATGACTGCTGAAAACTGAATTCAGGTCCTCTGAATGAGTGATATGTGTACTCTTAACTATTATGCCATCTGCCCAGTCCCTGGCTTTGTCTAATTGAAAGAAGAATAATCCATGTCATTATCAAAGACTGAAGTGATGCAGAAGTGTTTACATGACACAGTGACATTTTTTTCTTCAGTCACAATTCCAAAAGATGGCCACCATTAGAAGGTTAATTTTCATATTCTTGGGCATCTTTCAATGTCGAATTGTGCAATAATTTTGTGACAATAGCTTTAATTGTTATTAGTCATTGATATGATAGAGCTTTATAATTATTGTTTCCTTATATCTTATGAAAATGTCCATACTATCTCATCTGCATTGACTCAGTTAAATACAAATGTACAAAGATGCACAAAGTTTTGTGACCCCCATAGTATTTTATTTCAGAATTAATTAGGACTTCTAGGCAGTTTCTTAACAATGGTCATGTGTTTCCCATCAGATATTTGATGTGGCAAGTGTTCAGGAACAAGCATACTTGTCTTTAAACAGATGTTCATTATTTCCACAGAAAATACATGCTGAAATTATGCTGATTAGTCTGAAAGTAGGCACATTTATGTGTTCATAAACACTATATTTACAGTGTTTGAGAGAGTCTGCACCACCTCTGCACTCACACACTCCACGTTAAATGCTTTTAATCCTTGCTAAGTTCAAAGGCAAAACAGTTATACACCATTTCAGTTTTTTTATCTTGACTTACCAGTGACTGGAATATTAGTATCACTTGGTAATTGGGTATAACATCTTTGATCAGTTGCACAATTAAGTTCTTTTCTGGAAAGTGTGTTTGTTTCAGGGCTGGAGAGATGACTCAGCAGTTAAGAAAGGGCACCTGTTGGTATATCCAAGTATCTGTTTTTGTGTCCAGTATCCACATGGCAGAGGCCAAAAGAGGGTGTCAGAACTTTTGGATGTGGAGTTACAGGGGTTTGTGAGCCCCCCATGTGGATACTGGTATTGAATCTGTATGTTCTTCGAGTGTAGCAAATACTCTTAACTACTGAGCCATCTCTCCATCCCTGCATTTAATATCTCTACCTATTTTTCAGGTTGGTTGTTTTGCAATATGATAAAATTTTCCCTATTACAGATAGGGGCTCTATATGTGTTACAAATGTGCTAAATCATTTGGCTCTGACTTTGTCCTTTATCTTAATTGTGCTTATAAAATCCTGTCATACAAATTTAAAAATTATATAGCAAAATGTGGCCGTCATTTTCCTTTTGAATTTTTGTCATTACTGCATCAAATAGTCTACTCCAAAACAGTCTGGTTCTATGATATTTCTGAGCGGAGCCTGAGCAATATTGGAGCTGAATTTGAATAATTATCATCCTGTGATGATATTTACCCACAGCCATTTGCAGTGTATTCCAAATCAGGATTTAATAACCAGTAGCATATTTGCACAGACTTTCTCATTTTCTACCCACTTAAAATTAGTTCTCAAAGATGAATGACTAATTTCTAATATAGTCCCTTGAGTTTGACTCTACACCAGGAATGTATTTCAGGGAGAATCAGTGGCTCTGCTCCTACAGTAGAGGTGTAAGCTACCAAGTGAGTTTTGTATATATTGCCCAAGTATTCTCTCTAGTGAAAGAATCATTCCAATCATGATGAGGGTTTTTTCCCCATAGGGGAATTTGGAATAGAAATGATTAGAAGGATCTATACACACAAGGCTTTCTGATTGGCCTTTCAGGGGATTCAGCAAGTGGAACAATGGAACAATATGCTTATAAATGAAGCATGCAATGTGTAGCACATCCAAGTGACCCGTTCATGTCTTCCCTCACTATGACCAATGCCTTGAGTTCAGATGCTTCCATTTCACAATGCCATGAGAATGATCACCCTTTCAATGTTTCAATGTTTTGTTTTTTGTTTTCTAACTAGAGTGATGCTTCCCACTACTGTTCCCTAAGAGTCGCTTACTTTGTCATTTTGTATAGACATTACACTGTCGGGAGATCTATTATACCTTCAGTACTCCGTGGCCCCAGGAACAGGTACTATTTGAAAATCATAGCAGAAGAAGGCAAAAGAAGTGAATAAAAAACTGGTAAAACTGCCATTAATTTGGCACTTTACAAGAAGGTTCTCTCTGGCAGTCAGTTCACGCTGCCTGATAAAGTAGCCCAACTTTTCATTTTTATTTTACTTTTTACATCTCAATCTTTCGTGACTTAAAACTGATGACACCCAGATATTTTTCAAGCAGTTACTACATATTTATGAAGAGCAGTTAATCTGTGGGAAAGGAGAGAGAGGAGGAACACCATAAAATTTTAAAGTTGAGTGAATCTCGGGCTCGCACACAGTGGAAGAAACAAGATCTAGGCAGGTTACATTACTTGCTCAGCATCAAGTATTAGTCATTGTGGTAAAAAGTAAATACTGAAAAATAATGACAGAGCAGGAGGAATTGGAAGCATCCAGTTAAGTATGAGGAAGGGAGCAAGTTATGGTTTATGTGGCATTCCATCTCATCTTTTTTTATTAGATATATTCCTTATTTACATTTCAAATGTTGTCCCCTTTCCTGATTCCCCCTCTGAAAATCCTATAAGCCATCTCCCCTCCCCATCTTACCCAATCAACCCTCTCCCGCTTCCCTGTCCTGGTATTCCCCTATACTGTGGCACTGAGCCTTTCTAAGACCAAGGGCCTCTCCTCCCTTTGATGTCTAACAAGGCCATCCTCTGCTGCCTATGCATCTGGAGCCATGGGTAACTCCATGTGTACTCTTTGTTGATGGTTTTGTCCCTGGGAGCTCTGGGAAGGGGGCACTGGGTGGCTCATCTTGTTGTTCCTCCTGTGGCGCTCCAAACCCCTTCAGATCCTTGGGTCCTTTCTCTAGGTTCTCCATTGTGGACCCTGTGCTCAGTTCACATCTCATCTTATCTTCTTAGTCTTAGACATCTGCTTGAGACAGAGTGGAAATTTTTAAACTTGGTCCAGTCTCACCTAAATCTATTTATTCTGCCCATGATCCCTTCCCCACATGTATTCTCTGGGGCAGGAGTCTGCCTCTTCCTTAGGTTCTGTCATTTTGGCCTATGTCTGTGAAGAAACGACTCTAGAGACAGGAAGCATCTGTGATGGATGGAAAGGTGCCAAGGGAAATACCAAGAATACAAACTCTTTTTAATGTATATTAGAGTAATATTCTGTTGCCCTCATCAGAAGGAGTGTCAATATCAAGAACATCATTGCTATCTAAAACATCATCACCCCGAGCCAGCCAGGACACTTATTGAAGGTGTGTTGGAAAAGTGCCAGAATGTAGCATAAGCTCCTGGTTCCCACTAAAAGGAAACTGCAATAATGCATAGTGCATGCTCCATCATGAAAAATTACTCTGCTTATAACATCAATATTACTAGATCTGAGAAACCCTGGACTAGCATAGGACGTAAAAAGATTTTTAAAAGTTTGTGTTTTAAGTGCAAATTGAATTTTCCAAATGTGTTTATAATATCCAAATAATTATCTGATATATTTGTATTAATATCTTTATGAAGTAGATTCTAACAATAGACTTTCAAGTGTTAAAAATTATTCTTTCATTTCTAGGATAAATTCTACGTATTCACAGCATGATGCCATTTATATGAAAAATTTAAACATGCAAGTGTCTTCATTATACATTATTTTGAATATTTAAAAGTATAATGAAAGTATTAAGACACAAGCTGTAGGAAAGAGACATGTACACTAATTTCAGAAGAATAATTACCTCTGAGAATGAACGAGATGAAATCAATGTGGAGGCCTCTTTAGCAGAATCTTACCCCATTTTCTTTCATTTAAGAATAATTTAGAGTCACAAATGTAAATATTTGTCTAATTCAGGAGACTGTACAGGGTTATGGATTATATTATTTACCATAATTTTGGAGAATTGACATGGCTTGTATTCAGAAAGAGAGATAGAAACTAGAAATAAGGATAAAATTACACAAAATGTAATATAAATGGCTAAATATTAAATATAAAATAAAAATTAATTCCCATTTTTAAGATTAAAAGTTAAGCATGAATCTTCTCAGAGCCCCTCAAAAGAACATTGAATGTTCTTTTCCTTTTGAATACTAATTTAAAACATCTCAATATTTCTGGACACAGGAAATAAATTCTGTTTGGTATCCAGGAACAGACAAGGAGGGATACTACAAATGTATACTGTGCTGAGTAGATCTGAGGTGACAGGATGCAGAAATGAGGTATGTATGCTGTCATTAGAACTTTATTTAAAGGAGGAGAGGAGACTTTTACACATGTTCTTCTCTAATTTTGAAATTGTTGGGATGGATGTTAGCGAACCAAACCACAAAATTACAAAGAGAATGCTACTTCAACCCTAGGGGCCCTTGCAGATTGAGGTTGGAGCAATGTAAGTTCATCAGATGTGTGGCTCCCATGTCAGTATCTAGCAGGAATTCACTCATCTTCTGAGTAAACACCCAGAATGGCTTTGCGTTCTGCATGCTATAGACAAAGATGCAGAAGCACAGTGGGAGAGCACATATCTTTTGAAACATATCTGCTTCATATCATTTGTTCTTCGTCTTTCCCAGCTAAGTATTCACTAGCTGATGTGACCCATCGCTCTCCCTCTTTTTAAAACCCTAGTCATTGTAAATCATTGGTCTTTCCACTCTGTCTGTTTTTCTTGGACTCTGAGATGGAGACTGGCATGTGGGATTTTGACTTAAGGCTCACTGTTACAACCAGTGTTTGTCAGCTGAGCAGGAGAAAAGGTTTGAACAGGGACAATGATTTAAAGGAAATTTTATGGGGCATTTTTTTGATTAATGATTAATATAGGAGGCCTCATACTACTGTGCACACTGCCATTTCTGGCTGGTTAGTTCTGAGGTGTAGAAATAAGCAAACTGAACAAAACAGGCAGGGCAAGAGAATAAACAATGCTTCCCACCATGGTTTCTGCCTCCAGAGTCCTACCCTGACTGGAAACTAAAGGAGAATAAACCCTTCCCCCCACCCCCAGGTTGCTTGCAATAGAAAAAAAGAAACCTAGGATAGAATCCAACACCCTCTTCTGGATTCCATGGGTACTGTGAATGTGTACATGCATACTTTATTTTTTCCTCTTTTTTCTTCTATTGATTTTATTTGTTTTTATTTACAAGTCAAATGTTGTCACTGTTTCCAGTCTCACCTCTGCAAACATCCATTCCCCCTCCCCTTTGCCTCTAAGAGGGTACTCCACCACCCACCCATTCCTGTCTCACCCTTCTAGCATCCCCCATAGCTGGGCAACAAGCCTCCACAGGACCACTCCCCTCCCCTCCCACTGAAGCTAGATAAGGCAGTCCTCTGCAACATATGTAACGGGAGCCATGGACCCACTCATGCAGACCCTTTGGTTGGTGGCTTAGTCTCCGGGAGCACTGAGGGTCCTGTTAGTTAATGGTGTTTGCTCTTCCTATGGGATTGCAGTCCCCTTCAGCTATTTCAGTCCCTCCCTAACTCTTCCATTGGGCTCCCCAGACTCACACTTTAAAGATAAAATTATTCTTTTGTTAAAGATGAGAATGTGTTCTTTTACATGCAGGGTTTATGACTATAGTTAATACTGTTGCTTCCATAACTTTATTGTAAATACAAGTCATATTGTGCTTGCTAAAGTACAGTTCACAGAGTATCACCAAGAGTTCTGAGGTCTGTAGGCTGGAGTCAGGCCCCAAGAACAACAATACATAGTAGTTGGAACTGGAGGCGATAGAGAATACAGAGGGACTGAACATTGCAAATCCCTGGGTTGCTACAGCTTTTTATATAAATGAAAGCACAAGTTATGTTGAAATTTCAATGGCTGTGGTAACTGTGTCAAACTATATCCAATGGGATATCTTTTGACAGGAAAAGCTATACAGTGGGATTACACAGGAAAATGTGTTAACTACTCTGAAGGGCCTGGTGGCTGTGGCTATTAGCTCATTCCTGACACAGATTAATGTTGATTTAGTTTCCTGTGTTCGGAGGAGTCCCCCAGCAGACGTGAATACCAACACTGTCCTTCTGTGTGCCAGCTCCTTCTTAATTAAACTCTAAAATAAAGAAAACAATTAGTCCTCAATCCTATAAATGTAGCCATTTTATGCTGTTGTTACAAAATTAATTTTTAGAAACACAACTGTTTCTTTGGGGAGAATGTAGTTAAGTTTAAAAAAAAAAAGTAAAGAGAAACATGGCTACAAAGCTGTCCTTGTATTTACAGTGAAAACATCTCTGCCCAAAGACTTGGTTATAGCCCTGGCCCCTCCGATGCCCAATTAGATCATAAAGTTGGCCCGCTCCCTACTTCATCAGCATCTAGCAGTGTCTCCTCTGGGACTTGTGTTTTCATAGTCATGCAGCACTTCACAGCTGGACAGAAAATGCTGCCACATTATGTCTGAATGTGACAAACTTGTGCTTTTAAGCCCTCCCAGGAATTTCACTCTACTGTCTGAGCAGACTGACACAAGAACAGATGGTCCACGTTGGATCACTGCAACTGCCTTGGATATTAAGGAATAATCTCCTTGGAATAGCAGCTAGTACATTAGGTTTTGTTGATGAATGTTTGGAAGACTCTGTGACTCTGGGCTCTACAGTAGATCTCTAAGCTTCTTCAGGGAACTCGATGCTTGGCACACAGTGGTGATCAGTCGGCGCCGAGGGATAAAATGAAATCATTGGAAACATCCACACGAGTGCTTCCCCAATTCTTGGCTTGGCAGCTGTCCATTTCTTCTGGACACAGACTCTGAGAGGGGAATTAGCATACAAGACTTAGAATAAGAGCAGCTGGTGAAATTAGTGCTTGTAGGGAGGACAGGAAAAGAAGTTTTAAACTGGAGAAGTGGTGCAGATTGTGGTGCCGTCCTACAGGCCACCAGGTTTGAGTTAATTCCCAGAGCATCAATAAGTTTAACTTCCTCCCAGTATACAGCCAGGGGGAGACTATAGTCCTTTGGCTGTAGCCACATAGTTCTATGTTGGAACCACATATTAGAAACTCCAGTATACCCTGTCAACCCACACTGTTTCTATTTGAAGTAAGAAAACTGGACTACTCTACACCTTGCATTTATTAATTATTGGATGTAGTGAGGCCTGTATACCTGGTCAACAGATTGTACTCTGGGGAAAGGTATGTATAATATCCATGTCCTGATCTGGTTGTAGGAAGCTTCCTTGTTCTGGTAAAGATGTTAGTGGGTAACGGAATACTTATCTAGCTCCACCATGCTTATGTTGAGATGCTGATCCTCAAGGTGATGCCCTTAGGATGTGAGGCTCTTTAGATGCCATTAAGTGATGCTGTTGACACACTGATGAATTGGATCAGTGCCTTTTAAAGATTATAGTTCTCTCAGCTATAGGAAAGTATCTGAAACTCGCCAACTGCAAGCCAGAGTGCCTTCATTTGGAGGCAGTCATGTCCTGTGCTTGGCCATAGCCTTTATCTTTCATTTAAAAGTCATATGAAACATTTGGTGGATGGATGAGAACATGTTTCTTGGTAAGAGCATTTTTAAAAGATTTTTTCAGAAGATATTGGTCCCATATGCTAGGTGTATTGGGAATAGAGGCTTCTAAGCTGATAATGAATTGACAGTTGCATAGACCCAGGAGTAAAGATGAGACCATATGAGAAACAGGTAATCATCCAAATCCCAAAATTCAGAGAAGTGTGTAAGCAAGCTGCAGCTGTGCCAGCATTTTTGTCTATTTCCTTAGGATTCTTTGTGCCTCTTAGAAGGAGAAAGCAAAAGGGGGCAGTAGGCCTTATTGAGGAGATGAAGTGAAGGGGTCACTGGTGGGAAATTCTAGATTGGGAAAAGGTGTAGAAAAGAGGACTTGTGTAATAGTAACAGGTCTAAAAAGAGTAATGGAGGGATCATGGGACCATAGGAACAGAGCTCAGCAAGGCACCATTGTCATCTGGGTCCTGGAACAGATTCATAGACACAGGACCCTATCTAGATGAATCTGCTAGTGTATCTGAGTTCAGACGACCTTTCTTATGTATATAATTAGAGTGAAAGCTGACGTTTCAGAATCTATCACATGGCATATCTAAGAAGGAAGGGCACTCATGGGTTGGGTTTATATACATTGGGTGGTCCCATTTCCCCTGGTATTTACTTATATGGATGGCTTTTGAAATTACTTTTTTACACACTTTTTTTTCTTAGTGATCAGAGGAAACTATCGGTGGCCTCCACATCTGTATGTTTACTTTGTGCTCATTTTTTAGTATCCAGCGCACCAGCCTCCAACATCCTCCTTGGTCTGCCTTATCTTTTTCATATGGCTTCTTCTGCAAGGATGACAAAATCACCCTAGCCCATTTCTTCCCCAGGCTCTTTCCACACATTGAAATGATGCTACACTGTATTTGACTCTGTCCTGCCCATCCATAGTTTGTCTCTGCTTTTTGAATTCTGTCTTGTCTTTACTGTTTGAATGTTTTTGAAACTTGTACTTGTGATATATTGTATAGTCTCTGCCGCTATCCATCCTCTCTCTCATACATAGATCCGGTATTCTTTGACACTGTTTTTTATGTCTTATCTGCTGGTCCATAAATGACAAGCACAAAGTTTCAGTTCATTTGCACCCTCCTTAGTACCTGGAACAAGGCATAAGTTACTCTAAATCCATACTGGCTGGCTGGGAAGAAGGGAAAAGGAAGAAGTAATTGTGATAGTTAGTGATGGTTGTTAGTTTGAGAGGATCTGGAATCACTAAAAGATGAGCCTCCAGGTGACTTGTGAAAGATTGTTTATGTTAGCTGCTAAGAATCCCTGTCAGAGACTCTCTTTTGAAAAAATAATATTTTGAAATTCACATTTTAGTTGTATTGATATCTATGTATATATGTATATATGTATGTGTGTATATATGTACATATGCATATATGTGGATATGTGGCTATGTATGCATATGTGATGTGTACACATGTATATATGTGTATATGTGTATATATGTGTATATGTGTATGTGTACAAATGTATATATGTGGATATGTGGATATGTATGTATATGCATATGTATATGTGTATGTATATGTATATATGTATGTTGGACTGTGCATTTATATGTGGGTGCCCACATAGACAAGAGGGGTTATCAGATTCCCTGGATCTTAAGTTATAGGCAGCTGTGAGCCATCCAATCCAGGTGCTGGGAACTGAATTCTGGTCCTCTATAAGAGCAGCATTTGCTGTTAAACACTGAGCCATCTCTTCAGCACCTATTAGGAGTTATCTTTATCAGGTCCATTGAACTGGCAAGAACTACTCCAAAAGAAGAAAGAACCACTCCCTTGATTCGAGCCCTGGACAGTATAAAAAGGAGAAAACTGCTTGAGTAGTGCCATTCGTTGTTTTCCTAAATATGGATGCAGTGTGACCAGCTACCTCAGGCTCCTGCATCCACCCTATCCCTCCCGCTGCTCCGCACGGCAGACTGTATTCTATAAATAAGAACCAGAATAAATCCTTTCTCCTTTAGGTTGTTTTGGTTGGCTATTCATTAAAGCACCATAATAGTACCCAGTACAAGAGCTTAAGCTTGAGTACCAGAGAGATGGACCTAAAAGCATCCCTCCTCTCGGGACATTTTCATTTGGTTCTTTGTCTTCAACATATTGACTTTGACTTTGAGTCCTTTCTGTTCTTCCTCTTTTGGTTGTTTATTCCCGTGGCACTTTCTTCAATGTACCTATCATAATATGGGATATTTTTGGTGCTGTGTTCTCAATATTGTTTTTATATTCCTGTAGTCTTAATATTGTGTTTTTATATCCCTGTAGTCCAACAGCTGAGCTTTCTCAGTTTTTCCAGGTTGAACTTTGTAACTCATGAGTATTCATTCTTCTGTTCATATTTGAATGAATTAATTAATGAATGGATGGAATTAAAGTAGAATGCAAATTCTCTATTGCATTGGTGAGGACATCAAATACTAGAAAGTAGACTGGAGATATGACTAAGTTGGTAAAGTGCTTTACCACACACGTGTAAAGTCCTGAGTTTGGATCTCCAGAACCAACATAAAAGGTGTGCACAGTAGTTGGTATCTGTAATACCATCACCTCTACACTGACATAGGAAGCATCCATATACAGGACATTTGACATTTTCACAGTCCAGATAGTCTAGTGTATATATCAATAGATCAGGAAGACACTTTGTCTTGGACAAAGTGGAAGATAAGTAAAACTGATGCCTAATTTTCTTTGCTGACATCCTTCACCAGTTCATACTCACACACACACACACACACACACACACACACACCACACTTGAAACTAACTGGTAAGTTCCCATTTGCTAGTAGAATAATGTTATATTTGTGTGTGTGTGTGTGTGTGTGTGTGTGTGTGTGTGTGTGTGTGAATGAACTCAATGAAAAGCCATTTAGACAGTGAGAACACTTTTTTATTTGATATTTTTTTTATTTACATCTCAAATGATTCCCCCTTTCCTGGCTCCCCTCTCCCCCAAAGTCCCATAAGCCCTCTTCCCTCCACCTGTTTCTCCATCCACCCCTTCCCACTTCCCTGTTCTGGTATTGCCCTATACTGCTGCACTAGCCTTTCCAGATCCAGGGGCTAGTTCTTCTTGGACATCATTTGATATATGAATTATGTCTTGGGTATTCCAAGTTTCTAGACTAATATCTGCTTATCAGTGAGTGCATACCATGATTGATCTTTTGAGACTGGGTTACCTCACTTAGTATGATGTTCTCCAGCTCCATCCATTTGTCTAAGAATTTTATGAATTCATTGTTTCTAATGGCTGAATAGTACTCCATTGTGTATATATACCACATTTTTGTATCCATTCCTCCGTTGTGGGACATCTGGGTTCTTTCCAGCTTCTGGCTATTATAAATAGGGCTGCTATGAACATAGTGGAGCGTGTATCCTTATTACATGCTGGGGAATCCTCTGGGTATATGCCCAGGAGTGATATAGCAGGGTCCTCTGGAAGTGACATGCCCAGTTTTCTGAGGAACCACCAGACTGATTTCCAGAGTGGTTGCACCAATTTGCAATCCCACCAACAGTGGAGGAGTGTTCCTCTTTCTCCACATCCTCACCAACACCTGCTGTCTCCTGAGATTTTAATCATATCCATTCTGACTGGTGTGAGGTGAAATCTCAGGGTTGTTTTGATTTGCATTTCCCTAATGACTAATGATGTTGAACATTTTTTAAGATGTTTCTCAGCCATACGAAGTTCTTCAGGTGAAAAATTATTTGTTTAGCTCTGTAGCCCATTTTTTAATAGGGTTATTTGGTTTTCTGGGTTCTAATGTCTCGAGTTCTTTGTATATATTGGATATTAGCCCTCTAAGTCCCCATAGACTAGATTATAATGCTGGGTCAGTTGTGTCTAGTATTCCTAGAGACCAGATCTGCCCAATACCCCTTGCTGCCCCTTCTTTAGCCATCTCTCTCTGTCTCTCCAGGTTACAGTTTGATTCCCAGTGTGTCTACTCTGTCATTTCATGTGTAATTAATGTTGCCCATGATAAGAAATTCTTTGGCAGGTTTTCTAGTCAGTGGATTTTCTAGTCAGTGGAGAGAGATAATTACCACATGTCTGTATTCAGGTTTTCCCTATAAAGGCTTAGCTATGAAACTGTGGAAGAATGTCAGGCTGGGTTAGAACAGATTTCTAGGGTAGTGAAATTTTTGAAATTATAATGGTTCCTATCTTCAATGGGTTTCAAATGCAGCAATTGAAACTGGGCTCTGAAATAGAGGGAATGTGGCTGAGGTTCGCTGTTTCATTTAAGCCTTGGACAGTGCAGACAAATAGCTCACTGAGGAATCTTTCTTAGACAGCCATCAGTCCATTTATTCCCTTCATTTTTATTGGTAAGAGAAAGGAAATTGGCTGATGAAAAATTCTGAGATGCTGCTACACCTTTTTAAAGAAGTTGAGTGAGTGTGTGTGTGTGTGTGTTTACACATGCGTCTCAGTAACTCAAGCTCTCAGGCTCAAATTAGGATATAAGCTAACAAGAGCATTAGTGTGATAACGTTCTTTATTCCTGGGTAGGCAGGGAAAGCTTGTCCCAGGGTTCCTCACAGATCCTCAGATCCTCAGATGCTCTACTCCCTTCTGTACAATAACAGTGTCTGTATGTAATGTGTGTACATCTACCCATATAATTGTGGGTTACCTCTAGATAACCCATTATATCTAATCCAATGATGGTTATGTAAAACAGTTGTTATGATGCACAGCCTAGAAAATAAAAGGGAGAAACAAACTTGTATACAAGTTTAGTGCAGATACAGTTTCTAACAATCTATGTGCATATGTTGTTGAGATCATTGACAGAATCTACTGAGGAGCCATTCATGAGCACTATATTAATTTACTTTTCAGTTGCTACGATAAAATAAAAGGCATTAAAAGTAACTTAGAAAAGAAGGAGGTTTTGTTTGTTTGTTTGATTGTTTAGGTTTATGGCTCTGAAAAGAGTCCATCATGGTGGAAGGCATGGAAAGAAGCACAGAGATAGAAATCTCAAAGCTCACAGATTCAAAGAAAAAAGCCAAGTCAACAGGAAATGGCACAAGATATAAAGAACCAAAGCCTGCTTCCCAGGACATACTTCCTCCCCCAAAGCTACGACTTCTAAACCTCCTCAACTAGTGCCACCAACTGGGGATCAAGTGTTGAAATATCTCAGCCTATGTGGGTCATTTTTTATTCAAACCACCACAGGGGCAGATGATTTTCCACCTGTTTCTATGTACTGCAGGTGATAAGAAGCATAGCTGTGTGTGTGCTAGATTATTTTACTCTTTCCATTATACTTGAGGAAGTCTAGGTATCAGCAAATAACTAAGTTCCCCACTAGTTGTAAGAGTTGGAGCTAGAAACACAGGTCTCTTAGGCTCCAAAGCTTGTGCAGAAGCAATTTGGCATCTATTTTGTGCTATGAGCCTCTCTAGTGGAACTTGTTGGCTTGAATTAAAATATCAGAGAATCCTCAGGGGGGAAAATGAATTTTTTTTGACTTTTCGAGATAATGTCCTGATAAGCATAAAAAACCTATGTACTGTCTTTAAATGCACATTTATACTGGGTGTTAGTTTCCCAAGTATAGCATTAGTGTCTCCTAGAACTCTCTTATTCAGGTTGAATCAAGTACATGTGGAAACCTAAGATTTAGATTGTGTCATCTAACATGGTTTTTAGCCATTGTTCTGGTGTCCCTTAATCTGTCCATAGCAGGGAGCTGCTGTTCTGATTGCAAGTGCACCCATGGATAAAAATTACATGAATTCCATTGCAACCAGTTCCAGTCCATTGCCAGGACTAATTTCTGTCCTCAGAAAGATCAACAGTTCCCTTATATGAAGACATCATTAGCTTCATCATAGCAGATATTTGCATGTGGGTAAATTTCTTCTCTTTGCCAAGTATATTCATAGTTATCATTTGATCTTCATAGTCAAAAAGGGCATGTATTTATTTCTCCATAGCAGATATTTATTGTCTTCTCTATTTGCATTAATTTATATTTTCCATGGGCTAATGTTATAGCTCACTTGATACAGTGCTTGCTTAATGTGCAAGAAAACCTGAGTTTGATCCCTAGTACCTTATAAAGTGGTTGGAGTGATACAAACTTATAATCCTCAGGAAAGGTTCACTCAGAAGGTGAATGCAGAAGGAGCCAAAGTTCAAAGTCTTTCTCATCTATATAGTCAATTGGAAGTCACTTTGGGATACTTGAGACCCTATCCTCCTCCTCCTCCGTCCTCCTCCTCCTCCTCCTCCTCCTCCTCCTCCTCCTCCTCCTCCTCCTCCTCCTCCTCTTTCTCCTCCTCCTCTTCCTCTTCTTCCTCCTCCTCCTTTTCGTCCACCTCCTCTTCTTTTTCTTCCTCCTCCTTCTCCTTCTCCTCTCCTTCTCCTTTTTCTCCTCTCTCTCTCTCTCTCTCTCTCTCTCTCTCTCTCTCTCTCTCTCTCTCTCTCTCTCTCTCTCTCTCTCTCTCTTGCACACACACAGGCACACAGAGCACACATAAAACAAAATACCCATATCTCCTTTGTTTGTGGCTAATTCTTAAGCATAGAATATCAAATTAGGTCTTTTAAAAAATCTGCAGGTGTGATTATGGAGAAAGCAGGAGGACTATGTGCACTTTATTCTACAAAATAGATGCAATCCTAATATTGTCTCAAAACATTTTTAAGTTTAACAATCACGTCAATATTTTTTGCACCAAGTTGATGATTAGGAGATGTTGTACAAAAGATCAGTTATGTATGTTTATGCAAATGTAAATATAAATGCTCCCCATTTTTATTCTTTAAAAAATTCTGTGGGTGATATAGCATTTGAAGTGATAGCTCAATTCTCAGTTCCCTTACTTAGAAGTCCCCTTACACAGGAAGAAGGCGAATGGTTCACAGAACAGCTTGGCTAGAATTTCATATCCAAGACAGTTTCTGTTGTTATTCATCAACAGATAATACCTCTCCTTTTGGATGATGATGTATATTTTATTTTCTTCACAGAATGTCATTAGAATAACACACAGGACCTTATAACAGGACCTTTGCAATGCTCCTCAACACTGTAGTCTCTCACAGGCTTGTGGTTCTAAATCTCTGGGTTGCTCTGTCACAAAGCTCTACACCCTCATTTCCTCCACACTGGCACTACATGTCTCTGGTGGAATGTGGGCATGCCTTCATTGTCAGCGACAAATCCCATCACCAGACTCTCTGCTGAAGCTTGCTGAGTGCCAAGTACTTCCTCTCCATTTTTATAACCACAGCCTTCCACTGTATACATATATTTGTTTAATATTTACATCTCCAACTGGGCTGGACACACAGGAGCAGATGCCATTTGTCTCTTTAATGTGAGCTTAGCCCTTGTAAATGTTACCACCGTGTGTCTAGCTCAATTCCATGAGGTGTTTCAATATTGGGTGGTGACTTAGAGTAAGCTTCACCAGTGTGGAAACTTGGAAATTCCAGAGTGTATAAACAAATCCTGCATAAAATTTCTACCAGTCTAGCAACAAATTATTACATATGTTATGGTTTTAAAAACACATCCATTTATTAACTCAGAATTTTTAATAGGCCAAATTTGGTATTCTATGCTTCAGACTTATTTATGAACAAAGGAGAAATGGTATTTTATTTTCTTTGTTTATGTGTGTGAGGTGAGTGCTTTAGATAAGAGACAGGGTCTTAAGTATCTTAGAGTGACCGCTAATTGACGATGTAGTTGAGAAAGAGTTTGTACTTTGCCCCCTCCTGCCTTTACCTCCTGAGTGAACACTACCTGGAGATTATAGGTTTGTGTCACCACAACTGGGGATTAAACCGAAGTTTCATCCAGTGCTTGGGTCACTGATGTGTACTTTTTTCCCTTTAGTTGTCCATTCATTAATTAGTTCATTCATGTATTTCCTTTGAAGGAGCTGGGAATCCTAGCTGGGAATTCTAGGCAAGAGATCTATGAATTAACTATATCCCAAGCACTGCAGCAGTATGGTAGACATGTCCAGATCTCCTTTTAGCTTCTTGCATTCAAATCCTTAGCTCACAGCTTTGTATATATTTTTTTTTTTATTTAGTATGTGTGAGTACACTGTAGCTGTCTTCAGACACACCAGAAGAGGGCTTCAGATCTCATTACAGATGGTTGTGAGCCACCATGTGGTTGCTGGGATTTGAACTCAGGACCTTCGGAAGAACAGTCAGTGCTCTTAACCGCTGCACCATCTCACCAGCCCCTTTGTATATTTTTTATACAGATGGTTTGTGCTTGCTTTCTGCCTCAGCTTCTTCCTCCATTTTCTGCCTTTCCTGTCATAGCTGGTATATCCTAGAGATTAGAATGTCACCATAGCATGTTTAAAAATTCCAAACGCCTGTCAGTTTGTGCATCCTTAGCTTGCTGAAGAAGGGTAAATTGACCACTGCATGGAGCCCCTCTCACATTTCTACAGGTGCCCTGGAATTTGGTAGATGGGCACCTTTGAAAAGGAGCTAATGAAATTGGGGACTGTGTGGCCTCAATCCATTTAAAATAATGGTGCTCTCACTCCATTACTTTGGAGTGGTAGCAGTTTGCATTAGCGTGCTGGTCCCCTGAGGAGCAGGCCTCCTGATTGAATGGGGCCCTCAGAATGGACAGAGGAGGGAAGTGTGTATCCCAGTGGGCAGCTGCCAGCCTCAATGGATGTCTGCCTGTGCTTTTGGCCTGCCTCATGCCTGCCCGACAGTGGATGCTCTCGGTTGTAGGAATGCCTCATCTTGTGTGTTTGCACAAGGCCATCAGATCTCTCTGACAAGAGTCTTTACTCTGGACTACAAAGTCTCCTACCACACTTAGGCATTTGGTATTCTTCCCACTTCCTCAGTACAGGCATAGACAGAAGACTAAACATCCAGGTCAATATTTTAGGGGACAATATAGAGATGATTCTTTCATCTGTTGTATTGTTGTTTCTTTTTTTTTTTTTTTTTTTTTTTTTTTTTTTTTTTTCTTAGTAAAAGTCATCTTTTGTCTTACAATTAAGAAAGAAAATTAATGATCATATCTAGGTCAATTTCCTACCATGTTAATCTGTCCTGGACATAGTGTACTTACTTAAAACATACACTTTTGGGTAAGAATAGTAAATATTTTGTAGATTCTTGTCTTAAACTCTCTCAGTGGGAGCTATATAAAAAGCATCAAATTGTACTTTGTTTTCTCTGTGTTATTGAGTAAATTCTTACTGTGGAGCATGAGCTGGCCTTGAACTCAGCAGCCTCCTGTCTCAAGCTTGTTAGTACTAAGATTACATGCAAATACTACCAAGTTTGCTAATGTGTTTTTTACCAAGTCCATACTTCCATAGTCTTTGTTATAACAGTTCCCATGTGTGAAATTGAGGCTCTGGGGGGTGGGGGGTACCAGGAAAGTGACCACATGGTACATAAATGTGGGCTGAGGAATGTGCAGAAGTAAAAAAGATAAAAGATCCCTAGATGCTTGAGATCAGCATTATTATTGAGCCCTGCAGGGTTAAAGGAAATTGCTGGTGACTAGAAAGAAACAGCTAAGCAAAATCAGAAGGGTTGTCAGTTGTGAAGAGCATTGGAATCTGTGGCCAGAGATGAAGCACTGATGCACTGATTAATAGAGCAGAGACTGATGGAGGAATAAGCTTCCTGCTACCAAATATCACACAGTATCTCCACAGAACAGATAAACCAGGCAGAGCTTGGATTCACGGAAATGTCTCCATGCCCTTTCCCTTTGAGACATCACTCCTCAGACATCTCCTCAGGGCTTGGACAATGATCATTGCTACCTTCAAAACTGACCTTTAAGAAGGGCATGCTGGGGCTCGGGGTATAGTTCAGTGGAAAAGTGTTTGCCTAACAAGTTCAAAACCCTGTGTTCGGTCCTCAGTATCATGAATGTGTGCATGCTTACATGCTTTCTCTCTCTCTCTCTCTCTCTCTCTCTCTCTCTCTCTCTCTCTCTCTCTCTCTCTCTCTCTCTCTCTCTCTCTCTCTCTCCTTCATTCCCTCCTTCCCTCCCTCCCTCTCTATCCCCCCCAATACCTACACATATACACATGTACAATGCATACAATGCGCTGTTGCATTGAATCCAAGTACTAAACTGGGTGTATGATACCCTATAGCAGGCACAGTGGTGTTTGTGTTTGTTCATGTAAATGTATCTGTACTGTGATGGCTAGTTTTTATGTTAACACATACAGTAGTTACTTGGGAAAAGAGGACCTCTGTTGAGAAAATGCCCTACCAGATTGACCTGTAGGCAGTCCTGTGGTGCATTTTCTCAATTAGTGATTGATTTAGGAGAGCCTAGCTTATAATGGATGGTACCACCCTCAAATGGTTGTCCTGGATGTCATAAAGAAACTGGAAGAAGCCATGAGAGCAAGGCCAGTAAGTCGTACTCCTTCATTGCTTCGCATCAGCTCCCATCTCCAGGGTTCTGCCCTGTTCCAGCTCCTGCCATCAGTTGGCACTTCCTTTGCTGATGGACTGCAGTATGAAACTTGAAACCCTTTCCCCTAGTTGATTTTGCCACAGTGTTTTATTACAGCAATAAGCAATAGAAATTCTAAGACGTGTGCAAATATGAGCTATGTTCCTGAGTAAAAACCTTAATGATGGAGGGCTAGAACCCTGTTTCTTATTGGGGTGTATAAATAACTATGTTAAGGCATGTGATAATTTATTAAAAATATCATGCAGCTAATCCCTAATTCCTTCCATTACTGCAGGAGAAAATCGGCCGGAGTGACACTCAGGATAATTAGATAAGTCCTTGAGAGGACCTGGCACAAATAGCTAACCTCAAATCATTTGAACTTTCATTTGTTAATATACTTCCTGACTCTTCCTATCTCAGGTAATGGTATTTAGCAGACCCTTAACCCAGCAGTCAGAACAATTCAGAGTCATTTTGAAGACTTCAATTTCCTCAACCTTCCAAATTTCATAAGTACTTCCCTTTTGTCTTTCTGTCTCTAAATACATCTAACATCCACCCTCCTTCACTTTTCCTAATCTCTCTGTTCTGGTTGGGTTTCTCATTTCTACCTTGCCTGGCTTATAGGAATAGACCCATAATGGCTATTCCTCAGTCACAACCACAGTCCATCTCTCATTCCACTGCCAATTAACCATCTAAATCAGACAACTGGTTATGTCACTTACTGATTTACCATCTTCCACATGCTTCATTGTTTTTGTTGGAGAAAGCCCCAAACTCAGTTCATCATGATTGGGTCCCTGCTAATGTTTGGATTTCACTGACTGCCCATTCTCATAGCCAGAGACCCTCTGTGCCCCACCTGCTCTGCCTCTGCCATCTCTCTGTCAGCATCTGCTCCACTCACTCTGCTCTTCCTTATATTTTTAGCAGACAGCCACTCATCCTTCCAGATGCTTTTCTCTGGTTCACATCTATCCTCTTCTTCCCAGAGCTTGGTCCTTTTCTCTTCGACATTCAAATGTGAATTTAAGTCTTACGCAGGTGACAACACTGGTGACAATGACTTTTAACTGTTCACTGTGTCTGGTTCTGTGGGTACAATGGTTGCAGTGATTGTGTGGGTTCTTATATCTGTCTATCTATTTCAGTAGATAGATGTAAATCATTTCCTCATTATAAGATCAAGAGTTAGGGAAGCAACTCCCCATTAAATTCTTTTGCCAGAGTGTAGTTACAAGTTCAAACTGAGATATTTTATTTTAGACTCAAGAGACTTGATTTATTGTTGTCTGTGGCTTTCCAGTGTTTGATAATCTGAAATTTTACTAGTGAATGGCATTTGGATAAAAATTCTTTCCTGTTCTCAATGAAATCTGACGTCTACCTTTCTGCCAGCATCTAAAACAATATCTTGTCCATTCACAGAGGTTATTCCATTTTGTATTTATTTTTGCATAAAATTAATATATAATTATGATACATAATGTGGTGTTCCAATTGTATGCATTGTAGAATAGCTAAATTTATCTAATAGACATGCTTTTCCTCATATGACTTACATGCCTGAAAATGAAAACATGCAGAAGCCTATCCTATTCTGTATTTAAAAAAAGAAAGGGAATCTTGTCACCTGGAACCACATTGACACATGACTTAAAATTAGCCACACAAAGACATAGTCCATGTAGTCTTATCTTAATATAACCCATAAAAAGTCATGGTTATAGATGTAAAGAGAACTTGAACCTATGTATGTATGATATGATATATGATTATAAAAATCATATGCATTTTGACAGCCTGGAAGAGAATTTCCCTGTTTAGGAATGGTGCCAACAATTTATTTTTCCTTCAGTGAGAAAAACAAAGAAACATGTATGTCCGTATCCCGATAGCTCCAGCTGGCCTTTTCCCACCTGCATCTCCCTGAGCAGTGCTATGGATTGAGTTTCTTGCTGGGGAGACCTGACAAGAGGATCTCTTTCTTACATCTCAGGTGATAAACTGTGTCAGCAATGATCAGGAAAGGATAGTCACAGGTGAGTATCTAAGAGTACTAGTCTCAGAAAATGTGCTGTATTTACTTGACTGTGCTTTTGTCAACTGGGACAAATCTATACATAACTGCTAAAAGAAACTTTCAACTGAGGAAGTGCTTCTATCAGATTATAGGTATATATGTAGGCCATTTTCTTGATTGATGATGAATGAATGAAGGTCCAACTGATTGTGGACAATGCCATACCTGAGAAGTTACACCTGGGCTATATATGGAATCAAGCCATTTGGACTTGCTTTTGTATGGGCTACATTAAAATGGGACCAAATGGAAGGAAGCAGCATTTCTCCATAGTCTCTACTTCAGTTCCTGCCCTGTGTTCCTTCCCTAGCTTCCTTCAATGGATGGTGATTAGTAAGTGTAAGCCAAATAAACCCATTCATACCCAACCTGTGTTTTGTGATGGTGTTCATAACAACAGTAGAGAGAAAACTAAACCACTGGCCAGCATAATTCAGTTGCCATTGTATTGTATGTCCAACAGTTGTTGTCAGACAGTCACAATTGTTAGTTAGTATAATCAGGAATCGAAGAGATCTGGGAAATCAGCAAGTTTGGAAGTGGTCATTGAACCCTGACTCTTAACCACACAAGGTATTTAAACTTTTTGGACTTTAGTTTCCTTCTTTGCAAAATGTCAGCATTAATAATGAAATTCAAATTAATGTAAGAGTCTGATGAAAGATGACAAATTTCCATGAATGCTGGAAGTGTTCCTGAGATGTACCTGCAGCCATGTTGGATTTTTTTTCAAGACATGCCTGTCTCCACTTCGTAGTGGGAATAGAATCTTTTTTTTATTTTTTATTTTCTCATGATGTTTATTCTAGATGGTGTACATATTATATCCCCATTTTACAAAGGTTTTGCTATGGCTCACATTTTCTTTTTTTTTTCTTTTTTTTTCTTTTTCTTTTTCTTTTTTCTTTTTCTTTTTTTTTCAATTATTTTTATTTTATTCGATATATTTTTTATTTGCATTTCAAATGATTTCCCCTTTTCTGGTCACCCACTCCCTGAAAGTCACATAAGCCCCCTTACCTACCCATGTTCTCCCACCCACCCCTTCCCACTTCTCTGTTCTGGTTTTGCCCTATACTGCTACACTGAGTCTTTCCAGAACCAGGGCCCACTCCTCTATTCTTCTTGTACCTCATTTGATGTGTGGATTATGTTTTGGGTATTCCAGTTTTCCAGGCTAATATCCACTTATTAGAGAGTGCATACCATGATTGATCTTTTGAGACTGGGTTACCTCACTTAGTATGATGTTCCCCAGATCCATCCATTTGCCTAAGAATTTCATGAATTCATTGTTTCTAATGGCTGAATAGTATTCCATTGTGTAGATATACCACATTTTTTGCATCCATTCTTCTGTTGAGGGATACTTGGGTTCTTTCCAGCTTCTGGCTATTATAAATAGGTCTGGTATGAACATTGTGGAGCATATATCCTTATTACATGCTTGGGAATCCTCTGGGTATATGCCTAGCAGGATCTTTCGGGAGTGTCGGTGCCCAGTTTTCTGAGGAACTGCCAGACTGATTTTCAGAGTGGTTGTACCAATTTGCAACCCCACCAGCAGTGGAGGAGTGTTCCTCTTTCTCCACATCCTCACCAACACCTGCTGTCTCCTGAGTTTTTAATCTTAGTCATTATGACTGATGTAAGATGAAATCTCAGGGTTGTTTTGATTTGCATTTCCCTGATGACTAATGAAGTTGAGCATTTTTTAAGATGTTTCTCTGCCATCTGAACTTCTTCAGGTGAGAATTCTTTGTTTAACTCTATACCCCATTTTTAATAGGGTTAATTGGTTTTCTGGGGTCTAACTTCTTGAGTTCTTTGTATGTATTGGATATTAGCCCTCTATCTGATGTAGGGTTGATGAAGATCTTTTCCCAATTTGTTGGTTGCCGATTTGTCCTTTTGATGGTGTCCTTTGCTTTACAGAAACTTTGTAATTTTATGAGGTCCCATTTGTCAATTCTTGATCTTAGAGCATACGCTATTGGTGTTCTGTTCACAAACTTTCCCCCTGTACCGATGTCCTCAAGGGTCTTCCTCAGTTTCTTTTCTATTAGCTTCAGAGTGTCTGGCTTTATGTGGAGGTCCTTGATCCATTTGGAGTTGAGCTTAGTACAAGGAGACAAGGATGGATCAATTCACATTCTTCTGCATGCTGACCTCCAGTTGAACCAGCACCATTTGTTGAAAAGGCTATCTTTTTTCCATTGGATGTTTTCAGCCCCTTTGTTGAGGATCAAGTGGCCATAGGTGTGTGGGTTCATTTCTGGATCTTCAATCCTATTCCACTGATCCGCCTGCCTGTCACTGTACCAATACCATGCAGTTTTTAACACTATTGCTCTGTAGTATTGCTTGAGGTCAGGGATACTGATTCCCCCAGAATTTCTTTTGTTGTTGAGAATAGTTTTAGCTATCCTGGGTTTTTGTTATTCCAGATGAATTTGAGAATTGCTCTTTCTAACTCTATGAATAATTGAGTTGGGATTTTGATGGGTATTGCGTTGAATTTGTATATTGCTTTTGGCAAAATGGCCATTTTAACTATATTAATCCTGCCGATCCATGAGCATGGGAAGTTTTTCCATTTTTTGAGGTCTTCTTCCATTTCCTTCTTCAGAGTCTTGAAGTTCTTGTCATACAGACCTTTCACATGTTTAGTAAGTTTTGAAAGGTGGAGACAGTAGACTGACCTCCTATTTTCTGCTAGTAATGATATGAAAATATCAAATGTGTGCACACCAACCATCAGCCAAGATCTCCTTTCTTTTTCTCCTGTGTGACTTGCAACTTCTATTACATTGATTAATTTACCCTAAATAAATGCGTTGCCAGCTTAAAAATAATCCATCTATGTTAGTGGTTACTCCTTTAACTCATGGTTGGCAAACTTTTCCTATAATTAGTAATGATTAGAGCATATGAATAGACAGTACCTGCTCTATCACCATAAGGGTTGAATTTATCCCCCAGAATCCATGTACATAAAAGCTGTATGGGACCCTGTATGCATGCAATCCCTGTAAAAGTAACTTTTATTCTCCTGTAGTAATTGTCATCTTTGAGGCTTACTGCCTCAGTTTGCTACCCTAGGCCCAATGCTGGAAGTTTCCAGCCTCCATTAAATCTTATCATGGCTTAGAATTTTTTCAGCCTCTGAGACTTACTCCAGAATAAGCTCACTCTTTCTAGTTCTATCTGAACTCTGCTGGTTAGGTTAATTCAGCTGTTCTTGCTCAAATTCCTCTCCAAGCTCACTGATTCAGACTGGCTTCTCTCAGCTTTTCCAGAATTTTACTGGTTGGCCTCAAATTAACTCTGGCAATATGTTCCCATCTTCTGGCTACTTTTCATTCTCTGTCTTGTTCTGTTTTCACCTGCATCTAGCTTGTTCTCTCTGCAACCTCTTTCTCTAACTGTTCTAATAAAACTGCCTTCTCCTCCTCTCTCTATACTGTTCTCTCTTAAGTTGCCTATTTTTCTTGACATTTCTTGTGGGAGTTGGGCATTTCCTATTCTGTCAAACCTTTCTCTGGTTCATCACTTTGTCTGCCGCTCAATTAGACATCATGTTCAAAGACAGTGCTTCCTTCTACAAACTAACTTTACCTTCCTTGTTGGGATTAGAGGTGTGTACTAAGGGACTGTCTGTATTACTATTAGGATTAAATGTTTGTGCTAAGGCTGAGCTGCACCACAACTAGAAACAGGTATTTTTAGTAAATAACACAATCTTGGGTATCACAGTGTGATCATATATATGGCAACAAATCCCAGTTCCAGGGAGGCAGGAAAACAGTATGCAATGGATCAGTAGCGAGCCAAACCTACCTGGCAAACTCCAGACCAGTGAGAGATATATCTCAATAAATGAATAAGAAAGAAGAAAGGAAGGATAGTGCCTGGGGGACAACATTTGAGGTCATTTTTCAGTCTCTGCATTTACAAACACACACATGCACATAGAATTATAAAACATTTTAGGCTTATCAGGCTGTATGTTTTCTGACATTGCAGCATCAAAATAACTATAAAAGTAAGTATCACTGAAATTCAAATTTCATGTACTTTAAAAATGAAAACTAGGCATAGTGAAGGTCTGAGGACTTAAGAGTCCAGAGCAGGAGAATTGTTTTAGTTCCGGTGTCGAAGGCCATCCTGGGCAATATAGCCAGCCCATGTTTTGCAATAACACAAATGGCAAAAGAAAAAAAACAAATAGAAGACTATCCCATATAATGCATAAAAAGTCAATTATTGACATGTACTCTCTGGAACTTCTTTTGCTAACCTTTTTCAATGACATTGTGGTCTTTCCTATCATATCTAGTTAAGCTTGACATCAATCCCAGGACTCCTAGAATCTGCCCTCTAATCAAAGAATGCACTTGAGTGTTGCCAAGTGGAATTTTAATGTGCAAATTGCTAACACTTATTATGGGGATAATAGCATAGGATTTGGAGGCAGTGGAATGTATTTTTCATTCTGAAGTAGATAATGTTGCTCTGAATAAATGCACTTTGGTATAACTAGAATGTTCTTTGTTTGTAAGGAAGCAAGGAAAAGCAACACACCTTCAACAGGTTGTGAGAAAGACTCACACGACTGGTCACCTCTGTTTATTTTATCACCATTGGGCTGCACATATAAGATTAAAATGCCTTTTCCATATTTTCCAACATGGAGATAGTGATTTGACTGACAGAATTCCACCAGGAGTGCATACATACGAAGCTGATAGCTTGATAATTCAAAAAGGAAAAGAAAAGGAGGCCACATTTGTTTGGTTTTTTTCCTTTTGTTCAATGTCTTCATTCTTCCACACTAATTATTCAGCCCCCTCCACCACTTCTAGGCAGCAGACTTGAAGCCTTGAAGCTCATTATGTCAGGTTGAAAATGAGAGACAACAGCTGTCAGAGGCAGCATTTGATGGTTCTGAACTGTTTCCACATAGTGTAAAAGGCACACTGAAAGCTGCAGAATTGAAAGAATTTGCTATTTTTTTTCTTTAAGTAGTAGCTCTGAGTAGCTGTGAGACCATGTTATTCTCCCCTAAGTTAACTTATAATAAAATAATAAAATGCATACACACACACACCTGATTTTTGTTTGCTTGCTTCGGTTTTGTTTTTGTTTTGCTTGATTATGTAGCAGGGTGTTTAGTATCAATAACAAATTCTACTGAAACAAGGCAGCTATGGAATTTTTAAAGATGGTGCATTTAAGTATAAAAATAGCAAAGCTTTTATACAGGTGTGCAGATATCAGTGAGTGATAAGATAATAGATAAGAGAAGCACAGTTGTCATCTCAAGAGCAGCATCTGCACAGATGCAAGGATGAATCAGTGGGATTGCCATGAGTCTCTGGGTTACATAACAAGTGTCGGGTATCCTAGAGAGAAAAAAATTAGAAAACATCAACTGACCACTCCAAACAGGATACCAATGAAGGGCCAAAGAAATGATTCTGCCGCCCCCCTCTCCGTATCTTTTCAATATAGTACTTGAAGTTCTAGCTAGAGCAATTAGACAACATAAGTAGGTTAAAGGGATACAAATTGGAAAGGAAAAAGTGAAACTATAACTATTTGCAGATGATATGATAGTATACTTAAGTGACACAAAAATCTCCACCAGAGAACTCCTACAGCTGATAAACAACTTTGGCAAAGTGGCCAGTTATAAAACCAACTCAAGAAAATCAGTAGCCTTCCAGGCTGAGAAAGAAATTAGGGAAATGACACCCTTCACAAGAGCCACAAACAATATAAAGTATCTTGGTGTGTCTCTAACCAAACAAGTGAAAGATCTATATGACAAGAACTTCTGGTCTCTGAAGAAGGAAATTGAAGAAGACCTCAGAAAATGGAAAAAATCTTCCATGCTCATGGATTGACAGAATTAATATAGTAAAAATGGCCATCTTGCCAAAAGCAATATACAGATTCAATGCAATCCCCATCAAAATCCCAACTCAGTTCTTTATAGAGTTAGAACGAGCAATTCTCAAATTCATCTGGAATAACAAAAAAACCCAGAATAGCTAAAGCTATTTACAACAGTAAAAGAACTTCTGGGAGAATCAGTATCCCCCCTCCCCCCAAAAAAATACAAGTATACATAGGCATGTGGGTTTATTTCTGGATCTTCTGGCTTTGATGCCATTGATCAAGCTATGTTTCTGTACTGATATACAATGCAGTTTTTCTTACTATTGCTCTGTAGTACAGCTTGAGGTTAGGGATTGTGATTCCTCTAGAAATTGTTTATTATTCAGGATTGTTTTGGCTATCCTGTTTTTGTTTTTTTTGGATTTTTTTCTTTTTTCATATGAAGTTGAGACTTGGACTTTCAATGTCTATTAAAAACTGGGAATTTTGATGAGAATTACATTGTATCTGTAGATTGCTTTTGGTAAGATGCAATTTTCACTAAGTTAAACCTACCAATCCATGACCATGTGTGATGTTTCCATCTTTTGATATCTTTTTCTTCAGGGACTTGAAGTTCTTGTCACACAGATCTTTCACTTTCCTTGTTAAAATTATACCAAGATATTTTATATTATTTGTGACTAATGTGCGGGGTGTTTTTTTCCATAATATCTTTCTCATCCCATTTATCATTTGTATTAAAGAGGGCTACTGATTTCTATGAGTTAATTTTATAGCCAGCCATGTTGCTGAAGTTGTTCATCAGCTGTAGGAGTTTTCTGGTAGAATTTTGGGGGTCCCTTACATATACCATCATATAATCCCCAAATAGTGATACCTTGACTTATTCCTCTCCAATTTGTATCCCCTTTATCTCCTTTTGTTATCTTATTTTCTTAGCTAGAAATTCAAGTACCATATTGAATAGATACGAATAGAGTGGGCAGCCTTGTCTTCTCCCTGATTTTATTAGGATTGCTTCAAGTTCCTCTCCATTTAATTTGATGTTGGCTATTGGCTTGCTGTATATTGTTTTTATGTTTAGATATGGGCCTTGAATCCCTGATCTCTTCAAGACTTTTAACATGAAGGGTGTTGTATTTTGTAGAAGGCGTTTTCAGCATTTAATGAAATGATCATGTGATTTTTTTCTTGCAGTTTGTTTATATAATGGATTATGTTGTTGGTTTTTCGTATATGCAACCTTCTCTGCATTCCTGAATGAAGCCTACTTGCTTATGCTGCATCATGTTTTCGATATGTTCTTGGATTTGGTTTTTAAGAACTGAGTATTTTGGTGTAGATGTTCATAAGTAAAATTGGTCTGAAGTTCTCTTTCTTTGTTGAGTCTTTATGTGCTTTATGTATCAGGGTAACTGTGGCCCTCATACAATGAATTAGGTCATTTCCTTCTTCTACTATTTTGTGGATTAGTTTGCTTCTTTTTGTTCTAAAGCTTTTAGGTGTACTATTGAGTTACTAGTGTGAAATCTCTCCAATTTCTTTATTATGGCACTTAGTTGCATGAATTTTCTCCTTAGCATTGTTTTCATTGTGTCCCATAAGTTTTGGTATGTTGTTCCTTCATTTTCATTGAATCTAGAATGTCTTTAATTTCTTTCTTTATTTCTTCTCTGAACAAATGCTTGTTGAGTTGAAAGTTGTTCAATTTCAGTGAATATGTGGTGTCTCTCTCTCTCTCTCTCTCTCTCTCTCTCTCTCTCTCTCTCTCTCTTAAGTCCAGCCTTAATGCATAGTGATCAGATAGAATGCAAGGGGTTATTTCAAACTTCTTGCATCTATTGAGGCTTGCTTTATGTTTGATTATGTGGCCAATTTTGGAGAGTGTTTTGTGAGGTACTGAGAAGAAGATATATTCTTTTGTTTTGAGGTGAAAGGTTCTGTAGATAAATGATATGTCCATTTGGTTCATAAAATCTGTTAGTTTCCGGGGCTGGAGAGATGGCTTAGAGGGTAAGAGCACTGACTGCTCTTCCAAAGGTCATGAGTTCAAATCCCAGCACCCACATGGTGGCTCACAACCATCTGTCTTCTGGTGTCTGAAGACAGCTACAGTGTACTTACATATAATAAATAAATAAATCTTCTAAAAAATCTGTTAGTTTCATTGTTTTTCTGTTGAGTTTCTTTTTCAATGACTTCCATTGGTGAGAATGGGGTGTTGGCTTCCCACATTATTATTGTGTAGGTTTCAATATGAGATTTGAGTTTTAGTAAATATTCTTTTATAAATGTGCATGGCCTTGAATTTGGGGCATAGGTGTTCAGAACTGAGGCTTCATCTTTGTGAGTTTTTTCTTTGATGAGTATAAAGTGTCCTTCCCCATCACCTTTGAAAACTTTTGGTTTAAAGTATGTTTTATTATATATTATAATGGCCACTCTGTTTGCTTGGAAACCCTTTGTCTAGCTCCTTATTCTGAGGTAGTGTCTATCTTTATTACTGAGCTGTGTTTCTTGTATGCAGCAGAATGATGAATCCTGTTTACATATCTAATCTGTTAGCCTGTGTCTTTTTGTGGGTGAATTGAGTTCATTGATGTTGAAAGATATTAATGACCAATGATAGTTCCTGTTATTTTGGTCTTAGAGTTGTTATTATGTGTGTATATGATTCTTTTCTTTTGGTACTGCTGTAAGATGATTAATTTCTTTTGTTTTCTTGAATGTAGCTACCCTCTCTTTGGGTTGGAGTTCTCTTTCTAGTAACATCTGTATGGCTGGATTAATGGAAAGATATTGTTTAAATTTGGTTTTATCATGGAATATCTTGATTTCTTCATCTCTGGTGATTGAGAGTTTTACTGGGTTTAGTAGTCTGGTCTGGCATCTCTGGTCTCATAGGGTCTGCAAGACATCTGTCCAGCATTCTCTGGATTTAAGAGTCTCTGTTGAGAAGTCAGGTATAATTCTGATAGGTCTGCCTTTATATGTTACTTAGCCCTTTTGCCTTGCAGATTTTAATATTCTTTCCTTGTTCTATACATTTAGTGTTTTGATTATTATGTTATGGGAGAAATTTGTTTTCTGGTCCAATCTATTTGGTATTCTCTAAGCTCTTGTACATTTATAGCCATCTCTTTTTTAAGTTAGGGAAGTTTTCTCCTATGATTTTGTTGAAGAGTCTTTCTGGCCCTTTGAAATGGAAGTATTTGCCCTCTTGTATTCCTATTATTCTTAGGTTTGGTCTTTTCATAGTAAACAACATTTTCTGGATATTTTGAATTTAGGAACTTTTTACATTTGGCATCTTCTTTGACCCATATACCAATTTCATGGTATCTTCGATTCCTCAGATTCTCCCTTTCATCTTCTATATTCTGTTGTTGATGCTTGCATCTGTAGTTCCTGCTCTCTTTTCTAGGTTTTCAGTGTTGCTTCCAATTGTGCTTTCTCTATTGCTTCTATTTTATCATTTTAGGACTTGGACCATTTTATTCATTTACTTCATCTGTTGATTATATTTTTTCCTGTATCTCTTTAAGGGTTTTATTAATTACCTCTTTAAGGGCTTCTACCTGTTTGATCATGTTTTCCTATATTTCTTTGAAGGAATTATTTATATCCTCTTTAAAGGCCCCTAAAATCTTCATGAGGTAGGATTTAAGGTCACAGTCTTGTTCTTCAGGTGTGTTTGGATATCCAGGGCTTACTGTAATAGGAGAGACAGGTTCTGATGGTGTCATATTGCACTGGCTTTGGTTGACTATGTTCTTGTGTTTGCCCTTCATCATAAAGTTGTCTCTGGTGCTAGCTGTCTGGGGTTGGAGCAGGCCTCCTGAAAGGCAGGTAGAACTGTGTATCCTTGGTTAGAACAGGACTCCTGTGAGATATGAAGGTGGGGCATGTTGTACCAATCTGTGACTGCAAGTAGAGGTGCAGTCTGGAAGGAAGGTGGAGTTCAGACAGGGAGAGACAGAGTCCACAGCTGTTAGGCTTGTTGGGGTCCCAGAATCTGGGAGGATTTGGACAGGTGCTGGTCTCATCTGTGTGTCCTGGGTTAGAGAAGATCTCCCAAGAGGCAGGCTCATTGGTGGATCAATATGGGACTTTCTTATTCTGAATCTCAAGGTCACTCTTTCCAGTATAGTGTTTTGAATGGAATGTCCCCCATAGGTTCAGATGTTTGAACACTCGGACTCCACTTGATGGCATTGTTTGGGTAGGCTGAGGAAATTTGTCTTTGCTGGAGAAATTATGTCACTGGGAGAAGGCTTTAAGGTTTCTAAGTTTTGTACCATTTCCAGTGTGTTCTCTGTTTCCTGTTTGTGGCTCAAGATGTGGGCTCTTGATTCCCTGCTCCCGCCGTTCTGCTCTTATCCCACCATCACAAGCCCTCTGAAACCGAAAGCCCAAATAAACTCTTTCATCTGTAAGTTTGCCTACTCTTGGTGTTTTATCAAAGCAACAGAAAAGTAATTAATACACACAATCTCTGGATTTAATCAACTAGACTAATTTAATAATTCCTGGCATTTATTGAATACCAACTATGCCCAACAGTCCATACATTCAATTACCATATTATGTAAACCTAACATATTATGTGAACCTATTGTTGTAATTGTTACTAAGTAAGTACTAGTGAATTTTTTATGAAGCTACCAAAAGTGTCAGGTTTCAACCCAGGGTCTGGTGTCATCTTTTATAGTCTGGATCACCATCTCCCTTTTGAAGGCATTCATTTTTTAAACCAAAGTTTATCTAAGAGTTACCTGGAAGGTTAAAAAAAAACTATTCTTAGAGCATTTTTTCAGTAGTTCTAAGAAGCACCCACGGATCTAAATTTCTAGCAAGTTCCAAGATAAATGGTGTTGCAGATGGTTCCAGGCCCACATTTTGATATGTCTTTTGTGTAAGTGATAATATTGTAGCATATGTTCAATGGCTTTGAAAATATCAACTACTACCTAGACATACGTAGTAATATCTGAGCTATAGATATGTCACTTCTTGGGTATATATAAATACACATATACACTAATAAATAGCAAACCACTTCAGAGTTTTCCTTGACAGGTTTTACCTGCTTTGTGCAGTGTGTTTGTTCCAGAGGAATACTCAACACATTTCTATGATTATTTTTCTTAAGTAGCATCATGAGGCACATGATCCTGGGTGTGAATTCAGGCCCACAGAGACCACATTGAGTGATGTTCACAGCCATCAGAAAGCAGTGCCTGCCAAAGCAAATTACTGTTTCACAGGTGCTACCCCAAGTTCAGGAAAAAGTAAGCATGATAAAGACATTTGAAAAGGATTACAAGATCTACTGAAGGTGAAAGGAAGCAATGGATAAAGATTACAAGATCTACTGAAGGGGAAAGGAAGCAATAGATAAAGAGGGCATTTTCTTGAATAAAGATTATTTTCAACAGGTGATATTTAAAGATAAGGTATATTTTAAATTCTCTGCTCATTTGTAACTATAATATACCTTCCTTCAAAAATTTTTTCACTTCTAGTTATAGCATGCTGAAAATACCCCAGATAAAATGATAATTACATGCTTTCTTGTTAGTTTTTTTCTTTATTCTTTCTATATGCATTGAAAGTGTCATCAGCTATAGCAAACAAATAGTTTGATTGTATACATTCTCTATAATTATGTTTAAAGAAAAAACAACCCCAAAATGTTTCTTTACTGGCTTTGAGTAGGCAATGCTAGCCACTGAGTTCTGCTCTACTATGAAGGAAGAGAGCACTTACTGGAGGGTCTGCATATGAGGTTCTTTCCCTCACTCAGGTGACCCAGGCTAGAAGGCTTGGGGCCTCATGCAGAACATTGTTAAAGAAAGATTTTCTGGTCTGGGGAGATGTCTCTGTTGTTGAAGTGTTTGCTTTGCATGTATGAGCACCTGGGTTTAATCTCCAAAATCTACTTTAAAATGCTGGCCATGGTGATATGCACTAGTAATCCCAGAGCAGGGCAAACAGTGATGTGAGACTCTCTGGGGCTTGTGGACTCCCTGATTTGTGAGCTTCAAACTAATGAGAGACTCTGTCTTAAAGAGGCACATGGCCTACGTGAGATGAATCCTCTGATCTCCAAAAACATACTCTGCAAGCACAGATACGCATGTAAATACATGAACATATATACATGAGTGCACATGCATTTAACAGAAAGAAAAAAATGTTTTTTAAGAAGGCAGTTGAGTAGACCTTTATGTAAATCATCAGAAAACAATGTATAACAGGAGAGAAAACATCCATGTCAGTTATCCTGCCACTCAACATATCTGCCACAGCTTGTGAAACATTAGCCATTGTTTCTTGAGTGGTAGACACTTTGGTGTCTGACATTTAGAGATCAGAGTTGATTGAGGAAGACAAACAACACACAAATAATTCCACAAACAATAACTTTATTCCTATCATGACTGGAGGTGGATGAGCAGGAAGTATAAAAGTTCCTATGGCTACATGACACAAGACAAGAATGACCATGTCTTTGGAATACAAACCAAGTTTTTTTTTTTTTTTAAAAAGGAGGGTAACACTTGGACCATGGAGGAAAGAAGTGTTTTCAGGATATATAATCCTCCGGCTTGAATGAATTCAGTGGATAAGGGGAAATAAAAAGCAGGAACTTATTGCTAGAGCATTGGCATTGCGTTTGTTATCATCAGCTAAGAAAAATACTTTTGTCAAGATAAGTTGTTGTAGTAAAATGCTTCTCCCCTGTCTTCTGGCAGACAGTACCAGCTAAGTAAGTGCCATGCCTTTGAGCTACAACTGTGACTTCTGTCCTTTACCTTGAAGGCACTTTTAACTCTTATTTTAATTAATTAATTAATTAATTAATTAATTTCAATATGCTACACTCAACAATATTGGGCTAAGCACTCTTGGAATAAGACAAACATTGTGCCTCATTGTACAGCTTCCATCATTCTCTAACTGAAATATTGGTCACTTGTGTCTTCTATTGCATGAATTCCACACTTTCATTTTTTTTTTTTTTTTGCAGGCGTGTAAGATTGTTTCCTTGAAAGGGGGCTTGTATTCTAAATTCTCCAGAGGTGGCATTTTTTTGATAATGTTCAAGGATAAGAATTCAGCTTTCTTTCCTAATTATTTTTCTGCCTTTCCTCATTTCTCTCTATATATCATCCTACAAATTGGAGTGTCACTTTTCTACCTCCCTTGTGGCTGAATCTTCAAAGTTCTTTGAGCTTCTCTTTAAACTAGTATATGACTTTGAATTTTAATGTTCACCATCCGCCCACAAAATACATAGTTTTCTCTGTCTAGTTAGGATATGACTTTCCAATTAAGATCAGAAATTTCTCATCATGCAAAGAAAATGGATTCTTAAAAACAGCATGCCTTCTTTCTTGGTCTCTTACAGCTGCTCTGGAGAAGGCATATCTCTGGTTTGGCATAAGAAATACAAATGACTGTTGTTATTATATTTGCTGTTGGAGGTCAAGATGTGTTTTGTGCTAGGCTGCCTTTGGTAGTACAGCTTTAGGAACTGTGGTTAGTATTCTCACACCTTAATAAGGAGAAACTCAGTGGCAATATTGAAAAATAAAGATCACTTATCTCTGAGAATGCTTCTTATAGATTGATGACAAATAACTTAAACAACTTTTCATATCTTAAGTACTAATTGGTAAACATGCAATAATGTAATACCAGACGAAACATGCTACATCAGGAATGTATACCCCCCCACACACACTTCTTTGAGATCAAATGAATTGGGGCTGATTGGAATTACCATTTCTCACAAGCCAAAACTTTGTATCTGTTATTTACTGGGGCAAAACAAACAGCTCCTAAAATTAGTGTGATTAAGCACCTACGAACTGTGCTCTTGGTCTTGGGGCTCAAGAAGAATAGAACAAAGATGGATTATCTCTGCTGTACCATCTCTGAAGCCTCGGCTGGACAAACTAGAATCTTGAAGATACTCCATGTTTGGGATATTGATCTCTGCACTTACCAAAGATGCCTTCATGGTTTATGCTTCTGTGTTTCTGTTTCTGTTTATGTTCTATGTCTTTGTTAATGCTCTAGGAACTGTATCTCTCATGGATAACTAAATCTTAAAGTCAAAAAATATCAACATCCATTCATATAAAGCAACCGTTCTACTTTACCTATTTTCTTTTTCCAACTCTTATTCCCTAGGCTACTTATATCTTGCCCAAATCATTCCTGGGCCAGGTACCAAGCACCTAGATATAGCCTCTAAGGTCCAGACCACATAAGTTATTCAAACTACTCCACTCTCTCTTCTTCTGACTCTTGGCTCAGCCTGTTGCTTCCTATGACGTAGGATGTGTCTCCTAACTCCAGAAATTTCTCTATGTAAACTGATACTTTGGTTTTATGCAGGATCAAAATGAATTCTGGGTATATTTTGAATGGATAATGAGAGTATGTCCACATTCGCATATCTATATGTCCATCCTTCTTATTGCTCTAAATATTTCCCCATGGATTCTCTATATGGATTCTAAGTATGAGAAACTTTGGGCTTCCACATGGCATAATAGTTGGTTTCCACAGAGAGTGATTTTTTGGAGAACAAAACAAATGTGCATAAAAATTTAATTATCTGGTTATGGCATTAAAAAATGTGACACATGTCATACTCTATTGATGGAACCAGGCATAAAGGCTCATGCATGTTCAAAAGAAGAAAGAGATTATACCACAATATTGGAAAAGTACCAAAGTCAAGTTGAAAATACAGCATAGGAGGACAGATATTGTAGACATTGGGTTTGGAGAGTGCCATTTATCCTAAGGTTTCCACTGAGTATCTCTCAAGTATTAATAAAAATCATTCCAGAGGAAGGGAAACAGAAAAGGCCACCACATCCTGGAGTGCTATCAGATCTAATGCTTTTGTTGTTGAAAATGAACGTGGGAAGACTTGCTTCTGGCTAAGTGACAATGAGAATACAAAAATTTCTCTCTTGGTGTTTCTCCTTTAGAAACAGATCTTCAGTGTTCTGTGTACTTGGGATCTTGTGAAGTTTACATGGGGTTATACAAGTGAAGAACTTAGCTTTATATCTGTGCAAGGCAGGCTACTCTTGTTATACTGTGCAAATCAATGTGGCCTCTGTTTTCATCATTTCAAGGACTTGATCTTTGAAAGATGAGTAGACTGATTCTTGATAATTATTTAAGAGGCAATGCCAGAGCTAATAAAGCTATGCTAACTTAAAGTTATGTGAATGTTATTCTAAGTTGAAAAGCTTCAATCACACTATTTGGGATTAAGTTCTGGTCTTTCTATTATTTATTGAAACTTGCATTATGTGAGTGCTAAATCCTCATACTTAGTCCTCATATTTTTATATCAAGGACTTTACTAACAACTACCTCCTTAGTCACTGAATTTTCTCTACCTGAATTTCTACCCTATTCTACTCCTTAAGTGAACTGTGTTTATAGAAACAATTTGTAAGTAGTTCTACTATTGTTTTACCATTAAGTTAACTCTAGAATGCTAGGGGTATATTGGTGCATCGGGATTAACAAAGTTTAAGCCAAGCATAGAGTTTGAGAACTCATTAAATCTACCTCAGTTCTCTATGCTGAACAAAGGGCTACTACATTAGACGGAGTCCTCATGATATTCCTATCTTAGGGTTTCTATTCCTGCACAAAACATCATGACCAAGAAGCAAGTTGGGGAGGAAAGGATTTATTCAATTTACACTTACACATTACTGTTCATCACCAAAGGAAGTTAGGACTAGAACTCAAGCAAGTCAGGAAGCAGGAGCCGATGCAAAGGCCATGGGGGGATATTACTTACTAGCTTGCTTCCACTGGCTTGCTCAGCTTGCTTTCTTATAGAACCCAAGAAATAACAGCCCAGGGATGGCACCACCCACAGTCAGCCCTACCACCCATGTTTACTAATGGAGAAAATCTAATGGAGACATTTCCTCAAGGGGGAGGGAGGCTCTTTTCTCTATGATAACTCCAGCTTGTGTCAAGTTGACACACAAAACCAGCCAGTATAATTCCCATGGCCTCATTCTTATCCAGAAAAAGGGAGGCATATAGGGCAAGTGGTTGGGAAAGCCTGAACTTTGACTCAATTCTCTGAGTACCACAACTTTTGGCTCCCCAAATCCACACTGGCCCTTGGTTCATGGCAACATTTATAGATACACACTTGATCAGAGTTTTACTGAGTCCCCTTTGTTCTTCCCTACTAACTAAATGCAAACAGAGGAGACTAACTATTCATTCCCTCTTAAAGAGAAGACCTTTAAATATTCCATCCTCTCTGCTGGAGAAAACATCCAGCCCTGGCCCTCTTAAAAGGTCTACAATGCAGTATAGCTGATCATTTCTTATGGTGCTTTATTTCTGTGATGTTTTCTTTCACCAATCAATGATCAAAGAGAGTCAAGTTGGCTCAGAGCCAGAAATGTCTTCTGTCTCCTGTGTGTATTTGTGTCCTAGATTGGTTGGTTTTAAATGTTCTTGTTTTTAATTTTAAAATCAAAGCTCAATTGTAGAAGCTTTTAATTCCAATCTGGGGTTTGTATCCTGCTTTTGAGCATTTAGTTCTCACAAAAAAAAAACATTTATATTTACAATAAGCTTTAATTAAATAGCACAAGACCTGGTTAGATATCTACCCTCCATGCTGTTAGAACCTACATTCCTATTGATGACACTAAGTTATTATTTAATATTTTTCATCTGGACTGCTCTTAACTTCAGTTGTCAGCCTACCAAGACACATTTTCATGAAGTTACCCATGGCAGTTTCTTCTTCCTCCTTACCTTCTTCTCCATCCTGTGGTTCTCTTCCAATCCCCTAAACCCAGGAACCCTAACCCCACAGCTATTGGCTGTTGGCATCTTCATTTACCAATCAGAAATAATTTGGGGGCAAGGTCATATAGAGTCACTTGGGTCTATATGTGGACTCTCTCCTCTCTGGGGTAATCAGATCTTGCGTGCCCAATATTAGTATTAGCATACAAGCAGCATCAGGATAACCCACTACACTCAGTGGTAAATCTGATACACATGCACACACACACACACACACACACACACACGCGCGCGCGCACGTACACACATAGGGTTCATCTTATCTGAAGTGTGTGAATAGCCAATGTTTCAGATTTCTTTTTTTAGTTTTTGGACTTTGAGATATATTCACAAAACTAATGAGATCTTTTAAGGATAGAGCCAAAGTCTAAGCATAAAATTTATGTATATTTCATAAACATTTTACACATGTGGCCTCTGCTAATTTAATATATTATTCCTAATATGCTTAAGTTTTGACTGTGATTTGTCACATGAGGGATTTTCTACTCATGACTTCAAAATGTTTTATATGTCTTAGTATTTTAGACTTCATCTTTTAAGATTTGGAATGTTTTATTAAAATTAAATTCCTATATTATTTGTGTTGGTCTGCCATGGTATGCCTGTGGAGGTCAGAGGGTAGCTTTGTGAGTAAATTCTCTCCTTCCATCATGCTGGTTCCAGATATTGTTCTGAAGGTTTCAGGCTTATCAGCAAGTACCCTGCCCACTGAGCTATCTTGCCGGACACTGGAAAGCAGATAAGTACATCTTATCAAAGTTACACTCATGTTGTGAGAGGTTGAGTTAAACATTTATAGGATACTAAGTGAATTACCTAAGCTGTATGCTGAAATAGTTATATTTGTAGCTTGCTTCACTTTCTCACTGACTGTGTGAGGACATTAGGAAAGTGGTGCTACTAAAGATAGCAATGATCTATCATTATTTTGTTCTGACTCAGTGGTTGGTAAAATGGTATGCAGAGTATTAGCAATGATCGAATCTCTAAAGTGATGATGGTAAACACAACTAGTATGCCATATCACATATAGGTGTGAAATACACCCAAGGTCCTTTGCTCCTTTCAATTATGCTACTATCAATTTCATGAAAAGTCCAAGAAACAAATCTGTCAGATTCTTGAGAATTGTGAATATTCTGCATCTTGGTCTTAAGCTTGGACTACCCATATAAATCATTATGGGACCTGAAAGTTTCGCTTAGAAGGTGGTTTGGGGTCAGGGGACTTAGAATGCTAACTCTAGAAGTTCATCTTTCGTGGTGCAGCACAGCCTTAAACATGGGGTGCACTTCTTTGACAGCTATGGTGAGGGGTGGCATGCAATAGGCATCACTCCTCTTGTTCAAAATGAGCCTGAGGGTTGGTTCTTGCCATCCAGGCAATCATCTGTACCTCATAAGAACAGAATGTTACTTGAGCTTACCTTTAATCTATATATACATGGTGTTCAAAAGAAATAAGTTGTTTGTTTCTCAGAATATAATTTTATATATTTATTCTTTTTTTTTATTCGATATAATTTATTTACATTTCAAATGATTTCCCCTTTTCTAGCCCCCCCCCACTCCCCGAAAGTCCCGTAAGCCCCCTTCTCTTCCCCTGTCCTCCCTCCCACCCCTTCCCAGTTCCCCGTTCTGGTTTTGCCAAATACTGTTTCACTGAGTCTTTCCAGAACCAGGGACCACTCCTGCTTTCTTCTTGTATCTCATTTGATGTGTGGATTATGTTTTGGGTATTCCAGTTTTCTAGGTTAATAACCACTTATTAGTGAGTGCATACCATGATTCACCTTTTGAGTCTCGGTTACCTCACTTAGTTTGATGTTCTCTATATATTTTATATATTAAATAACCTTATATATTTAAAATTAGAGATATCAAGAATGTGTCTTCGTCCCCACATCCTCACATGGGATCTGGCTAAACATAAGAGTTTTTTTTTTTTAAACTATCAGCCTAGCTAGATGCAACAGCACAAACCTATAATTACAATATATGGCAGGTTGAATCAGGAGGTTTTTTCAAAGCCAACCTGAGGTACAGAGTGAAAGCTAACTTCAAAACAAAGAAAGTAAAAACAGACACATATGTCATATTGTTTTTAACTGTTTAAGGTTCTATGGGGCAGTGGGCTTTTACAGACCAGTCATTCCTTAGCATCTTACCTCAGATGTGAACTTCCTCATTGCTCCTTCACAGTGTGGGGTTATGTAAAACTACACATATTTAGGATATGCTATTAGAAAGACATATGTAAGTATTTGTGTCTGAGTGGGACATATTTGCTTATCTATTACAATGATAGGCACTGCCTTGGGCATTGGAGATGCTACAAAGTTTTAATAAATATGAAGATCCACATGGCATAGAAATTCTAAAAAGCAATGAAGAGTGCAGTTTCACTTGGAAACAGATTCATGAAAAAAAGATAATAACCGGCATCAGCTCAAGTTTGCAGTCAGCTGTGGGCTCTGCGGTAACAAGGAGGCAGTATTACCTACTGAGCATGTTTTTAAAAGTGATGGCAAATGAACCCTTATTTTTATAAGGGATGACTTAGAAAAGGGTGATTTTTAATTCAGATAAGAGCTTATTTAAAATGTTGCATGGGTGTTTCCTAAAGAAATTGGTGACTAGTGTTAGTTAATATTTCTCTCTTGCTAGGCCTTATTATTAGCTTACATTGTAATCAGAAAAGTATATGAGGTGTCATTATTGATGGCATTGTCATTCCCTGTGGTCTAGTTATGTGGTTATCTAGTCATACCACCTCTCCATTTGTATGTGGGTCTGTCTGTTCACCTCAAATTACTTAAATAACTTCAGAGTTCCATGCAAGAAAATAACTGTGTGGTATAAACCAGAGAATAAATCTTTCTACTTTAGATAGTGCAGTAAGTCCTGAAATTATATAGAAAGATTATTTAACTAATACTGTTGACAGTGTTTATGACTATTCATGAGCCAACAGGATTTCTAAAAGACAAGGCATGCAGAAGATGGCTATAGAGAGGGCAAAGTGCTGGAAGTAGTAGTACTGTACATGTTCTACTGCTCCTGTTTTTTAAGAGTGTGCCCAAGCTGTGATCTTGTCTTATTTACAGCTGTGAGATACTACTTCTAAAAGGACTTATTAGCTCTGCAGAAGGTGGAATAATTCATATACACAAATTCCCACAAACATTCTCATCTTGTTGATACTGGTATATTCATATGTTAAAATTCCAAACAACATTTCCTGCTTCCAATATCCCCACAACTATTTCCTAGTACCTATGACATTAGGTTACCCTTTGAGCCAAGGAGTACACAAGGGTACCACAAGACACTAGGCATGAAGCCTGGGGCACATGGAGGGATACAGGGCTTGAGGTTATGTTAGCAAGATACCTGTGAATACAAACAGACAGACTATTTTAGAAGGGCCCAGACTTTTGGATGTTGCAGCAAAGGGTGGGGTCAGAAAAAGTTGGGCGAAAAGACCTCTTAAGCCTGAAGCATCATCCCCTTTTCTCTTCTAAAGAAAACTACCAGCCTAGGGCTGAGTTTAGATACTTTAAAAAAAAAAACTCTCGAAAAGATAACTTTCACAAACAAAGCTAAAATAGTTCCTGTGAATTGTCTGCTTGATTAGATTAAAAAAAGACCTAGGATGTCTATGAAGGCATTTACAGAGCAGACTAACTGAAATGCAATGATGTTCCACATATGGGAATCACTATTCTGCAAATTGGAGATCCAGATTCAGTAAAAAGGAATGAAGGAGGAAACCAACCACACATCAGTATTAGCTTTTCTCTCACTTCTGACCCATTCAGATATAAACAAGCAGACTCGGGCTTCTCCCATGGACACAGCCATGCACCAGTCCCACACTCACAGCATCCCCGTGATCATAGACCCTTTCCCTTCAAAGTCTGAGCAAAACAACCCCAACTTCCTTAGGTTGCTTCTCATTATGCATTTGATTAAACAACAAGAAAACTAACCTATACAAGAGTCATATAGAATCCTACCACGTGAAACTGATATCAATCAGTACCCAGAGAAACCTTCAGTATGCCCTCCTTAGTTTCTTACCTGGCCTAACACTTATCTGTCACTCTCTTTTTGCTCCTTTCTCTCTATATCTTACTGCCTAACAATTTCTTTTAGAAGAGCACATGTATCATGAAAAGCCCTGTCATTTGGCTGATTTTGAACTATGCAAGATTGTCCTAAAACTTGAAATCAAATCTTCTTGAAATCTTAATAAAATAGATTGCTGTCTCTGAAATATTTGGCACTTTTCTCCCAAAACATCTAGGATACAGCTGAAGCTTTGTCTTTCTGGTAATTTTGAAGTATTTCTGCTGTCTCTGCTTCAAGGACTGTATTTTGAGGCCTACTGCTTGATGCTCAAGAATGTAGTAACTCGCGATCCCCAGGAGCATGTTGTTTGGAATAGACCCATCATACCTTGTCTCTCAGCTGTCATTTGCATGGCATGAATACAAGACTGGGCATATACCCAGAGGATTCCCCACCATGTAATAAGGACACATGCTCCACTATGTTCATAGCAGCCCTATTTATAATTGCCAGAAGCTGGAAAGAACCCAGGTATCCCTCAACAGAAGAGTGGATGCAAAAAATGTGGTATATCTACACAATGGAGTACTATTCAGCCATTAGAAACAATGAATTCATGAAATTCTTAGGCAAATGGATGGAGCTGGAGAACATCATACTAAGTGAGGTAACCCAGACCCAAAAGGTGAATCATGGTATGCACTCACTAATAAGTGGATATTAACCTAGAAAACTGGAATACCCAAAACATAACCCACACATCAAATGTGGTACAAGAAGAACGGCGGAGTGGCCCCTTGTTCTGGAAAGACTCAGTGAAGCAGTATAGGGCAAAACCAGAACGGGGAAGTGGGAAGGGGTGGGTGGGAGGAGAGGGGGAGAGAAGGGGGCCTATGGGACTTTCGGAGAGTGGGGGGCTAGAAAAGGGGAAATCATTTGAAAATGTAAATAAAAAATATATTGAATAAAAAAAATAATAAAAGACAGAAATAATCAAGGACTTTGTCCAGTAAGTCATGGCATCCCAAAGCTAGACTGGGTTTCATGCCATGCCCTCTCATCCTCATGTGTCTGGCCTCTAGGGAGTTTTTACATATGGCAGCTAGAAAAGGCTGTTATATCTCCCCACATTTTGTATTTAGTTCTGAAACTGCTGCTTCTAGAAATCATTTTTTTAAGTTAAAACATAACCATCAAAACAAAATGTGTTGAATGTGTGGGAAAGTTTCTGTCACTGTGTTTTAGCTTGAAAATAGAGACTAATTTGTTTCCTGTGAAACTAGTTGAATTTCAAAATTGTGTCAGTGACTCATTAGAATTTTGTTTGTAGTTAGAAAAAAAAGTGGTTTGTATTTCAATGATCCATTCAACATATCATGGTGTTTTGTTCTTATGTTTTAGAGAACAGCTTTGGGACAGAATGGTGTGTTTCTACTCTATCCTTTCAACTTTGAACTGTTAATTTTTTTCCATTTAAATACTTTTCTTGGTAATTAGCAATCCAATTTCCAAATACTTATCTTCTGGAAGATGCATAACTAGGAATCTAATTTGCTCAATTTGAGTATTATTTTTCCTCTTACATAAATATATTGTTTTGGCCAGTAAGTACATTAGAGTTAAATATCATAAGATGAGCAGTGCATGATCAAGGTAGCAGGAGAGATTCAGTTGTTTGAATTAAGGCAATAACTAAATCTAGGATGACAGGACTCAGGCGAGCCCACAATTTCATACCTGACCCAGAAAGTCCACTAGGGATTAGTATCTTAGAGAACGGTACCCCACACAACTTGAAGTGGCCCCTAAACTGTTTATCTGAGGAGCCCAGAGTTACAAGAAAAGACTGGCTTACCTCATGTTGCAACCTATGATCAAAACAGGTAGATCCTAATCTGGGATCTAAACCTCCTCAGATCCTGTAAAATGTGAAATAAAATGAAACAAATATAGGACAGTTGATGGGTTTTATTCGCACCCCCCCAACCCCAGACATATGATGAATTTCAATATTCATTGGCCGGGATCGTGGCTGCATCCCATCATGACAGGATCTCCATGACAGTGTTTAAATGAGGTAACTGAGCATGCCATATCCAAGTTGTGCAGGAAGGTAGCTAACCACACAGCAACACAGAGAAGACAGTCAGCACAGGTGACACCTGCCCTGCCACTCAGAGGATCATGTCTGAAAACCTCTGGCAGAAGCCCTTCAGTTTCTATCTCTGACTTGGGACCATCCTCTGCCACAGGACATTATACCCAAGTGGCACAAGGAGGTAGCTAATCACCTAGGAGTGGGGAGAGGCCTGACAACATAGAACCACCCCTGCAGCTCAGAGGATCACGACCAGAAACCTCTAGCAGAAGCCCTCTGATTTCTATCTCCAGATTGGGACTATCCTCTGCCACAGCATGTCATACCCAAATGGCGTACAGAGGTAGCTAACCACTCAGGAGTGCAGAGAGGACAATCAGACACATGGGGGACAACCCTTGCAGCTCAGAGGAAGGAGCTGGGCACCCTGAGGACACAAAAGCCTAAGAGAAGCCTGAGACAAGAATCTTCTGATTTTTGCCTGCACCTAGAACTGATAGGGGCCACAGAGCTATGTATCTAAAATCGACCAAAGAGAACAGATCTTACAGGAGCACCTACATACCTGAGTGAACAGAGAGAATGGGTCTCCTAGGAGCACAAATACAGAGCCTTGCATGAAGGACAAGCTACTGTCAGAGACAGCAACACCAGCTAACACCAGAGATAACCAGAACATTACCCACAAAAACCAAGGCAGCATGGCACCATCTGAACAACGCTCTCCCATAGCAGCAAGTCCTGGATACCCCAACATACCAGAAAAGCAAGATCTGGATTTAAAATCATATCTCATGATGCTGATAGAGTGTTTCAATAAGGACATAAATAACTTCCTTAAAGAAATACAGGAGAACATTGGTCAACAGGTAGAAGCCCTTAAAGAGGAAACACAAAAATCCCTTACAGAAATACAGGAGAACATTGGTCAACAGGTAGAAGCCCTTACAGATGAAGCACAAAAATCCCTTAAAGAATTACAGGAAAACCACCAAAAATGAGTGAAGGAACTGGACAAAACCATCCAGGATCTAAAGACAGAAGTAGAAACAACAAAGAACTCTCAAAGGGAGACAACTTTGGAGATAGAAAACCTTGGAAAGAAATCAGGAGTCAGATGCAAACTTTAACAACAGAATGCAAGAGATAGAAGAATCTCAGGTGCTGAAGGTACCATAGAAAGCATTGACTCAACAGTCAAAGAAAATGCAAAATGCAAAAATCTTGTAACCCAAAACATCCAGGAAATCCAGGACACAATGAGAAGACCAAACCTAAGGATTATAGGTATAGAGAAGAGCAAAGATTTACTTCTTAAAAGCCCAGTAAATATCTTCAACAAAATTATAAAAGAAAACTTCCCTAACCTAACTAAAGAGATGCCCATGAACATACAAGAAACCTACAGAAGTCCAAACAGACTGGATAAGAGCAAAAATTCCTTCCGCCACATAATAACCAAAACACCAAATGCACTAAACAAAGAAAAAAAAAGCAGTAAGGGAAAAGGGCCAAATAACATATAAAGGAAGACCTATCAGAATTACACCAGACTTCTCACCAGAGACCATGAAAGCAAGAAGATCCTGGGCAGATCTCATATATACCCTAAGAGAACACAAATGCCAGCCAAGACTACTATACCCAGCAAAACTCAATTACCATTGATGGAAAAAACAAGATATTCCATGATAAAATTGAATTTACACAGTATCTTTCCACAAATCCAGCCTTTCAAAGGATAATAGGTGGAAAATGCCAACAAAAGGAGGACAACTACACCCTAGAAAAAGCAAGATAGTAATATTCTTTCAACAATCCCAAAAGAAGATAACCATCAAACATAAAAATAAACATCAAAAATAACAGGAAACATATTCCATATGACAGAAATATATTCCTTAATATATCTCTCTTTAGTTTTTTGTAATTTTATGAGGTCCCTTTTGTCAATTCTTGTTCTTAGAGCATAAGTTATCGGTGTTCTTTTTTAAAATTTTGTATTTTCTATATTCTTTGTTTACATTCCAAATGATTTTCCCTTTCCTGGTTCCCCCCTCCCCAAAAGTCCCATAAGCCCTCTTCCCCCTGCCCATTCTCCGATCAACCCCCTCCTACTTCTCTGTCCTGGTACTCCCCTACAATGCTGGATCAAGCCTTTCCAGGACCAGGGACCTCTTCTTCCTGGGAGTCAATTGATATGTGAATTGTGTCTTGGGTACTCAGAGCTTCTGAGTTAATCCCCCAAAGTTCCATAAGCCACTTATCAGTGATTGCATTCCATGTGTGTTCTTTTGTGATTGGGTTACCTCACTTAGGATGATATTCTCCACATCCAACCATGTGCCTAAGAATTTCATGGATTCATTGTTTTTAATTGCTGAGTAGTATTCCATTGTATAAATATACCACATTTTCTGTATCCATTTCCCCCCTGAGAGACATCTGGGTTCATTCCAGCTTCTGGCTATTATAAATAGGGCTGCTGTGAACATAGTGGTGCATGTGTCCTTATTGCATGCCGGGAAATCCTCTGGGTATATGCCTAGGAGTGGTATTGCAGGGTCCTCCTGAAGTGTTATGCCCAGATTTCTGAGGAACTACCAGACTGATTTCCAGAGTGGTTGTACCAACTTGCATTCCCACCAGCAGTGGAGGAGAGTTCCTCTTTCTCCACATCCTCCCAACACCTGCTGTCTTCTGAGTTTTTAATCTTAGCCATTCTGACTGGTGTAAAGTGAAATCTCAGGGTTGTTTTGATTTGCATTTCCCTAATGACTAGTGATGCTGAACGTTTTTAAAGGTGCTTCTCAGCCATTCGAAGTTCTTCAGGTAAAAATTCTTTGTTTAGCTCTGTACCCCCATTTTTAATAGGGTTATTTGGCTCTCTGGAGCCTAACTTCTTGAGTTCTTTGTATATATTGAATATTAGCCCTCTGTCGGATGTAGGGTTGGTGAAGATCCTTTCCCAATTTGTTGGTTGCCATTTTTCCAATAGACAGTATCCTTTGCCTTACAGAAACTTTGTAATTTTATGAGGTCCCATTTGTCAATTCTTGATCTTAGAGCATAAGCTATTAGTGTTCTGTTCAGGAACTTTTCCCCTGTGCCCAAAGTGGCTGGCTATGAAATCATCTCAAGCAAATCAGTAGCCTTCTGATACCCAAAGGATAAGCAGGCTGAGAAAGAAATTAGGGAAATGACACCCTTCACAGTAGCCACAAACAATATAAAGTATTTTGGGGTGACTTAACCAAACAAGTGAAAAATCTGTATGAGAAGAACTTCAGGTCTCTGAAGAAGGAAATGGAAGAAGACCTCGGAAAATGGAAAAATCTTCCATGCTCATGGATTGGCAGGATTAATATAGTAAAAATGGCCATCTTGCCAAAAGCAATCTACACATTCAACACAAAAGCAATCTACAGATTCAGTGCAATCCCCATAAAAAATCCCAACTCAGTTCTTCATAGAGTTAGAAAAATCAATTCTCAAATTTGTCTGGAATAACAAAAAATCCAGGATAGCTAAAGCTATTTTCAATAGTAAAAGAACCTCCAGGGGAATCAGTATCCTGGAACTCAAGCAGTACTACAGAACAATAATGTTAAAAACTGCATGGTATTGGTACAGTGGCAGGCAGGTAGACCAATGTCATAGGATTGAAGACCCAGAAATGAACCCACACACCTACGGTCACGTTATCTTTGACAAAGGAGCTAAAACCATCCAGTGGAAAAAAGATAGCCTTTCAACAAATGGTGCTGGCTCAACTGGAGGGTCAGCATACAGAAGAATGTGAATTGGTCAATTCTTATCTCTTTGTACTAAGCTCAACTCCAATTGGATCAAGGATCTCCACATAAAACCACATACACTGAGACTAATAGAAAAGACCCTTAATATCTCTTAACATCAATGGACTCAATTCCCCAATAAAAAGACATAGACTAACAGACTAGATACATAAATAGGACCAACCATTTTGCTGCATACAGGAAATGCACCTCAGTGTCAAAGACAAACTGTACCTCAAAGTAAAAGGTTGGAAAACAATTTTTCAAGCAAATGGTTCCAGGATACAAACTGGAGTAGCTATTCTGTTATTGGATAAAATTGACTTTCAACCAAAAGTCATCAAAAAAGACCTGAAGGACACTTCATACTCATCAAAGGAAAAATATACCAGGAGGAACTCTCAATTCTGAACATCTATGCTACAAATGCAAGGGCACCCTCATTTGTAAAATAAACTTTACTAAAGCTCAAAGTACACATTGTACCTCACACAATAATTGTGGGTGACACCAACACCCAACTCTCATCAATGGACAGATCAGGAAAGCACAAATTTAAGAGAGACACCGTGAAACTAACAGAAATTTTGGACCAAATGGATTTACAGATATCTGTAGAACATTTCATCTTAAAACAAAAGAATATACCTTCTTCTCAGCACCTCATGGTACCTTCAACAAAATTGACCATATAATTGATCAACAGATATAAGAAGATTGAACTAATCCCATGCCTCTTATCAGATCATATGGAGTAAGGGTCATCTTCAGTAGCAACACAAACAATAGAGAGCCCATATACACATGGAAGCTGAAGAATGCTCTACTCAATGATACCTTGGTCAAGGAAGAAATAAGGAAAGAAATCAAAGACTTTTTGGAATTTAATGAGAATGAAGGCACAACCTACTCAAATTTATGGGACACAATGAAAGCAGTGCTAAGAGGAAAAATCATAGCCCTGAGTGCCTCCAAAAAGATGCTGGAGAGAGCATACACTAGCAGCTTAACATCAAACCTAAAAGTTCTAAAACAGAAAGAAGCTAATACACCCAAGAGGAGTAGCTGGCAGGAAACCATCAAACTCAGGGCTGAAATCAACCAAGTAGAAACAAAAAGAGCTATAAAAAATCAACAAAACCAGGGGGTTCTTTGAGAAAATCAACAAGATAGATAAATCTCTAGCCAGACTAACCAAAGGACATAGAGACAGTATCCAAATTAACAATCTCAGAAATGGAACGGGAGATATAACAAAAGAAACAAAGGAAATTCAAAGAATCATCAGATCATACTACAAAAGTTTATACTCAACATAACTGGAAAATCTGGATGAAATGAACAATTTTCTAGACCATTACCAAATATCAAAGTTAAATCAGGATCAGATAGACTATAACCACTAAAGAAATAGAAGCAGTCATTAAAAGTCTCCCAGCCAAATAAAGCACAGAACCAGATGGTTTTAGTGCAGAATTCTATCAGACCTTCAAAGAAGTCCTAACACCAATACTCTTCAAATTATTCCACAAAATAGAAACAGAAGTTACACTACCAACCTCATTCTACGAAGCCACAGTTACGCCAATTACCAAAAACATACAAAGATCCAACAAAGAAAGAGAACTTCAAACCAATTTCCCTTATGAATACTAATGTAAAAATACCCAACAAAATTCTTGACAATCAAATCCAAGAATACATCAAAAGGATTCACCATAATCAAGTAGGCTTCATACCAGGGATGCAGGAATGGTTCAATATACAGAAATCTATCAATGTAATCCACTACATAAGGAAACTAAACAATAAAATAAAAAACCCATGGTCATTTCATTAGATGCTGAAAAAGCATTAGATAAAATTTAGCATCCTGTCATGTTAAAAGTCTTGGAAAGATCAGGAATTCAAGGCCCATACCCAAACATCTTAAAAGCAATATACAGCAAACCAGGAGCCAACATCAAACTAAATGGAGAGAAACTTGAAGCAATCCCACTAAAATCAGGGACTAGACAAGGCTGTCCTCTCTCTCCATGTTTGTTCAATATAGTACTTGAAGTTCTAGCTAGAGCTATTAGACAACATAAGGACGTCAAAGGGATACAAATTGGAAAAGAAGAAGTCAAACCATCACTATTTTCAGATGATATGAATGTATACTTAAAGGACCCAAAAAAACTCAACCTGAGAAATCCTACAGCTGATAAACAACTTTAGCACTGTGGCTAGATATAAAATTAACTGAAACACATCAGCAGCCGTCCTATACTCAAAGGATAAACAGGGTGACAAAGAAATTAGGGAAACGACACCCTTCACAATAGTCACAAACAAGGTAAAGTATCTTGGTATGACTGTAACTAAACAAGTCAAAGATCTGTATGACAAGGACTTCAAGTCTCTAAAGAAAGACATCGAAGAAGACCTCAGAAAATGGAAAGATCTCCCATGCTCATGGATTGGCAGGATTAATATAGTAAAAATGGTCATCTTGCCAAACAATTTGTAGATTCAATGCAATCCCCATAAAAATTCCAACTTGATTCTTCATAGAGTTAGAAAAAGCAATTCTCAAATTCATGTGGAATAACAAAAAACCCAGGATAGCTAAAAGTTTTCTCAGCAATAAAAGAACTTCTGGTGGAATCAGTATCCTGGACCTCAGGCAGTACTATAGAGCAAGAGTGTTAAAAACTGCATGGTATTGGTAGAGTCACAGAAAGATAGATCAATGGAATAGAATTGAAGACCCAGAAATTAACCCACACACCTATGGTCTTTGACATAGGAGCTAAAACCATCCAGTGGAAAAAAGATAGCCTGCTCAATAAATGGTTCTGTCTCAACTGGCAGTCAGCATGCAGAAGAATGCGAATTGATCCATTGTTATCTCCTTGTACAAAGCTCAAGTCCAAGTGGATCAAGAACCTCTCCACATAAAACCAGACACACTGAAACTAATAGAAAGGATACTTGGGAAGAGACTTGAGCCCATGGGCACAGGGGAAATTTTCCTTAACAGAACACCAAGAGCTTATGCTATAAGATCAAAAATTGACAAATAGGACCTCATAAGATTACAAAGTTTCTGTATTTGCTGACAGGAGCCAGGAGCCAGACATTGGAGTCCCTGCTAGTGCATGACAAACACAGAGAGGGACACTCTCAGCCTGCCATTGAACTGAGCACAGGGTCCCCAATGGGGGAACTAGAGAAAGGACCCAAGGAGCTAAAAGGGTTTACAATGCCATAAAAGGAACAACAATATGAGCCACTCAGTACTCCCAGAGCTCCCAGGGACAAAACCATCAACCAAAGAGTACACATGGATCCAGATGTATAGGCAGCAGAGGATGACCTTGTAGGACATGAAAGGGAGGAGAGGCCCCTGGTTTGGGGATGGCTCAATGGTGCAGTAAGGGAATACCAGGACTGGGAAGCAGGAGAGCATTGATTGGGGAACAGGGGAAGAGGATATGGGTTATGAGATTTCAGGGGAGGGGGAGGGGAACCAGGAAAGGGCACAACATTTGAAATGTAAATAAAGAATATATCTAATTTAAAAAATATATCTATTCTGCAAAGGTATCAGGTTCACTCAGTTAACCCAGTATAATCTTCCAGTCTTTAATTTTATCAGAAAACCCATTTTGACAATATAAAATTACATATTATGATTCTGAGAATTGTAAAGTGGACAGTGATGGGAAGCCATTATTCTGGTTACTACAAGAAAATAATGTTTATTAATTTATCCTCTTGCTCTCTTGCTTTCTCGTACTTATGCTTTCCCTTCCCCCCTCTCTCCACATGTTCATGGCTTCTACTTCTCTGCTCTCTCTCCCTCCCCCTTTCAATCTCTCTCTCACTCTCCCCTCCCCTCCCCTCTCCCCTCTCCCCTCCCACTCCTCTCTTCCCTCTTCCCTTCCCCTTATCCTCTCCCCTCTCCCCTTTCCCCTACCCTCTCCCCTACCCTCTCTGCCTCTGTTATCCTCTTAACTCCCCTCCCCATGCCCTGAATAAACTCTGTTCTATATTTTTTTTTAATATTTTTATTTTCTATATTTTTTGTTTACATTCCAAATGATTTCCCCTTTCCTGGATCCCCCCTCCCCATATGTCCCATAAACCTTCTTCTCTCCATCCCTTCCCCAATCACCTCCCTCCTTTTTCTCTGTCCTTATATTCCCTTCCCATGCTTGATCAATCCTTTCAGGATCAGGACCCTCTCCATACTTCTACATGGGAGTCATTTGTTATGCAATTTGTGCCTTGGGTATTCAGGGCTTCTGGGCTAATTAATATCCACTTATCAGAGATTGCATTCCATGTGTATTCTTTTGTGATTGGGTTACCTCACTTAGGATGATATTTTCCAAAATAATCTATGTAGTCTTGGTAAAATTAGTTCATTTAAAATACAGTACAAATGCAGGCATAGTGGTATACATCTTCAATTCCAGCTCTGATAAGGCAGAGGCAGACGGATCTTTCTGAGCTCAAGGTCAGCCTGGTCTACATAATGAACTCTATAACAGGCAGAGCTAATTTTAGGAGACACAGTCTCAACCAACACCCACCCCACAGAATAGTAATAATATAATTAAGTTAAATACAGAGGAGAATCCAGCATACATTGTTTACAGTTACACCAAACTTTTAAAGCATGACTAGTACGTTAGTGTCTTATAACTCTTAGACATTGATTTTAAGCTAATTCTACAAATTATGTGTTTCACAACATTTAGTAAGTTGAAATATATAATCAGGAAATCAAGACATTCAACCAGAAAACATCTCTTAATAAGATATATGTTCTAAAAGTTTGAGGGGAAGTAAGGATGTAGCTAGATGCAGTAAATATATAAGTAGGAAAATATAAAAATAATGAGGTGATTAAGGCATGCATGGACTTGATTAAGCCTCTATGTCTCTGAAAGAAAAAGTGATTAGGATACAGACACACAGCAGCCAAGAGGCAGATCCGCGGGAGAAACCAACCCTTTCAACACTTTGCTACTCTCCTTAAGTTCCCTGAATTATGAAATAAACATTATTTGTTTAAGACACACAGCCTCACAGCACTATACTGGGAGAACTCTAGAAAAAAAATCCCATGATGATTTTGAAGGTTTGGATGTGAGGCTAGAAGGTCCTCTGGGCTTCTATTTCCCTTGTCCAGTCCCCTTTAAGCCTTGCCTCACCAATGTATGGTTATGTCTACCTATCTCTGCCTGTGTGTTTATGTCGACCGAATTTGCTGTTTCCCTATGTCCTTCACTGTGCACACCGCCTTGTACTTGCTGGGCACACATTGTCTGCCATTTTACGGTAAGGAACCAATGATTGCTACTTACCTTGTTCTTCCAAACAGCAAGATTCTGAGCCAAAAGGTTAGCAATTGGGTCTACTGTTTCTTTTTTGAAACAAATTTTCCTTATATATCCAGGGCTGGCCTCAAACTTATGATTCTGCTGCTTTTGCCTTCAGGACAAGATTACAGGTGTGCAGTATCACCCTTACTTTCCTAAAGGTCTTCTTTTTAAAATACCTCCTTGAGCAATTCTGTTAGAGGAGATCAAGGAAAAAAACTTTGACAAGATTAAAAGGGGCCGATAGGATGGTTCAGTGGTTAGAAGCTCTGGCTGCTAACTACTGAACTCTAGGGTGTGGATTCCAGACCCTAAGTGGATGCTTGTAACCTTCCATGACCATAGTTCCAAGGGATCACATGTTCTCTTCTGGCTCTGATAGTACTGCATAAAACATGTAAGTAAAATACTCATGAAAAAGTAAGTTCTTAAAATACTAATAAAATATCAGATTAAAACATAATAAAATATCCCTTAGAACAGTGAACAGAGTATTTAATACAGTTTTCCCAGTAGGTTGGAGATAGCCTTTTTGACAATACTTTATGGTATTCTTATATCTACCACCCTTCTTCAAACCTACTCCACCCAAACCCCTTCCAAACCCCCAATACTTGTAGGAGAGAAAGGAGGTTAGAGGGGAAAGGGAGCATAGAGCTCTTTAGACTACTTCCTGCTGATCTGGGGTTTCATTTTTCTTGGGGCAAGTCTAATCTTTGTCATCAGAATATCTCCTATTACTTCTCATCTCTTTGTTCATGACCACTGGAAAACTCACAGCAAAAGGAACCAGCAGTAGCAGGATGAGCATCCTCCTCCTCAGAGCTCAGAAGAGTGACTTATCCCTTCTCAAAAGTTCCTAGAATTCCAAACATAAACTGTCTGAAGCTGGGCAAAATTCACACCCCTCCTAGTACATGAGACAAATCACAGCCACCTTCTAATGAAGCAGCCTCGTATCCCACACCTGAAGTAAAACAAAGACATAGTCACATAACTGGTCTTTTTAAAAAAAAAACAAATTATCACAGAGATCAGATACTTTCGTACATTTCTACTCAGTTTCTATCTTCTGTGTTTAAAAATCATTCTTATCACACTCTATTATTTATTTATTTTAACATTTACATATTTTGTGCATAGATGTGGGTGTGCAGGCCACAGTACAAATTTGGAAATCATAAGACGACTTAGAGGAGTTGATTCTCTTCTTCTCTCATGTCCCAAGGATCAAACTCATGTCTTCAAGCCTAGTAGGAGGTGCCTTTAGCCACTAAGTCATCTCACTGGTCTACTCATTGCAATTGAAATTCCATACTCTCTACCATGATTGGGAATCTCTGTCAAAGTGTGTCTACTAAATATTCTATTCATAATGGGTATAGTACCCTCCCTGAGAAGTTACTTTTCTGACTCCCCTACTTTCTTACCATGCATGTTTCCTCTGCTTCCAAACTCCTTTCCACTTGGCTAAATTCTACTTATCTTATCATTCAACTTCCAAATGCCATTTCCCTTGAGAAATTTATGTCTGTCTATCCAGTTTCACTTTTATCCTCTCACATGATTCTGTATTATTTCCTCCACAGAAGGGCCCTTTACTTTTTGTTTCTTAGAACGTTGTTTGATTTTTCTTTCTGTGAAATGATCTACCTTTGTAGCTATAGATGTGATTGCACTAGAAATACTTCCTGCCTCAGACTCTTGAGTGTTGGCATTCTAATTGTGTGCCACTAGATTCAGTGAGTGACATAACATCATTGATTGTTTGCTCTCTGTCTTCTCCAGCATTTTCAGAGTCTTTTTTTTAAAAAACAGTTCCTCATTGAAAGCCCAGCATCCAAGAGTAGTCTTAGCATATGATCTAAGTCAGTGCAATAACTGGTCAATGAATAAAGGAAGGGATTTATGTTCATATAACCTAGGAGTGTGAACAAAGATCCAATTCAGAGTTCTTCAGATCACTTGGAGAAAGTATAATTTTTTTCTCTCACTTATGCTTCTCAATTTTCAACATCCTTAATATTAGTTCTCTTGGCTTTTATTTTGAAATGACTTTTATAGGGATTGAGTGAAATGGGATGGGTTTGGCAAAAGGCATTATGAGAAGTCCCTTAGCTCTTGGAAAGGAAAACTAAATGTTGCCTCCTCTAGTGGTTGATCCATTTGGGAATATTGACAAGAGGTTTGAGAAGATAAATGACTTCTTGACTTCAGTCAACCCATGTTACAAGCTAGGAGGTTGAGAGGGTTTTGAACTAAAATTGATCCTGCTTAATATTTTAGTTTTAGTTTGAAATGTAAGTATAATTTGGCAAATTTTTGTTTGTTTGTTCATAGGGGAAATATTTTTAAAATAGTGATCATCAGAGTCCCCAGAAATTTTCCAATAAAATATTGTTATAAAACAAACAAAACTGTAGAAGACCTTACATAATTCTTCCTTGATTTGTATATTATAGATGTTTTGATGTTCTTCAAGTGGAAGATCACAGCATTGGAGATCTATTAGATACTGTATTAGGAACAAAGGTAAGACACTGATTCTGTTTTAACTTGAAAAACAAGCTGCTTTATCTTACAGCTTTTTTGATTAGTATCTTTGAGAAGTCCATCTATGTTTTTTATGCTTAAATGGATTAAGAAGGGGGAAAATATAAGCAGATCTCTAGAATTAATGTCTTGAAGGAATAAATACAAAAAACATCTTAATTATTTGTGTGAGCCTTTAAGGGTAATATGTTACTTGATATTCATAGCTAAAAGCAAAGCATATTAAAGATATATAAATATATGATTTCCTAAACATAATATTTGTACTTAGAAATTAACTAGTCCTTAAAATGTGCCCAATATTTGGAGTCTGTTTTTGTCTATAACAGGACCATTGCTGCTACTACCAAGACACCAGTAATATTATATGTACCCCACTGCTGTGACTTGTTGTAAGGGTAGTTGACTATTTTACTTGAGAGCCTGAAGTGTTCCTTGTATCTTCCAAAGTGCTTCTCACATATGTCCTCAGTGAATGCTTGCAACAACCCATGAGCTAAGTCAAGTGATTGTCTCTAGCACAGACTAGCAAACCTGCAGGGAGAGGCTCGTGACTTTCTGCAGGGCTCCTAGCCTGTTAGAGGAAACGCACTGCATGCCAGAGGTTCCTCAACTCTAAAGCCCAAGCAGCTTTTCACTATTCTGCAAGTAAAATAGGAAGTCCTCAACAAAATGGTAACCCAGGAAATGTGGTGATCTTTTGTAATGTCCTGTTAATACTACCTTTTAAAAGAATTTAAACTATTTATATATTATGGGCATGTTCTGTCTGTGAGGTAAACGAATGTAACTTATAACGTATTCATGTGTGTGTGTGTGTGTGTGTGTGTGGCATGAAATATTTACAAAGCAATCCACATTATGTTGGCAGGGTATGAGTAGACAGGCCAGCCTGTTCTCATCTTTGCAGACATTCTGACCTGGAGTTCTGAAATTTCTCAACCTGACTCACTAAGTTTCCATGGCAAGTTGCTGTCACACCAGCCCCATACTTCCAAATTCCCACAGCCTTTTGGGGTGCACTTCTCACAAGCCCATGTTTTGCTGCTGTACCTTTCTCTCTGGGACCCAGTTGATTTGCTGCGTAAAGGAAAACACACAAACTTAGTTCAGAATTACCCCTGGTTCTAGAAAGGCTCAGTGCAGCAGTATAGGGCAATACCAGAACAGGGAAGTAGGAAGGGGTGGATGGAGGAACAGGGGGAGGGAAGATGGCTTATGGGACTTTTGGGGAGTGGGGATCTAGGAAAGGGGAAATTATTTGAAATATAAATAAAAAATATATCGAACAAAAAAAAAAAAAGAAAAGAAAGCAAAAAAAAAAATTAACAAGAATTAACAGGTAACATAATTGTTGGGTGTAGCAACTAGCATCCTAACTCTAACTTGTTAGCCATTCTGAGTTAAATCCTCCAGTAGCTGGTCCCAACGAATCCACAGCCTGAATAGGGGGGGGGGGGGTTGGTTGGCTACCTACATTTTTTCCTCCACACTCCTGTCCACCAGCTAACTCCTTTCTCCTCTTCTTTGTCCCTTCATCCTATCTCGAAGTCCCGCCTACTTGCCCAATGATTGGTCCATGAAATCTATATGCATTGGGTGGAGGTTCCCAAGAAGTCACCTGAGGATTGATTCATTCCTGTCCCAGGCAGCCCTTCCTGGGAAAGCAGAATTAGCATCAAAATACAAACAGCACCAGGGCTATCCACCACACGTGTGTATTCATGGCTCTGGACAGGTGGAAATAATTTCTGTTCTGAGATTGTATCTATCTCTGACTGTGGTTCTGGGAGAACCTAAGGTTAAGAGGCCAGATGTGATTCACACCTAAATATAGATGAAAGGATAAAAAGAGTTATCAGGCCGAGGAGATGGCTGAGTAGGTTAAGTGCTTGCCCTGCAAGCATGGGGACCTGAGTTTAACCTTTAGACCCAATGCAAGAAAAGCTAGACATGGTGTCATGCTTTTATAATCCTAGGCCTGAAATATGGAGGAGGCAGGAAGCCATTTGAAACTTGCTGGCCAGCCAACCTAGCCTACTTGGTTAGTCCAGACAAAGGATAGATAAATCCTGTCCCAGAAACAAAACCAGGCAGAGAGTGATGGGAGTCTTCCTCTACTCTCTTCATGCATATACATGTGCATGTGTACCTGTTCAAACCAGCATGTGCACATTTGAACATACACACACATATAAAATTACCTTCCCTGTGTGTTTTGAGGGGTACTGTCAGCAGTTTCGGGGAACTATGGCTTGGACACTTGGTATTCAATCACATGGCAAGCATCAGCTAGCAGAAAAGAATGCCAAGGCTAGAGTAGGCAAGAGAGTCAAAAATCTTTAAAAAGAAGTTCAAGATGAAATCAAAGTGAAATTCTCAAGTGAATGGGAGGAAATAACTGGGACTAACCTCTCAGGAAGCATCTGACTTGGAAGATATCTGATGGAGCAGAAAAAGATCCTTTCCACTCCACTTGACTGACTTACTGAGCTCAGCCACTTCCTCTCCATACTGATTCTAATGGGCTTCCGATTGATCCAGATCCCTAGCCTGCATTAGGAGAGCCTTGGCCAAGTCTGTCTCACTGAGGGCCTTCTAACAAAAATTAAGGTCTCAGTGAAGGAATTCAATTGCATGGGAACGAAAATCAGGGAGCTTCAAGACTCACATTAAGGGGACTTCAGTTGTTAAGCTCAGAGGGTGTTGTAAGCATGGATAGACTCTGTAGTTCACTGAGTCTTTCCACGGGGTAGTTATGTGTGCATCATTAGATAGTGTTGAGAGGCACAGGATGCCACAATTGTTGTTGAAACTCATAGACTTGGTGGCCAGATGGGCCTCTATTTTAATTCCCATTTCTCCATTGCTCGCCAAGTTGCGTAGCTACTATCACCATGCCATACTTATCGTCATAACTCAAGGGTCTGAACTTCAAATGACTCTTGGGAAAAGATCAAGCTAGAGACTGAGGCCTTCATTACCACAGTCTGATAGGGAGTAAACCATCAATAAGCCTGCATGCGGCTGTTAGCATCATCTTGGTGGGTAAAAGAGCCCTGATAATCATGGAGGAGACCCAAATTATACAGTGAGTGATAACTTATCACCTCATTTTCTAAAAAAGAAAGGTCAGTGACTATAATTGTATGTATTATGGTATTTTCTTTCTTGGCACTAATATTTTTAATTCAGTACCACATTAAAAAAAAAAGTGACATAGTCTTCCCATTCTTGTCTTCTTTATCAGTGACCAGAGGTTTGTTTTTTTCTTTACTTTTTTCTTCAAGCAGGGTGCACAATTGCAGCATTTCCTCAAGCACAAATGCCTTGTCTGGTGGATTTAAACCTCTCTTCCTCCCAGGAAATGAAAGGTTGCCATTCTCCCGAGCTATACCATGCATCTAGTCATTTGCCATAGCTAAGAGCCAGGGAAATTTCCGTCTGTTCATTCTCCTGCCAGACAGGAGAAATCCTTCTCTCTGGCAGACACCATGTATGATGAGATATATGGACAGACTCTCAGCTGGCTATCCTTCAATTTGTTCTGCATTGCCTAGCTAGGAAGTAGGGGAGTAAGTACACTGATTATGTTTTACTCTTAGCTTTAAAATGGAAATATACTTACAGTCCTGAGGGCCTATTGAGTATTGCCCCAGCTGCTGCCTGTGTTCTTGTTTAGTCCACTTATCAGAAACTCATGTGTTATCAGCTATCTTAGGAAATTTTACATACCCTCCACAGAGTTTGAGGTTTCATACCTTTTGTTTTTATCCTTTTCCATACATAAACTTATGGTATCATGCATGCTGAGTATATGCTCTCTCAGTAAACTACACCCCACCCTCAGTCCCTTGCTGTGCACTTTCACAAGGCTGATACTTCTTAGGCGCATGGTGGTCCATAGGCACACCTGGATACCTTATTGAAGTAATGATATGTTGTCAGTCAGTAGCCTCTGTTCCAGGAGTCTTCCTTCAAGTAACCCTTGGACATCTTGCTTTCTTCCCTGCAACACTCTAGCCCCCTCCAGACCTTCTGCTAAAGCGCTCATCACAGCCGGCAGGACTCAGCTTTGGTATCCACTTCTAATGTTGGCCGGCATTCTTGACTCATAGGTGATGCCTATGCTGACCGTCTACCCAAATTCATTCTCAAATCCAAGTTCAACTTTTTAGTAAAGAAGGATCTGTCTCTTCTGTAAGATGGCAGGATAAATTTAATCTTTACACCCTCCAGACAGATGAAAGAACATATTTTACTCCATCTTTCCAGGCTTTCCAGGAAAAACAAAGTGGCTAAGTTTTCATATTACAGTCTACATTTCCTTCCAGATTCTGTCACAGGGTCCTGTTGTTTGTTTGTTTTTCTCTGAAATGTGCTGCATCTTACTAAGCCTCCAGTCTGGCTGAGTGGCAGAATAAAATGTGAAAATGCTGTTCTTCCTAAACTACAGGGAGCTCAGTAATTATCAGGATCAAGACCAGCCACAGAGGTACTGGGCCAGCCTACAAGATTCATGTGCAAGATAGTGGGCAGGTAGGCAGGACAGGAGTTAACTTGTAAGGTGAATCCGAAGTTCAAGAGGGGTAGGCACATAAGAGACTTGTCAAAAATAATTTGAAAGGAAGTTGAGGAGATAGTTCAGTCACAAGAGAACTTGATGCACAGGCAAGAGGTCTTGAATGTGAATCCCCAGAATTCATGGAGAAGCCAAGTATGTTCATGTATGCCTGTAACATCCTTGCTATGGAAAACAAAGGCAGGACCATCACTGGAGTTTGCTCACTGCCAGTCTAGTTCCAGGTTCAGTGAGAATCCCCATGTCAAGAGCATAAGGCAAAAGAATAGAACCAGTCATAAACATCCTTCTTTGGCATCTCTAAGAACATACAGGTGCATATTCCACACAGAAATACAGACATGCATGGACATGCACACAGGTACATGCAGACATACACACACACACAGACACACACACACACACACACACACAGACACACACACATACGCACACAAACATATATGAGCATACATGGGCCTATACCACAAACATATACACACACATACACAAACACACACATTCATGGCCAAATACCACACATATTACACAGGTAGACACAGGCACATGCACACATGTACACAGACATATACATACACACACACATACACGATATATATATACATACACACACATACTTACAGAGACAGATGGACACACACGCACACACACACACACAGGTGTTAAAAATAAAGCAAATGAAGTAAGGGCAATCATGAAATAAATTATGTTATCATGGCCCACTGTGAGTTATTTACTCATTTTAAGGGAATGTAGTTTTGTGCGATTTTTTTTCTGCCTCATTAATTGAAAACCTAGACTTCATGAAGTCATGTATTAACTTTATCTTACCTTTATCCAGGACCAAGAATTTCTCTCCCTCAAGATAATGGATTTCTTCCAAGCAAGACATAAAACAGTCTTGTATGTCTAATATATGTTAATCCAAGATACTTTTATTTTTTCCAATATTAAGGTAAATATTAGGTCACCAATGTTCTGTGGCATGGTGTTATAAAACTACTCTATCTATTGTCACTAAATCATGTGACTTAAAAAATGCCAACATATTTTTTCAACTTTAGTTTTCATAATCCTCAACATATTTGGTGGTTCTTACTCCTTCTATAACAATCTAGTCTCTTAGTTTCTTGTTGTTTCCAGAAATTTCCTAGAACCTCTTGACTGAAAGTAACAGTTTTATACTCTCTGCCTTCATTTTGTTCTTCTTCTTCTTTTCTTCCTCCTCCTCACCATTGCCCTGACACATTTCTGTTTGGTGCTTGGAGATGAGGCATGATCAGTTAGCCCACCTCAACCTCAACCTCAACCTCCACCCCAAATGTTGCCTTGGCATCCTAAGTAGTAGCATTACAGTCCTGTGCTACCATGCCTGAGTCACTCTGTCTTCTCTAAGGACACCATGACAAAGGCCATGTCTTATCCACTGTTTGCCTCTCAAGTTACCAGTCTTTAAAGTTGGAGATGCTGCTCTGTTTTTTTCTTGGCTTCCTGTGTATTTCTGCTTATTGAGGACATTGGCCAGACGGCGCCGATCATCTTTGCACAACTTCAGTAGTCCTTATGCTCCTCCCTTGGGTTTGAGTGGGCATTAATAATTGTGGTCTTTGAGTCATGCTCCCATGGTTCAGACTACAGAGACCTTTCCATGGGACACATTGGATAGTAATTGCTAATGTAATAGTACACATTAGAAGCCAAATAAATATCCAAGTAAAGAAGCACACAGCTTATAAGTGGCCCAGAAACCATAAGTGATGCACCTGTTTCTGTCTTTTATAGTGACTTTTAAGAACTTCTAGATTTTGCATGGCAAACTTGGACTGCTGTCCTCACCTGGTACATTCTGCCTGAGTCGGCTCACTCTACATCACTGACCATCTATGTCCTACTCTACTTATAGAATGATATTCGATCTTATTCTTCTACTTTCTACTTTCTATGAAGTGACAGTATCTCTACGTAAAGCAGTTTGTTTCTGGAAATCTAAGAAACAGCTTAGACTGAAGAAGTCCAGTTTCTTTTCTAAAATTAAATAAATGTTGCCAAATGTTCCTCCTTAATGACCTTGCTTTGCTTAAGTTCAAATATTTTACTCTGTGGCCCACTTACAAGCTTGATGAGTCAGTTAATTAGATCCATGTATATTATTATAGACTCTGAGAGATTTAATTAAAATGTGCTAAAGTGTAAAATCACATGTGAGTCATTGTTTCCTTTACTTTCCCCAAGCTTAGATAAAGTGAATGGATGGTGCAAGCCATAGGTTTGGTCTTGGGAAATTCTATACAAAGTTGCAATTGAATTCTCTGTTTATGAAACATTGTTGTAATCCTCACAATAAGGTTTTACAGGCACAAGATCAATGTGCTAGTTACTGTGTGGCTTTTGACAAATTAAATACTGACAAAATTATAATTTAGTATGAAAATACATTCACTAGCTGTTAAGATGTCAAAACATGTTAGGCAGTGCTTACATCCTGTTTCTGAGTGTTAAAATCCAATTAATGTATCAATTAACTTTATAAATATGTTGCTAAGGGGTGCATAATCAAATGTGGGATGGAAATAATGTTTCAAGCATTTTAAGTCAGTGAATTGCAGACCATGGTGCTCATAGAACCTATACAATTGTAACCTGAGTATGTGGTAACAGGTTCATTTACTAAATTATCACTATCAGCCCATGCTCATTTGACGAGTATTGTGCTACATCTCTGTACACATCATCTCATTGATCTTTGGCACAAGCGTAGAATGGAGGTATACTTTTAGTGTCTGTTTTATAGATTAGAAAGCTTGTGCATATAAAGTGGCCAGTTCAGTGAACATGTCTTGTGTGCCAGGCAGTGGTGGCACATGCTTTTAATCCCAACACTTGAGCGCCCTTTGGTCTGTGAATTGCATCTTGGATATTTCAAACTTCTGGGCTAATATCCACCTATTAGTGAGTGCATACCATGTGTGTTCTTTTTTGATTGGGTTACCTCCTCACTCAGGATGATATTTTCTAGTTCTATCCGTTTACCTAAGAATTTCATGAATTCATTGCTTTTAATACCTGAGCAGTATTCCATTGTGTAAATGTACCACATTTTCTGTATCCATTCTTCTGTTGAGGGACATCTGGGTCCTTTCCAACTTCTGGATATTATAAATAAGGCTTCTATGAGCATAGTGGAACATGTATCCTTATTACATGCTGGAGAATTCTCTGGGTATATGCCCAGGAGTGGTATAGCAGGGTCCTCTGATGGTATTATGCCCAATTTTCTGAGAAACCACAAACCTGATTTCCAGAGTGGTTGTACCAGCTTGCAATCCCACCAGCAGTAGAAGAGTGTTCCTCTTTCTCCACATCCTTTCCAGCATTTGCTGTCCCCTGAGTTTTTGATCTTAGCCATTCTGACTGGTGTGAGGTGAAATCTCAGAGATGTTTTCATTTGCATTTCCCTGATGACTAAGGATGTTGAACAAGAACAAAGTATGGATATTCTGGTCCTTCTTAGAAGGGGAGACAAAATACCCACAGAAGGAGATAGAGAGACAAAGTGTGGAGCAGAGACTGAGGGAAAGACCATCCAGAGACTGCCCCAACTATGGATCCATCTGCTATACAGTTATAAAACCCAGACACTATTGTGGACGACAACAACTGCTCGTTGACAGGAACCTGTTACAACTGTCACCTCAGAGGTTCTGCCAGTGCATGACAAATATAGAGGAGGATACTTTTAGCCAACTATTGAACTGAGCACAGGGACACCAATGAAAGAGCTAGAGAAAGGATCCAAGGAGCTGAAGGGGTTTGCAGCGCTATAGGAGAAACAACAATATGAACCACCCAGTACCCCCAGAGCCCCCAGGGACTAAACCACCAACCAAAGAGTACACATGGGGAAGCCCGTGACTCCAGATGCATATGCAGCAGAATATGGCCTTGGTGGACATCAAAGGGAGAAGATGTCCTTGGTCCTGAGAAGGCTAGATGCCCCAGTGTAGGGGAATGTCAGGTCAAGGACGTGGAAGTGGGTGAGTTGGTGAACAGGAGGAGAGGGGATGGGTTAGGGGATTTTGGGTGGGGAAACCGGAAAGGGAGCATTTGAAACTTAAGTAAAGAGTATATCTAATAAAAAAATCCCAACATTTGGGAGGCAGAGGCAGGCAGATTTCTGAGTCTGAGGCCAGCCTAGTCTACGGAGTAAGTTCCAGGACAGCCAGGACTATACAGAAAAACCCTGCCTTAGAAAAACAAAACAGAACAGAACAGAACAGAACAAAACAGAAAAACAGAAAAAGAACATGTCTTGATCTTGTGCAGGAACTAGCCATCTGTAACTCCTGCCATCTTGTGTCTTCTGCAGGTATGCACATGGTATACATACACAGATACCAGCAAAACTCTCATGCACATAAAATAAATGTTAAAAAGAAAGAAGGTTCAAGTTCAAGCCCATGTGCATATCCAAGTAATAAGTGAATTGCCAGAGATGATCATTAGCAAAGACGAGACTGGATTCCAGATCTTCCTAAGGTCAAAGTTCATGCTCTTCTGGGCTCATCATTACTGCGCTTTCCAGAAAATGCTGTTGCTTATATATACTGTTCTGTATGCTGACATGTCTATAGTTCATACACATAATATCATGAAACTAGTTCATGTTTTTTTTCCAGTCATGGTTACACTAAATATGAGTAACAGGTATTAAAAATTCAGATAATTAAATATATACATCTATATGCACTTTTACCATAGTAGCATTTAAAAATATATAAAAGAACCGGAGAGATGGCTTTGGAGTTAATACACACTGCTTTTGCAGGGGTCCTGAGTTGGGTATTCAGCTCCCAAATCAAATGACTCCCAACTACCTGAACTCTAATTCTGTGGAATCCAATGCTCTCTTTTGGCATCCATTAGTAACTTGACCCACATGAACATATCTAAACATAGGCACACACACATACACATAATTAAAGCTAAGCCCTTAAAAACATGTAAAGAGGTTTAATGAGAAAAGATGGTTAAGGAAATAAATGTTTTTGGTCATCTATTCTATATGTTGAACTAGATACTGTTGCTTAACTAAATCCCAGTTAAGCAATATTTCTACACTATTGAATGCTATGAACCTGCAAGCTCCAACTTTTATCTATAATTCTTTAATCCAGATGTTTCTGAATGAAGTAATATCTTTCTAATTTTTGGAAAGCCAATGCAATATACACAAGCTATGGGGTCTTGAACAGCAAAACCACCAAGTTACCATGCCAACACAGCATGGGGATCAGATAAGTCATCAAACCAAAGCCTCACAGTATTAGCCAGGCTCAGATTACACTGTGCCACCATATACATTCATGCTGGGTCAGGTTCACTACCAAGCAAGCTCTGAAAACTTTTTGTTTGAGATGTTTGTTTCAGCACTATGGGCTGTGGGGTTGTATTAGTCACTCAGCAGAGATCAGGATTCCATGCTCAGGTAGTTTAAGTGACTTATCCTCAGATCATATGGCTCATAAATAGTGGAGTGAGAATCTCACCCTCAGTGTTGTTAGATGGAAAGAAAAGCTCATTTGATTTCTGTTTGTCTCTGTTTGCAAGTATCCTTCAGGATGCAGAAGATGGAATTTACAATTTCTTCCAATGCCTACTCTTTTAGTTATGGAACAGGATGTAGTGTATTATACCAGCTCTAGTAGGATCAAGGTATTTACATTGGAGGGGATCTTGCTTTACTCCTTCCTGTCTTGTTAGGAACCTACACTTCTGGTGATGTGCTTGGTTGTGCTTTGGTTGATGAGGCTCAGGTCCTGAGGGAACACAAGGCATCATAGGCATCCAAAGACTTCAAGTATTAGCCTGGCTTAACATCTCTGCAAAGACCCTTGTTTTTCCTAGTTGAAACCCTCAGTTTTTTTTTCAACTGCTCTCTTCTTCATTTCTCTTCCTAAGATGATAATCTGGATGCAGATGCTCAGCTTTGGGGCCACTGATGTTGTTTCTGAAACTTCATGATCTGGCAATCTTATTAAAATGACTAAATAAGTCAGAAAGTGTGAATCGGGACTGATAGGTTAACATTTTCACAAAGCTCCCTGGAAGGATTGTGTTTATCTGCTGATCCATTACTCCAGCCCCACATTTGCCATTTTAAAATCTAGTGACTTGTTGGACGTTAGAACAACTTTGGGTCCTCTATCCTTTCTGCATCGAGAGCAGAATTATTCCCCATGGGCATGGATTGCAATCACCTGCCTGGTCTCAGTGTGTGAGTGTGGAAGAAGTGCTGATGTCTCTGGTTTCTTGTTCTTTGAGTGTTTATTGTTTCCTACATTGGGAGTGTAAGGGAGAAAGGAGATATCACTGTATTTTGTTCAATACTTTCACTTACTTGCTTCTCTCCACTTTTTATTTGTTCCTATTACAATTCATCTTTAGACTGCCTTAGTAGAGAGTCCATTTATAGTCAGGTAAGAAATGGAAAGATAACAAAGAACTTTCAACCCTACAAAAACAATGCTTGTTATGTATTTGTCTTTATATCCTATCCAGTACGCTTATGTATTACTGCAGAGTAGTATTGCTGCAGAGTAGTATTACTGTTGTGTTTTCTTTATGTTTATGCTTGCATGCCTGTATATATCTGTGTACCAGATAAATGAAGTGCCCAGAGTGGCCAGTAGAGGGCATCAGATGATCTGGAACCAGAGTTACAGGTATTTGTAACCCACCGGATGTGAGTGCTGGGAAACAAAGCCAGCTCTTTTCCAAGAGCAGCAAGTGCTCTTCACCAGAGAGTCATCATCTCTCCAGCTCCACACATGCCTTTTTAAAAGCTGTACTTAAAAATCAGTCATAATTTTTTCTAATGTTTTATTCTAATTGATATTTTAGCGTGCCTAATTTGGAAGAACTAAAATTGTACAGAAAAGTAATTGAGTCATAATCCTGTCATCCATCCAGTGAATTGAAAATGGCATTTCAGTTATTGTTCTAATGGGCCCCTCAGGACAAATGTGTATCTATCTCTTTCTGTAGAGTTATAGTTCATTAGGATGATTCCGTGTGTGCATGTGTGTCTGTGTGTGTGTCTGTGTTTGTGTGTGCACATGCGCGCATGCATCTCTCTGTGTGTGTATGTGTATATGAAAGAAAGACAGAAAGAGACAAAAAGAGAAGAGTATCAGATACATAGTTTAGTTGACCATATATTGTGAACATTTTTCATATTGCTCCATATACAGTAAAGCTTTATTTTAATGGCTATATAACATTCCTTCTACCTTACCATGTGTTACCATTACCATGTAATTGAAGATTTTGGTGTTTTTCAAATGACAAGTTTTGTTTCTTTTGCTTTTCATGTTTGATGAAAATTTAACTCAAGGAAAGAAAATATGAGAAAACTCTCAAGTACCTAATGTTATTATTCTTTTGACTTCCATTATACCCTGCATGTACATGGCACACAGACAGACATGTGGGCCAAATTAATACATATTAAATAAACAAATAAAATAAATAATTTTCAATCAGATTAAAATGGTTTCTAGCTTTACACAAATTTGAAAAAAGCTGGATTATGTAAGACACTATCTTTTAAAAAAATTAATCAAATTCCCTATAGTTATTGGGAAGCATCTACATTATATTAAGTATATTTTTAATTTTATTCATGATTTCCATGTAATTTTGTGATTACATTAGCAACCTTTTAATGGCATTTGATATATTGTTAAAAGCAGAATCATGATATACAATTCTTTTTTTTTTTTTTTTTTTTTTTTTTTGCCTAATTCTTTTTTTTTTTTTTTTTTATTATTCGATATAATTTATTTACATTTCAAATGATTTCCCCTTTTCTAGCCCCCCCACTCCCCGAAAGTCCCGCAAGCCCCCTTCTCATCCCCTGTCCTCCCACCCACCCCTTCCCACTTCCCCGTTCTGGTTTTGCTGAATACTGTTTCACTGAGTCTTTCCAGAACCAGGGGCCACTCCTCCTTTCTTCTTGTACCTCATTTGATGTGTGGATTATGTTTTGGGTATTCCAGTTTTCTAGGTTAATATCCACTTATTAGTGAGTGCATACCATGATTCACCTTTTGAGTCTGGGTTACCTCACTTAGTATGATATTCTCTAGCTCCATCCATTTGCCTAAGAATTTCATGAATTCATTGTTTCTAATGGCCGAATAGTACTCCATTGTGTAGATATACCACATTTTTTGCATCCACTCTTCTGTTGAGGGATACCTGGGTTCTTTCCAGCATCTGGCAATTACAAATAGGGCTGCTATGAACATAGTAGAACATGTATCCTTATTACATGGTGGGGAGTCTTCTGGGTATATGCCCAGGAGTGGTATAGCAGGATCTTCTGGAAGTAAGGTGCCCAGTTTTCGGAGGAACCGCCAGACTGATTCCCAGAGTGGTTGTACCAATTTGCAACCCCACCAGCAGTGGAGGAGTGTTCCTCTTTCTCCACACCCTCTCCAACACCTGCTGTCTCCTGAATTTTTAATCTTAGCCATTCTGACTGGTGTAAGATGAAATCTTAGGGTTGTTTTGATTTGCATTTCCCTAATGACTAATGAAGTTGAGCATTTTTTAAGATGCTTCTCCGCCATCCGAAGTTCTTCAGGTGAGAATTCTTTGTTTAACTCTGTACCCCATTTTTTAATAGGGTTGTTTGGTTTTCTGGAGTCTAACTTCTTGAGTTCTTTATATATATTGGATATTAGCCCTCTATCTGATGTAGGATTGGTGAAGATCTTTTCCCAATTTGTTGGTTGCCGATTTGTCCTCTTGATGGTGTCCTTTGCCTTACAGAAACTTTGTAATTTTATGAGGTCCCATTTGTCAATTCTTGCTCTTAGAGCATACGCTATTGGTGTTCTGTTCAGAAACTTTCTCCCTGTACCGATGTCCTCAAGGGTCTTCCCCAGTTTTTTTTCTATTAGCTTCAGAGTGTCTGGCTTTATGTGGAGGTCCTTGATCCATTTGGATTTGAGCTTAGTACAAGGAGACAAGGATGGATCAATTCGCATTCTTCTGCATGCTGACCTCCAGTTGAACCAGCACCATTTGTTGAAAAGGCTATCTTTTTTCCATTGGATGTTTTCAGCCTCTTTGTCGAGGATCAAGTGGCCATAGGTGTGTGGGTTCATTTCTGGATCTTCAATCCTGTTCCATTGATCCTCCTGTCTGTCACTGTACCAATACCATGCAGTTTTTAACACTATTGCTCTGTAGTATTGCTTGAGGTCAGGGATACTGATTCCCCCAGATTTCCTTTTGTTGCTGAGAATAGTTTTAGCTATCCTGGGTTTTTTGTTGTTCCAGATGAATTTGATAATTGCTCTTTCTAGCTCTGTGAAGAATTGAGTTGGGATTTTGATGGGTATTGCATTGAATCTGTATAGTGCTTTAGGCAAAATGGCCATTTTAACTATATTGATTCTGCCGATCCATGAGCATGGGAGGTTTGTCCATTTTTTGAGGTCTTCTTCCATTTCCTTCTTCAGAGTCTTGAAGTTCTTGTCATACAGATCTTTCACATGTTTGGTAAGAGTCACCCCAAGATACTTTATACTGTTTGTGGCTATTGTGAAGGGGGTCATTTCCCTAATTTCTTTCTCAGCCTGCTTATCCTTTGAGTATAGGAAGGCCACTGATTTGCTTGAGTTGACTTTATAACCTGCCACTTTGCTGAAGTTGTTTATCAGCTGTAGGAGCTCTCTAGTGGAGTTCTTTGGGTCACTTAGGTAGACGATCATGTCGTCTGCAAATAATGATAGTTTGACTTCTTCCTTTCCAATTTGTATCCCTTTGACCTCCTTATGTTGTCGAATTGCCCGAGCTAGTACCTCAAGTACAATATTGAAAAGATAAGGAGAAAGGGGGCAGCCTTGTCTGGTCCCTGATTTCAGTGGGATTGCTTCAAGTTTCTCTCCATTTAGTTTGATGCTGGCTACCGGTTTGCTGTATATTGCTTTTACTATGTTTAGGTATGGGCCTTGAATTCCTGTTCTCTCCAAGACTTTAAGCATGAAGGGATGCTGAATTTTGTCAAATGCTTTTTCAGCATCCAATGAAATGACCATGTGGTTTTGTTCTTTGAGTTTGTTTATGTAGTGGATTGTATTGATGGATTTCCGTATATTGAACCAACCCTGCATTCCTGGGATAAAGCCTACTTGATCATGGTGGATGATCGTTTTGATGTGTTCTTGGATTCGGTTGGCAAGAATTTTATTGAGTATTTTTGCATCGATGTTCATAAGGGAAATTGGTCTGAAGTTCTCTTTCTTTGTTGGATCTTTGTGTGGCTTTGGTATCAGCGTAATTGTGGCTTCGTAGAAGGAATTGGGTAGTGTTCCTTCTGTTTCTATTTTGTGGAATAGTTTGAAGAGTATTGGTGTTAACTCTTCTTTGAAGGTCTGGTAGAATTCTGCACTGAAGCCATCTGGTCCTGTGGTTTTTTTGGTTGGAAGACTTTCTATGACTCCTTCTATTTCTTTAGGCATTATGGGACTGTTTAGATGGTCTAGTTGGTCCTGAGTTAATTTTGGTATTTGGTATCTGTCAAGGAAATTGTCCATTTCCTCCAGATTCTCCAGTTGTGTTGAGTATAGGCTCTTGTAGTAGGATCTGATGATTTTTTGGATTTCCTCAGTTTCCGTTGTTATATCTCCCTTTTCATTTCTAAGTTTGTTAATTTGGATACTTTCTCTGTGCCCTTTGGTCATTCTGGCTAAGGGTTTATCTATCTTGTTGATTTTCTCAAAGAACCAGCTCCTGGTATTGTTGATTTTTTGTATGGTTCTCTTTGTTTCTACTTGATTGATTTCGGCCCTGAGTTTGATGATTTCCTGCCTTCTACTCCTCCTGGGCGAAATAGCTTCTTTTTGTTCCAGGGCTTTCAGGTGTGTCATTAAGCTGGTAATGTATGCTCTCTCCATTTTCTTTTTGGAGGCACTCAGGGCTATGAGTTTTCCTCTTAGCACTGCTTTCATTGTGTCCCATAGATTTGGGTATGTTGTGTTTTCATTTTCATTGTGTTCTAAAAAGTCTTTAATTTCTTTCTTTATTTCTTCCTTGACCAAGGTATCATTGAGTAGAGTGTTGTTCAGTTTCCACGTGTATGTGGGCTTTCTGTTGTTTCTGTTGCTATTGAAGACCACTTTTACTCCATAGTGATCAGATAGGAGGCATGGGATTAGTTCGATCTTCTTATATTTGTTGAGGTCTGTCTTGTGACCAATTATATGGTCGATTTTGGAGAAGGTACCATGAGGTGCTGAGAAAAAGGTATATTCTTTTGTTTTAGGATAGAATGTTCTATATATATCTGTTAAATCTAATTGGTCCAAAGCTTCAATTAGTTTCATTGTGTCCCTGTTTAGTTTCTGTTTTCCTGATCGGTCCATTGAGGAAAGTGCAGTGTTGAAGTCACCCACAATTATTGTGTTAGGTGCAATGTGTGCTTTTAGTTTTAATAAAGTTTCTTTTACAAAAGAGGGTGCCCTTACATTTGGGGCATAGATGTTCAGGATTGTCAGTTCTTCTTTTTGTATTTTTCCTTTGACCAGCAAGAAGTGTCCCTCAGGGTCTCTTTTGATGACTTTGGGTTGAAAGTCAATTTTATCTGATATTAAAATGGCTACTCCAGCTTGTTTCCTGAGACCATTTGCTTGTAAAATTGTCTTCCAGCCTTTTACTCTAAGGTAGTGTTTGTCTTTGACCCTGAGGTGTGTTTCCTGTAAGCAGCAAAATGTAGGGTCCTGTTTACGTATCCATTCAGTTAGTCTGTGTCTTTTTATTGGGGCATTAAGTCCATTGATGTTAAGAGATATTAAGGAATAGTGATTGTTACTTCCTATCATTTTTGACGTTATTTTTTAAATTTGAATGCTTAACTTCTTTTGGGTTTGATGAAAGGTTACTATCTTGCTTTTTCCAGGGTGAAGTTTCCCTCCTTGCATTGGTGTTGTCCTCCTATTATCCTTTTTAGGGCCGGGTTTGTGGATAGATATTGGGTAAACTTGGTTTTGTCATGAAATATCTTAGTTTCTCCATCTATGGTGATTGAGAGTTTTGCTGGATATAGTAGTTTTGGTTGGCATTTGTGTTCTCTTAGAGTCTGCATGAGATCTGCCCAGGACCTTCTAGCCTTCATAGTCTCAGGTGAAAAGTCTGCTGTGATTCTGATAGGTCTTCCTTTATATGTTACTTGGCCTTTTTCTCTTACTGCCTTTAGTATTCTTTCTTTGTTTAGAACATTTGGTGTTTTGATTATTATGTGACGGGAAGTATTTCTGTTCTGGTCCAGTCTGTTTGGAGTTCTGTAGGCTTCTTGTATATTCATGGGCATCTCTCTCTTTAGGTTAGGGAAGTTTTCTTCCATAATTTTATTGAAGATATTTGCTGGCCCTTTAAGTTGTAAATCTTCACTCTCCTCTATGCCTATAATCCTTAGGTTTGGTCTTCTCATTGTGTCCTGGATTTCCTGGATATTTTGGGTTACAAGCTTTTTGCATTTTGCATTTTCTTTAACTGTTGAGTCCATGGTTTCTATGGAATCTTCAGCATCTGAGATTCTTTCTTCTATCTCTTGTATTCTGTTGTTGATATTTGTATCTCTGTCCCCTGATTTCTTCCCAAGGCTTTCTATCTCCAAAGTTGTCTCCCTTTGAGTTTTCTTAGTTGTTTCTACTTCTGATTTTAGATCCTGGATGGTTTTGCTTAGCTCCTTCACTTGCATGTTTGTGTTTTCCTGTAATTCTTTAAGAGATTTTTGTGTTTTCTCTTTCATGAGCTCAGCCTGTTGACCAAAGTTCTCCTGTATTTCTTTAAGAGATTTTTGTGTTTCGTCTTTCATGACCTCAGCCTGTTGAGCAAAGTTCTCCTGTATTTCTTTAAGTGTTTTTTGCATTTCCTCCTTGTTGGCTTTTGTATTCTCCTGGATTTCTTTCAATGATTTTTGTGTTTCCCTTGCAAGGGCTTCTACCTTTTGATCCATTGTCTCCTGAATTTCTTTATGTATGACCTTCATGTGTTCCTGTACCAGCATCGTGACCAGTGATTTTAAATCCAAATCTTGTTTTACTGGTGTGATGGGGTATCCAGGACATGTTGGTAGAGGAGAATTGGGTTCAGATGTTGCCATATTGCCTTGATTTCTGTTAGTGACGTTCCTGCGTTTGCCTTTTGCCATCTAGATCTCACTGGTGTTAGTTTATCTTGTCAGTGCTGGACTCACCAGTGCAAGCTGCCCCTTCCCAGTTGGCCTCTGGTGCACAGCTTACCTCCTGCACTGCTTGTAGACAGTGTGCTGCTGCCCAGGCTGTTCAGATCCCAAAGCAGGCACCCGAAGGCTCCCGCTGGGGCCCGCTGGATTCACTGGAGCACACTGACTTCTCCCAGCTGGCCGCCCGGAAGCCCAGCTAGCCACTTGCAGGACTTGGAGATGTAATGCTGCCGCCCAGACTGATCTGGATCCGGAAGCGGAGAGAGTAGAGCTAAGGGCTTCTGCCTGAGGCCTTGCCCCAGATTGTGTCTGTGGAGCAGATGGAGCCCGTGTGCACTCCCAGGGAGTGCCGACGGTGTATGCTACTGTGACCTCCCCTGAGTTCCGCTCACTCCGCTGGGCAGCCGATCTGCCAACCGGGCTATCGCACACAAGGTTAGCCTGGCCGCCCAGTCCCTGAGTCCAGGCAAAAGCCTGGGAGGCCAAGGTCCGAGCAAAGTTCCCCTACGGCTTTGACTGTTAATTGGGTTTGCCAGGTGACTAGGATGGCGGGCGTGTGCGCCCGCGCTCCCTGAAAGCGCCGGGAGAGTCTGCTTTGCTAACAATCACCTGGGCGGGTTGACTCACAGATGGCCCACCAAGCCGCCCAGTTCTTGGGGTCAGTCCTGTGCCTTTTGGGGCCTGAACCCCCGCTTTGTTAGCCTTAGGCTATGCCTGTTACAGGTCTGCCCGCCTGAGCTCTCTGTCGTCCTGCAGGCAAAATGGCGGCGGCGCGCTCGCAGGCCTGGGCAAAAAACCTCCTGGTTGGGTTGGCACCCCGATGGCCCCCCGACCCGCCCAGGGCCTGGGTGCAGGCCAACGCCCGTCGGGCTCAGACCACCGCGGTGTTGGCCTCGGATTATGTTTGTGTACCTCAGTCTGTCCGATTCCTGGAGTACGGAACCAAGATGGATCCTCCTCTCCTGACTGGTGGGAGGCCGAGTTCTGAAGTGGCCTCCGTGCAGGAAAGGCGCCGCACAACTGCAGCTGCTTGCTGTCCGGCTGGTCAGCGAAGGTCAGTGGTCGTGGGCGCAGGGCCTAACTCAAACCTCAGGATTCTTGAAGATTCAGAATTCAAACTCAGAATTCAGAAGCTGTAGCTTCACTAATGGCTTCTCTCCGTGAATAGGTCGATATACAATTCTTAACATTCACAGCAACATTTAGACATATCCTAAGTGTGATGGTAGAAAATTCTCCTGTCATTTATAAAGTGGTTATCCTGAGAATCTTTCATCATTATAGACACCAAAATCCACAGCTAATGTCTGCCAAAATGAAACATAAGATTCATTCCAGCCGGGCAGTGGTGGCACAGCACACCTTTAATCCCAGCACTCAGGAG